>NC_091173.1:8443356-8530856 GCF_040958095.1 Procambarus clarkii
TGCCGGTACTGCTGCTGTTGTTAGGAGTATGTGAAGACACGTAACATTACACCACAAATATAATTATTAAAAATATATATTTCGAAATACGTGCTGAAGATTACGGTTAGTAACCAGTAGAGATCTTCGGTAACCTAGCAAGAGGAGCGGGTGAATACGTGCGGTGTATAGTGAATAACGCTCTCTAGTATACTCTACGGTAGTGAAGGTGGCAGTCATGAACAGCAAGGGTTTATAGAGCCCCCCCCCCTCATCCCGCGGTGGCACTATACTAACTGCCAAATTAGAAATCGTAATTTGTTGCTCAGATGTGTGAAGTTTTAATTCCAATTTGATCCCTTGTTAATGTTGTGGGTCTTGAATTTTCATCAAATTTCGGGGATTTTGTTTTGTTTAAACGCTCACGTTACACACATGCACGCACGCACCCGCCCACCCATGCACGCACCCATTCACGCACACCCGCCCACGCACACACTCACGTGCGCACACACACTCACGCGTGTGCGCTCACACACTCACGCGTGTGCGCACACACACACACACACACACACACACACACACACACACACACACACACACACACACACGCTAGGAGGCGCTGGTAGCTGAGTGAACAGCGCGCGGGACTCGTAATCCTGTGCTCCGGGTTTGATTCCCGGCGCCGGCGAGAAAACAAAATGGGCAGAGTTTCTTTCACCCTGATACACCTGTTACCTAGCAGGAAATAGGTACCTGGGAGTTAGACAGCTGTTACGGGCTGCTTCCTGGGCGTGTGTGTGTGTGCGTGTGTAAGAGAGAATTATATGTAGCAGCCCATAATAGAGGAAAAATAAATTGGTTAGACTGGCGGGCCCCAAGAGCTTAAGAAGCGCACCCTAGAGAGCACTGCTAGAGGGTGGTATACAACCGAGGCCAAACACCGGACACATTGACGAATTTCATGTAAAATTTAAGCAAAGAAAGTGAAATATGGAAAATAACAGCTGTGAGCCCACCCAGCAAAGGTCAATGTTACTAAGCTTGTGTTGTATTGTGGACGAGGGGAAAGGAAGGAAGGAGGGGAAGAACGGGAGGTTCGAGGTAAAGAAGGCAGATGCAAACAGAGAGGAGGAGGAAGAAGAAGAAGAAAAAGGAGGAATATGCAAACTAAATAAACAATAGCAGACTGAGAAGAAGAAAAAAAAATTTTCGGGCGGGGGGGGGGGGAAGGGAAGAGGATGGAGAGGCATAAGTGAAGGGAGGATTAGAAATGTGAAATTACAGTGAGAGTTATGAAGGCAGGCGGGCTGTCCGCCTTGCTGACACCATGTGTGGGTGTTGGCAGCTAAGCTATGCTTGCTCTCTCTTGTCAGGGAGCTGTGAGTGTGTGAGAGGTTCTTCACATGTATTTCACCATATATGTATGTCTATAGATAAATTGATGAATACTATGTAGCATACCTATACACACGCTGATGCTTCCAGTCATGTTATATTGTTCAGTTTAGGCTATTTTATTATTATTATTATTATTATTATTATTATTATTATTATTATTATTATTATTATTATATCACATACACAATTTTTTTTTCAATTATTGGGGGAAGGATTTCTGGTCAGTATTTCATCTGGGAATTATGTACTGTGGGGCGGGGTTTTCATCAAGTAAATTGCGGCTTTTGGGCCACCAGCTGTGGGAGCGGGGCGTCTCATCTTGGGCCACCAGCTGTGGGAGCGGGGCGTCTCATCTTGGGCCACCAGCTGTGGGAGCGGGGCGTCTCATCTTGGGCCACCAGCTGTGGGAGCGGGGCGTCTCATCTTGGGCCACCAGCTGTGGGAGCGGGGCGTCTCATCTTGGGCCACCAGCTGTGGGAGCGGGGCGTCTCATCTTGGGCCACCAGCTGTGGGAGCGGGGCGTCTCATCTTGGGCCACCAGCTGTGGGAGCGAGGCGTCTCATCTTGGGCCACCAGCTGTGGGAGCGGGGCGTCTCATCTTGGGCCACCAGCTGTGGGAGCGGGGCGTCTCATCTTGGGCCACCAGCTGTGGGAGCGGGGCGTCTCATCTTGGGCCACCAGCTGTGGGAGCGGGGCGTCTCATCTTGGGCCACCAGCTGTGGGAGCGGGGCGTCTCATCTTGGGCCACCAGCTGTGGGAGCGGGGCGTCTCATCTTGGGCCACCAGCTGTGGGAGCGGGGCGTCTCATCTTGGGCCACCAGCTGTGGGAGCGGGGCGTCTCATCTTGGGCCACCAGCTGTGGGAGCGGGGCGTCTCATCTTGGGCCACCAGCTGTGGGAGTGGGGCGTCTCATCTTGGGCCACCAGCTGTGGGAGCGGGGCGTCTCATCTTGGGCCACCAGCTGTGGGAGCGGGGCGTCTCATCTTGGGCCACCAGCTGTGGGAGTGGGGCGTCTCATCTTGGGCCACCAGCTGTGGGAGCGGGGCGTCTCATCTTGGGCCACCAGCTGTGGGAGCGGGGCGTCTCATCTTGGAGTAATCTTTCTAACATTGGGTCCTCTAACATTTCGATGGTGTTCCACACCCTGATGGCTTGGTGCTGCAGTCTGATGTTTAGTGGCTGTATGTTCAGGAGTTCATACATACCACTAGTGAACTTCCTCATTTTGAAATGGAAGTTGAAGAGCTAATCAAAATGAGGAAGATCACTAGAAGAAACGGGTGAAAGGCAACGAAAGTAAAAGAAAATACGGGAATAATAATATGGGGAAAAATTAAGAAACGAGAAGAAGGAGTTGATGTAAAAACGAGAACAGAAAAAAACTGGAGGAAGCTATTATTAAAAGTAAGATAAAAAGGAGAGATGAATAATTCACACTATCTTGCCTGGGGGACCGCTCGGGCCCATCTTTTAAAATAATATTTTTTCTCCGGTAACGACGGAGTCGGTGATATGGGTTTTTTATGGTCCCACCACATGCTGGGAGGGACATGGTAAGCCCCTACCATGTGTCTGTGGTCCCACCACATGCTGGGAGGGACATGGTAAGCCTCTACCATGTGTCTATGGTACCCACCACATGCTGGGAGGGACATGGTAAGCCTCTACCATGTGTCTATGGTCCCACCACATGCTGGGAGGGACATGGTAAGCCTCTACCATGTGTCTATGGTCCCACCACATGCTGGGAGGGACATGGTAAGCCTCTACCATGTGTCTATGGTCCCCACCACATGCTGGGAGGGACATGGTAAGCCTCTACCATGTGTCTATGGTCCCACCACATGCTGGGAGGGACATGGTAAGCCTCTACCATGTGTCTATGGTCCCCACCACATGCTGGGAGGGACATGGTAAGCCTCTACCGTGTGTCTATGGTCTCACCACATGCTGGGAGGGACATGGTAAGCCTCTACCATGTGTCTATGGTCCCACCACATGCTGGGAGGGACATGGTAAGCCTCTACCATGTGTCTATGGTCCCACCACATGCTGGGAGGGACATGGTAAGCCTCTACCATGTGTCTATGGTACCCACCACATGCTGGGAGGGTCATGGTAAGCCTCTACAGTGTGTCTATGGTCTTACCACATGCTGGGAGGGACATGGTAAGCCTCTACCATGTGTCTATGGTCCCACCACATGCTGGGAGGGACATGGTAAGCCCCTACCATGTGTCTATGGTACCCACCACATGCTGGGAGGGTCATGGTAAGCCTCTACCATGTGTCTATGGTACCCACCACATGCTGGGAGGGACATGGTAAGCCTCTACCATGTGTCTATGGTCCCACCACATGCTGGGAGGGACATGGTAAGCCTCTACCGTGTGTCTATGGTCCCACCACATGCTGGGAGGGACATGGTTAGCCTCTACCATGTGTCTATGGTCCCACCACATGCTGGGAGGGACATGGTAAGCCTCTACCATGTGTCTATGGCCCCACCACATGCTGGGAGGGACATGGTTAGCCTCTACCATGTGTCTGTGGTACCCACCACATGCTGGGAGGGACATGGTTAGCCTCTACCATGTGTCTATGGTCCCACCACATGCTGGGAGGGACATGGTAAGCCTCTACCGTGTGTCTATGGTCCCACCACATGCTGGGAGGGACATGGTTAGCCTCTACCATGTGTCTATGGTCCCACCACATGCTGGGAGGGACATGGTAAGCCTCTACCATGTGTCTATGGCCCCACCACATGCTGGGAGGGACATGGTTAGCCTCTACCATGTGTCTATGGTACCCACCACATGCTGGGAGGGACATGGTTAGCCTCTACCATGTGTCTATGGTCCCACCACATGCTGGGAGGGACATGGTAAGCTTCTACCGTGTGTCTATGGTACCCACCACATGCTGGGAGGGACATGGTAAGCCTCTACCATGTGTCTATGGTCCCACCACATGCTGGGAGGGACATGGTAAGCCCCTACCATGTGTCTATGGTCCCACCACATGCTGGGAGGGACATGGTAAGCCTCTACCGTGTGACTATGGTCCCAAAACATGGTGGGCCCTTTGCCACGTGGCTTTGGTCCCACCGCATGGTAGAAGGGGCTTGGTGAACCTCTATCACATGTCTATGGTCCTCACCACTTGCTCAGAGAGGCATGGTTGGCCTCCACCGTGTGATTTTGACCCAGTGGGCTTTTACCATATATGAATGGTTCTATTACACACCAGAAAGAGCATGGTGCGCGTTAACCAAGTATGCATGGCCCCACTACATGGTGGGAAGGGGTATATATATCATTCTTAAAAGTTCAGGGCAGTTGCTAAACTTTCTACAGTTAATGGTATAAAAACTTTGAGAAAAATTACCTTGAACATTTGTTAAAATTTTATTCTTTATAACCTTGCGATGAAGTATTTGCACATTTCAGTTTTACAAAATGCTTATCGAAGTTATTTTTTATAGGTTTTCATAAAAACTAACTGTAAATTTTCGTCAACCGCTTATTAGTCTATACTGTGTCTAAAAACACTCACTATATTAAACTCGCATATTTAGGAAATATAATTTTTTTGCTAACCAAAGAAGCTTTGAAACATATTGAAGAAATCGTCCATCCAAATATATTTTCAATGTGTTTTCACTAATCAGCTCAGCGCCGGTGGTGTTCAAGAGTGGGGCTGCCCCATGAGCTTAGGTCTGGTCTTGTGTATTTGTTTAAATGTCCGACTGTGGTGCTTGATACGTGAGACGTTCCTCACAACATTTCAAACATTGCGTTTGAGCATTTGGATAGTAGGTCTGGCATTTTCTGCAACCCTAGATCATTCTTGCAAAGCTGCCCACACATTCGCTCACAGTGACTTTAGTGAACTGATTACCGCCCCATATGAGCCGAGCAAGTAAGCTCTAAGGCACTACGGGCTCACCATAGCCCGTGCTACTTGGAACTTGTTGTTCCTGGTAGCGAATCTTAACAACAACAATAACAAGTAAGTTCTACACCAGTGGATGATGAAGTCACCACCACAGTCACCTTCTGTGGTCTAACGTAACCTCCTCGTTCAGCTGGCCGAGTCTGGGAAGGCCCTCTGCAACCCGTCCTCTTATAAATTACGTCGCTTTTCGCTCGTATGCGCACTCAGGCTAAAAATCGACGTAATTCAAAATGAAGTCGGCTCAGAAAAGTGCCGTATTGTCCCGTTTTCTGTTTTGGGTCCTCTGGCTTAGGCTGTTAGGTTAGGAGAGGAAACTTTTCAGTTAACAGTTTTCATGATGTTTTGAAACCTTAGGAGAACTTCCTGCCCTTCAACCCTACCAGAGGAACCCTTAACTTGTTGTTTGGAAAACAACAAATCCAAAATTTAATTGGAAATTAAATTTTCATTTTGAATTACGTCGATATTTGGCCATAGCGAATACGAGGAAAAAGCGACGTAATTTGTAAGAGAACGGGTTGGAGGCAGTATCGAATCCATAACAAGTACCTAACATATGTATTTATGTCTGCAGTTAGATTAGCATTTTAAAGCACTACAGTCACCTTCTGTGGTTGATTGTTCAATAAATCACTGAATTATATGTTTAACAGCTCTCTCACCCTGTCCACGGGAGACAGAAGAAAATGTATATATATGCTGGTTAGCATTGTAAATGTGTGGCCACGTCTGTGGTAGAAAAATAATAATAATAATAATAAAATTAATGGCCTAACATGTTTGGCTTAGGCCAAAGCCTCACACACTACACGTAACGCACGTAGTATCTTTATGTTGTTCAAGGGATTGCCTGTAAGTATAATCAATATCATTTTTCTCATCGTCATCGCTACCACCACTATTGCTATCACCACCAGTCGCCACAACCACCTCAAGCACCACAACCACCATCACAATTACCATAACCACCACCACCCACTAAGTACAATAACCATTAACTACCACTCTACATATGTTCTATATTACTACTTGCGTTGGTAAGTACATATTCGAGCCTTCATACCGCCCCATCCTCCCATCCGTCGCCAGTCTCAAGTTTCACCTCGGACCCTCAGTCCGTCCTTGAGACGAAACGAAAATAAATTGCTAACAAGTGTGTCATTTTCATGGTGGAATGATCCCTTTCAGACAAACTCGGAGTGCTACACGATTATAGTGTATTAAAAGTGGTCTGAACAATGCCCCTTTTGTAAGTGCTTTTGTGGTAGTGGTGGGGGTCGAGGTGGGGAAGAGGGGGGGGGGCGTGGTGGGGGTCGAGATGGGGAAGGGGGGGGGGGGTCGCTGGGCGGAGTGGGGGAGGGGGTTAACAGTGGACGTGTATTTATTTATTTATGCATCTGCAGGATCGAGCTTTTAGCTCTTGGACCCCGCTTTTCTAACCGTCTGTTGTCTAATGTACTGACTTCAGACCTATTCTCTCTCATATCTTCATATATATTTATCTTTTTCTCTCTCGCACATACACATACCCAGAATACAGCCACCAGTAGTTGTTTAATTGTTGTTGTTGTTGTTGTTTTAGATTTACCTCCTCAGAACGAAATATCCATGTAGCACGGGCTATGGTGAGCCCATAATTGATTTCGGTTATCCGCGATAGCCTTGTTACTCTGATATTTGGGACAAAGTTTTAAATGGTGGTGGGGTTTCCTCCTTTTTCTCTGTTTCTTTTTCGCTTCTGTTTTAGTCGTGTTTTAATAACATTATCTTGGTGGCTGATGTAGGTGCAGAATGTTCACTAGTGAGTCCCATTCCTCAACGGCTTTTCTAACCATTGTAGTCGCGGTGGAATGTGCATCTAATGCAGCTGCTGTCGTTGGATTAATGTTGAGTTTGATGCGCAGGGCTTCAGTAGCTTCACATTCCAGTAAGTAGTGCAATAGTGGCGCCTCTGCTTCTGTTCCACAGAATGTGACACTCTTTAACTATTGGGTTTATTACCTCCCAGCAGCACTTGTAACCAAGTCTGAGTCTGTGTATGGCTACTGCAATGTCTCTGGATATCTTTTTGTCAGGCTAGAAAGAGTAGTACCCAGTGGTTTGTTCGTACCATATCGCAGTGGATCTTCCATTCGCTACTTTGGCTCTGTGGCGACTTGTGATAGTTGGGAGTATTTTCTTCTTGATTTGCTCCTTAATCTGTGAAAAACTCATAGGTGTTTTAACCTGTACAACAGGTAGAGCAGTGGCAGTTTTTGCTAGTGAGTCTGCCTTTTCATTACCATCTATGCCAATGTGACTTGGTATCTAATTTAGGGTGACTGACAGCCCTAGATTGTGTGCTTCTTTTCCTATATGTAGGATTTCTGTGAAGAGTTGTATATTATCTCTGTGCTGACTGGATAACAATGCCTGGAGCGAAGATTTAGAGTCGGTATGAATGATGACATCACTGTAAATTATTCTCGATTGTATAGTTTATGGCCTCCTTCAGGGCATATAATTCTGTCTGCAATGTTGAGCACCCACTATTCCATGCTCCAGTAAGCTTCATGGTTGTTAGTGTAAACTGCTGCTCCAGCAGAACCTCTTTCTTGATCAACTGATCTGTCTGTGAAGATGTGAGTCGTTGTAGGTCTTGAGATGGTTTTCATTTGTCGTTCTATGACTGCTTTGAGCTTCTGCGAGTCACATGCTGATTTTTAAACTGGTAATCTTTCAATGATAATCTTTAGACTCGATTCCTCCCATGGAGGAGGCTGCCGAAAGTGTTGATATGGTCTATCTACTCCATTGTTTTAATGGTCCATTTCAAGTCCAGTTGTTTAATTCCCGGGTACCTTATTTAATACTAGGTAAATATAGGCATCAGGTGAAAGAAGCTTTGCCCATTTGTTTCTGCTTCAGCCGGGAATCGAAGTTGTGCTTGCAGGGGTTTAGCTTCGGCTCTTTGGTCCCGGCTCTCAACTGTCAATCAACTGATGACCTTGTGTCTGTGTGAATACTTGTATTCGCTTATTTGTGTTTTGCGGGGGATTAAGCTCTGCTCTCTCGGCCCGCCTCTCAACTGTCAATTAATCAACTGTTACTAACTACTTAGCTAACTAATTTTTTCCACCCCCCCCCCCCAAGAAAGCAGCCCGTAGCAGCTGCCTAACTCCCAGGTACTTATTGACTGCTAGGTAATAGGAGCATCAGGGTTAAGGAAACACTGCCCATCTGTCTCCACCGGGTGCGGGGATCGAACCCCGGTCCCTAGGTCCATGAGTCTAGAGCGCTATCCACTCTGCCACCCAGCCCCTGGGTGGCCAAGTGGACACCCCCTGTGTGTGTGTGTGTGCGTGTGTGTGTAATTACCTAAGTGTAATTACCTAAGTGTAGTTACAGGATGAGAGCTACGCTCGTGGTGTCCCGTCTTCCCAGCACTCTTTGTCATATAACGCTTTGAAACTACTGACGGTCTTGGCCTCCACCACCTTCTCACCTAACTTGTTCCAATCGTCTACCACTCTGTTTGCGAAAGTGAATTTTCTTATATTTCTTCGGCATCTGTGTTTAGCTAGTTTATATCTATGACCTCTTGTTCTTAAAGTTCCAGGTCTCAGGAAATCTTCCCTATCGATATTATCAATTCCTGTTATTATTTTGTATGTAGTGATCATATCACCTCTTTTTCTCCTGTCTTCCAGTTTTGGCATATTTAATGCCTCTAACCTCTCTTCGTAGCTCTTGCCCTTCAGTTCTGTGAGCCACTTAGTAGCATGTCTTTGCACCTTTTCCAGTTTGTTGATGTGCTTCTTAAGATATGGGCACCACACAACCGCTGCATATTCTAGCTTTGACCTAACAAAAGTCGTGAACAATTTCTTTAGTATATCGCCATCCATGTATTTAAAAGCAATTCTGAAGTTAGAAAGTGTAGCATAGGCTCCTCGCACAATATTCTTTATGTGGTCCTCAGGTGATAGTTTTCTATCTAGAACCACCCCTAGATCTCTTTCTTTATCAGAATTCTTTAAAGATTTCTCACATAATATATAGGTTGTGTGGGGTCTATGTTCTCCTATTCCACATTCCATAACATGGCATTTATTAACATTAAATTCCATTTGCCAAGTGGTGCTCCATATACTTATTTTGTCCAGGTCATCTCGAAGGGCATGACAATCATCTAAGTTTCTTATCCTTCCTATTATCTTAGCACCATCAGCAAACATGTTCATATAATTCTGTATACCAACTGGTAGATCATTTATGTAGACAATAAACATCACTGGTGCAAGAACTGAACCCTGTGGTACTCCACTTGTGACATTTCTCCAGTCCGATACATTGCCTCTGATCACTGTCCTCATTTTTCTACCAGTCAGAAAATTTTTCATCCATGTTAGAAGCGTACCTGTCATCCCTCCAATATTTTCCAGTTTCCAGAACAACCTCTTATGTGGAACTCTGTCAAAAGCCTTTTTTAGGTCCAGATAGATACAGTCAACCCAACCATCTCTTTCCTGTAATATCTCTGTTGCTCGATCATAGAAACTTCGATACACAGGATCTTCCAGATCGAAAACCATACTGTCTGTCTGATATTATATCATTTCTCTCCAGGTGTTCCACTCATTTAGTTTTAATTATTTTTTCCAATATTTTGACTATTACACTTGTCAATGATACCGGTCTATAATTAAGGGGGTCTTCTCTGCTTCCACTTTTGTAGATTGGAACTATATTAGCCTTTTTCCACACATCAGCTACAACTCCTGTAAACAGGGATGCCTGAAAAATCAGTTGAAGAGGAATGCTGAGCTCAGGTGCACATTCTCTCAGAACCCATGGTGAAACTCCATCTGGACCAACTGCTTTGTTCTTATTTAGCTCCTTGAACATTTTTTCCACTTCGTCCCAAGACACCTCTATGTGCTCTATGCTGTTCTCTAGAATTCTTTTTGTATCTGGTTCCCTGATGATTTCATTTTGTACAGACTTTGGAACTTTTCGTTTAATGTTTCACACATTTCCTTTTCATTTTTCGTGAATCTATTTCCCATTTTCAACCTCTGTATATCATCCTTTACCTGCAATTTGTTGTTTATGAATTTATTGAATAGACCTGGTTCTGTTTTACATTTGTCTGCAATCTTCTTTCTGACTTTCTCCTCACTGCCGTGTAGTTGTTTCTCGCATCTTTGTATCGCTGGTATGTTTGGGGGTTCGGCCTCTTCCTGTATTGATTCCATTTTTGTGTCTTTTGGTCTCTGGCCCTCTCGCACTTTCTGTTGAACCAATCCTGTTTCCTAGTTCTGCTTCTCTGTTTTGGTATAAATTTTTGTGTGCCTTTATCATATATTTCACAAAACTTGACATACATCTCATTCACTTCCTTGCCTAGCAACAAGTCTGTCCAATTATACCCACTAAAAAAATTTCTAAGGTTGCCATAATGTCCTCTGCTAAAGTCAGGTTTTTCAATTGCATCAACCTTCATATTTTCTTCCAGATTATAACGCATTGCATACTTTATTCCCAAAAAGACATGGTCACTTTTACCCAAGGGAGGAAGGTACTGAATGTCAAATATTTCTTCCTCCTTCCTGGTAAATATCAAATCTAGCCTGGAGGGAACGTCCCCTTCCCTCATCCTCGTAGCTTGTTTAACATGTTGATACAAGAATGTTTCCAGGATGAGGTCTACAAATTTACAGGTCCAGAAATCTTCTGTTTTAGCTTCACATGCTTCCCAGTCTATGGCTTTCAAGTTGAAGTCCCCGACTATCAACAGTCGTGAACTATCGTTATCCGCTCTCGCTATAATCGCTCTCATTATTGGTATAAGACCTTCTCGTTTACTATCTAGCTCCTCCTTTGACCATGTGCTGCTTAGCGGTGGACTATATGCATTTATGATCATTAGTTTATCATCCTCATGGCAGATCTCTAGTGCTATTATGTCAACTTCTTGTGGATTGGCAGTCATTATTTCGTTCACCTTTAGGTGTTCTTTCACCAGCACAGCAACGCCGCCGCCTTTCCTAATTTTTCTGTCCCGTCTCCAAATTGAGTAGCCCCTTGGGAATATGACTTCATTTAAAATAGCATCTTCAAGTTTTGTCTCCGTGAGTGCAACAATGTCTGGTGTCTGCAGCTGTATTATATCACTTAACTCCAGTATCTTTGATCTTACTCCATCTATGTTGGTGTATGCAAGTATGAAAGTGGGGTGATACCTCCTCCTCTCACAACATTCCTACTGGACTGTTGTGGGAGAAGGAGGTATCTGTTCCGTATTATCCATCCCCCCTCTCTCCCCCCCTCCCCTCTGCCTCACCCCCCCCCCCCTCTCTCTCTCTCTCTCTCTCTCTCTCTCTCTCTCTCTCTCTCTCTCTCTCTCTCTCTCTCTCTCTCTCTCTCTCTGTCTCTGTCTCTCTCTCTCTGTCTCTCTCTCTCTCTCTCTCTCTCTCTCTCTCTCTCTCTCTCTCTCTCTCTCTCTCTCTCTCTCTCTCTCTCTCTCTCTCTCTCTCTCTCTCTCTCTCTCTCTCTCTCTCTCTCTCTCTCTCTCTCTCTCTCTCTCTCTCTCTCTCTCTCTCTCTCTCTCTCTCTCTCTCTGTCTCTCTCTCTGTCTCTCTCTCTCTCTGTCTGTCTGTCTGTCTGTCTGTCTCTCTCTCTCTCTCTGTCTCTCTCTCTCTCTCTCTCTCTCTCTCTCTCTCTCTCTCTCTCTCTCTCTCTCTCTCTCTCTCTCTCTCTCTCTCTCTCTCTCTCTCTCTCTCCCTCTCCCCCTCATCCTTTCAGGTTCAAGCTCATCATAACTTTTAAGACGAAAGTTCTATAACTTCACGGTCAAGGTGTTTTTCCTCCCTTTCATCCTCTTTTTCCATCGCTCTGGAGTCAACATTACACACGTCTGAGGCGAGGGGAGGAGGAGGTAGCGAGGACGGCGAGGGAAGACGGCCCCGACCAGGAATCATTCACAGAGTTTTAGAGGCAAGAGAAAACTCTCTCTCTCTCACACACACACACACACACACACACACACACACACACACACACACACACACACACACACACACACACACACACGCACACACACGCACACGCACACGCACTATCATATCAAATGTAGATATGATAGAGCCCAATAGACTCAGGAACCTGTACACCAGTTGATTGACAGTTGAGAGGCGGGACCAAAGAGCCAGAGCTCAACCCCCGCAAGCACAAATTGGTGAGTACACACACACACACACACACACACACACACACACACACACACACACACACACACACACACACACACACACACACACACACACACACACACACATGGAGATGCAGGCTGGAGTGAGAGGGAAGGTACTCCGGTGGATAGAGGAGTACCTAAGCAACAGGAGACAACGAGTCTGTGTGAGGGGTGAGGTCTCAGATTGGCGAGACGTCACAAGTGGAGTCCCGCAGGGGTCAGTCCTTGGACCTATACTGTTTCTGGTATATGTAAATGATCTCCCAGAGGGTATAGATTCGTTCCTCTCAATGTTTGCCGACGATGCAAAAATTATGAGGAGGATTGAAACAGAGGATGATAGTAGGAGGCTACAAGATGATCTGGATAGACTGAGTGAATAGTCCAACAAATGGCTGTTGAAGTTCAACCCGAGTAAATGCAAAGTAATGAAACTAGGCAGTGGAAACAGGAGGCCAGGCACAGGATACAGAATAGGAGATGAAGTACTTAATGAAACAGACAGAGAGAAAGATCTAGGAGTTGATATCACACCAAACCTGTCTCCTGAAGCCCACATAAAGAGAATAACGTCTGCGGCATATGCAAGGCTGGCTAACATCAGAACGGCGTTCAGGAACCTGTGTAAGGAATCATTCAGAATCTTGTACACCACATATGTAAGACCAATCCTGGAGTATGCGGCCCCAGCATGGAGCCCGTACCTTGTCAAGCACAAGACGAAGCTGGAAAAAGTCCAAAGGTATGCTACTACACTAGTCCCAGAACTAAGAGGCATGAGTTATGAGGAAAGGCTGCGGGAAATGCACCTTACGACACTGGAAGACAGAAGAGTAAGGGGGGACATGATCACAACCTACAAAATCCTCAGGGGAATCGACCGGGTAAACAAGGATGAACTATTCAACACTGGTGGGACGCGAACAAGGGGACACAGGTGGAAGCTGAGTACCCAAATGAGCCACAGAGACGTTAGAAAGAACTTTTTCAGTGTCAGAGTAGTTAGTAAATGGAATGCATTAGGAAGTGATGTGGTGGAGGCTGACTCCATACACAGCTTCAAATGTAGATATGATAGAGCCCAATAGGCTCAGGAATCTGTACACCAGTTGATTGACGGTTGAGAGGCGGGACCAAAGAGCCAGAGCTCAACCCCCGCAAGCACAATTAGGTGAGTACAATTAGGTGAGTACACACACACACAGGAGCTGAGTGACAGCACTTGGGGGGTCTAAGTCCTAAGGGACCGGGTTCGATTCCCGGCAGAGGTAGAAACAAATGGGCAGAGATTCTTTCATCCTGATGCACTATTCACCTAGCAGTAAATGGGTACCTGGGAGTTAGACAGCTGCTACGGGCTACTTCCTGGCGATGGGTGTATGTGCGCGTGTGCAAGAGAGACCGGATCATGAATGTGGAAACCACTGAAGGTGGTTGCGAGGTTTGAAATACACGAATCAAAGAAAGTAAGCATGCACAGAACTGGCCAGGTCCAGGTTATGTAAACGAAGAAAGCAAAGTGAAAGCGAACCGGGAAGGCAAGCAAGCAAGCAGTCACGGTCTAGAAGATGCAGATATCAGCAACTGTCATGCCCTGAAACGAAGACTCTCCAACGTTGACCTAACCGCTCATTCAACCCGTGCCTGAACGTAGTTATTCCTCCAAGCCCGGGGGGCAGCCTTGGGGCCAGATTCATGAAGCAGTTACCCAAGTACTTACGAACGCGTACATCTTTCATCAACTTTTGACGGCTTAGGTTACATTTATTAAACAGTTTACAAGCATGAAAACTTCCCAATCAACTGTTGCTATTGTTATAAACAGCCTCCTGGTGCTTCGGAGCTCATTAACTGTTTAATAATTGTAAACAAAGCCGCGAAATGTTGAGAACAGATGGACAGGTTCATAAGTGCTTGCGTAAGTGCTTTCGTGAATCTGGCCCCTGGTCCTTAAATCCTAATCAATTCCTGCCCCAAAAAAGGTTAGAAGTTGGTTATGCTTATGACTCTCTAATTATAGTTTGTGCTTTCATAGTTAATGTGTGGGTTTGGGTTTGGTTAGATATTCCTCCCCCTGGTGTCGTGTGCTGCGTCTTGTGGAAATCTGCCTCTAACCAGGACATTTCCTTGGGATTTACTTTTTTCAATGTCATTAGGGGTTGGAAAGGAATGCTATGCTGGGTGATCCATATATGTGAGAGATAGGCTTTCCCAAAGGACATTGAGTTCCCTCTGCATGGTCCAGAAGACGTGGGGACGTAGAGGGTAGGCAAGATGATTCTAATTTTGTTATCCCGTAGAAAGATTCTTCTAATAAGAGACTGCCTTTTCCTGATTGCTATCTTCCTGTTTACCTCTTGGAGTATGTGTTCTGGGTATCCTCGTCGTCTAAAGTAATTCCTGAGCTCTTTCATGGCTTCGTTTAACTTGCTTCCGTCACTCCTCATCCTCATTGCCAGGGAGTACAGGAGGGCTGGTGGGTGGCACGGAGAGAAAAGGTGGTGAATGCATTCTCAAGTCAAATCGACTTGAGAATGGTCCTGGACGGAGCGAAACGTCGTCGTCCCTTCACCTTCTAGTGTGTGGTCTGGTCAACATACTTTAGCCACGTTATTGTGACTCATCGCCTGCACAAGGTGAGTGCAGATTTGTTGCTTTGTAGTGTATTCCTGACAGCAGTCTTCTCTCATCTATGTATATACTCGGAGGCCAGACAGGCAAGGCTCGTCTCACTGCGTTCCAAGGTAAACTGAGGGTTTTGAGTACTCCTTTGACCCACTGAAGGAAGTTCTGGAGATATTCGTCCCCACCAGTTGCAATCACGAATATATCGTCGATATATCGGAGGTATATTAACGGCGCTGAGGCGTGGTGTTCTCTGGCCGTCTCAAAGATCTTGTGGACAAAAACGTTACCTTTGACGACACTCACCGGTGTTCCGTTCCTTGTTCCTGCCGGTATTTATGGTCGGCAGATTGTAGAACTGTGTTGTTATACAGGTGGACATGTCGATAACGAAATCGTTAACCTAGAAAAAGATCAGCTAAGAATGAATACAGGGAAGTGGTTCTCGCTAAAATAAATATAAAATAAAATAAATATGGATAAAGATGGGTTATAAACACAAGAGAGGAAGAGTCAGCCTAAGGAATAACAAGATGGAAACTAGATGTAAAATGCCCTGAAGTTCTTTGGGAGTTACCTAAAAAGTTGTTATTACATTCTGAGTTTAAAAAGTATAACTTTCAAGAATTGTCTCCGCTGTTGTTCCTGCATGGTTTACTTCTCTGCCGCCAACAGTCTCAGCTTTGTCCACCTTACTTGACAACGAGTACAAAGTGAGGTGTAGACAACGTATCAACGCTTCTACTGTTTCCTATAAAATAATAATAATAATAATAATAATAATAATTTTCATATAATAATAATACACAGAAAAATCACATTATCGCGACATATCAGTGAGAAAACCCCACAGAAGCTGCGATGAGAATTCGAACGACCAAAAAATACAAAAGCCACGTAAAAACCGTCAGTTAATCGTACTGTCTCTCGGGTATTCATAAAAACATTAATAATATTGTCCTCCAAAACCGTGCTCCCAAGGGAGGGAATCTGGCAGGCGGAGCGCGATACAGAGGACGACACTCCCAAGGGAGGGAATCTGGCAGGCGGAGCGCGATACAGAGGACGACACTCCCAAGGGAGGGAATCTGGCAGGCGGAGCGCGATACAGAGGACGACACTCCCAAGGGAGGGAATCTGGCAGGCGGAGCGCGATACAGAGGACGACACTCCCAAGGGAGGGAATCTGGCAGGCGGAGCGCGATACAGAGGACGACACTCCCAAGGGAGGGAATCTGGCAGGCGGAGCGCGATACAGAGGACGACATTTAAAATAAGGGAGGAGCCCAACTTGGCCAGAAAACGCCCAATAAAAGTTAGTGGAGTGGAAAAAGTTTTTAGAAAGGAAAGCATGCAGGGAGATGGGAGGCCAGTGGGGTCGGCTGACGACGACGAGGAGGAGGAGGAGGAGGTCAGCTGGAAGTTGAGGCACAGAAGCCGTGCAGCAGCGGCAACAGTAGCAACAGCAACAGCAGCAGCAACAACAGCAGCAGTAATAGTGGTAGAAAAAGTCACCTAATAGTAGGAATTGTGGCGACAAAGATAGTAATTCAAAGGCAGCAGCTTTAGAAAGGCAACAACACTGTTGACAGCGAAGCTCTGCCAACCACGAACAGCTCCACCAACCACTGCCAGGTCATCCAACCACTGCCAGGTCATCCAACCACTGCCAGGTCATCCAACCACTGCCAGGTCATCCAACCACTGCCAGGTCAACCAACCACTGCCAGGTCATCCAACCACTGCCAGGTCATCCAACCACTGCCAGGTCAACCAACCACTGCCAGGTCATCCAACCACTGCCAGGTCATCCAACCACTGCCAGGTCATCCAACCACTGCCAGGTCATCCAACCACTGCCAGGTCAACCAACCACTGCCAGGTCAACCAACCACTGCCAGGTCAACCAACCACTGCCAGGTCAACCAACCACTGCCAGGTCATCCAACCACTGCCAGGTCAACCAACCACTGCCAGGTCATCCAACCACTGCCAGGTCATCCAACCACTGCCAGGTCATCCAACCACTGCCAGGTCAACAAACCACTGCCAGGTCAACCAACCACTGCCAGGTCATCCAAACACTGCCAGGTCATCTAACCACTGCCAGGTCATCCAACCACTGCCAGGTCATCCAACCACTGCCAGGTCATCCAACCACTGCCAGGTGGTTGGACAAACAAACAAACGATTGTTTGACCTGGCAGTGGTTGGATGACCTGGTTGATACCTGGTTGATGGGGTTCTGGGAGTTCTTCTACTCCCCAAGCCCGGCCCGGGGCCAGACTTGACTTGTGAGAGTTTGGTCCACCAGGCTGTTGCTTGGAGCGGCCCGCAGGCCCACATACCCACCACAGCCCGGTTGGTCCGGCACTCCTTGAAGGAAACAATCTAGTTTCCTCTTGAAGATGTCCACGGTTGTTCCTGTAATATTTCTGATGCTCGCTGGTAGGACGTTGAACAACCGTGGACCTCTGATGTTTATACAGTGTTCTCTGATTGTGCCTATGGCACCTCTGCTCTTCGCTGGTTCTATTCTGCATTTTCTTCCATGTCGTTCACTCCAGTACGTTGGTATTTTACTGTGCAGTTTTGGGACCTGTCCCTCCAGTATTTTCCACTGTGTATATTATTTGGTATCTCTCTCGTCTCCTTTCTAGTGAGTACATTTGGAGAGCTTTGAGACGACCCCAATAATTTAGGTGCTTTATCTCGTCTATGCTTGCCGTATATGTTCTCTGTATTCCCTCAATTTCAGCAATCTCTCCTGCTCTGAAGGGGGAAGTGAGTACTGAGC
Source organism: Procambarus clarkii (assembly GCF_040958095.1). Lineage (NCBI taxonomy): Eukaryota > Metazoa > Arthropoda > Malacostraca > Decapoda > Cambaridae > Procambarus > Procambarus clarkii. Next base: position 8,461,353 of record NC_091173.1, read on the forward strand.
AGTACTCGAGACAGGACTAGCAGTGGTTGGATGAATTGGCAGTAGTTGGATGACCTGGCAGTGGTTGGATGACCTGGCAGTGGTTGGATGAATTGGTAGTGGTTGGATGTGTCCACGAGAAGGTAGATACCAAAATCAAAATTATTTAATTAGTTCATTAAATATTAAGCTTACCCCTCTTCTAGAAAGAGGACAAAACAAAATTAATCTACTTTGGCCAGTATAAAAATTTTTGATCAATACGACCCGGTTTGACAGAACAAGGCAGTTTGATCAATACGACCCGGTTTGACAGAACAAGGCAGTTTGATCAATACGACCCGGTTTGACAGAACAAGGCAGTTTGATCAATACGACCCGGTTTGACAGAACAAGGCAGTTTGATCAATACGACCCGGTTTGACAGAACAAGGCAGTTTCATCAATGCGACCCGGTTTGACAGAACAAGGCAGTTTCATCAATGTGACCCGGTTTGACAGAACAAGGCACTTTCATCAATGCGACCCGGTTTGACAGAACAAGGCAGTTTCATCAATGTGACCCGGTTTGACAGAACAAGGCAGTTTCATCAATGTGACCCGGTTTGACAGAACAAGGCACTTTCATCAATGCGACCCGGTTTGACAGAACAAGGCAGTTTCATCAATGTGACCCGGTTTGACAGAACAAGGCACTTTCATCAATGCGACCCGGTTTGACAGAACAAGGCAGTTTGATCAATACGACCCGGTTTGACAGAACAAGGCAGTTTCATCAATGTGACCCGGTTTGACAGAACAAGGCAGTTTCATCAATGTGACCCGGTTTGACAGAACAAGGCAGTTTCATCAATGTGACCCGGTTTGACAGAACAAGGCAGTTTCATCAATGTGACCCGGTTTGACAGAACAAGGCAGTTTCATCAATGTGACCCGGTTTGACAGAACAAGGCAGTTTCATCAATGCGACCCGGTTTGACAGAACAAGGCAGTTTCATCAATGTGACCCGGTTTGACAGAACAAGGCAGTTTCATCAATGCGACCCGGTTTGACAGAACAAGGCAGTTTCATCAATGTGACCCGGTTTGACAGAACAAGGCAGTTTCATCAATGCGACCCGGTTTGACAGAACAAGGCAGTTTCATCAATGTGACCCGGTTTGACAGAACAAGGCAGTTTCATCAATGCGACCCGGTTTGACAGAACAAGGCAGTTTCATCAATGCGACCCGGTTTGACAGAACAAGGCAGTTTCATCAATGTGACCCGGTTTGACAGAACAAGGCAGTTTCATCAATGCGACCCGGTTTGACAGAACAAGGCAGTTTCATCAATGTGACCCGGTTTGACAGAACAAGGCAGTTTCATCAATGCGACCCGGTTTGACAGAACAAGGCAGTTTCATCAATGTGACCCGGTTTGACAGAACAAGGCAGTTTCATCAATGCGACCCGGTTTGACAGAACAAGGCAGTTTCATCAATGTGACCCGGTTTGACAGAACAAGGCAGTTTCATCAATGCGACCCGGTTTGACAGAACAAGGCAGTTTCATCAATGCGACCCGGTTTGACAGAACAAGGCAGTTTCATCAATGCGACCCGGTTTGACAGAACAAGGCAGTTTCATCAATGTGACCCGGTTTGACAGAACAAGGCACTTTCATCAATGCGACCCGGTTTGACAGAACAAGGCAGTTTCATCAATGCGACCCGGTTTGACAGAACAAGGCAGTTTCATCAATGCGACCCGGTTTGACAGAACAAGGCAGTTTCATCAATGTGACCCGGTTTGACTCGTGCAGTCAAACATTTACATCACAAATTTATGCGAGCCGCGTTCGTTTACGTATAAATTAACTTGTCATTGTCTTTATGGGCAATTTCCAGGTAATAAACCCGTCTTGAGGAGAGCAATTCCTGCCCCTCTGTGCCTGCTGGTCTTGGAGGATTACCCCTATAGGGAGGGTCTCTCCCCCTCCGCCCATCGACCCACACAATCCACTTAGATCAAAACTTCTCCTATTTATGAGTACAGTCCTTAAGTCGAGTTAATTCCTGAGAACCATGATTTATACGCCGTGATTAGACTTATGAGCAATGATGGTGCCATTAAGCGGTGGGTTAATGACCTTTAACCACGATATTAACAAAGCTGTTGGTCCAAGGAACGTTTATAATCCACAGCCTTGCTTAGAGCACCCGCCGCCAACAGTTAATCTTAGTATTCTGCGAGCTCGTAAGAAGCCGTTAACCTCATACTCTGGTCTGGTCGAACAAGCATCACTTGACTCCCTTTAAGACCCAAGTGCTGGAGATGCTTGGGAGTCTGCCTCCATGCGCACGCATCGTGCTGTGGAGAGCTTCCATCGTCACCATTACACCACCACACCACCACCACACTCACCATCTCATCGCCACACACACCACACCACCACCACTCTCACCACACCACCACCACACTCACCACACCACCACCACACTCACCACCACACTCACCACACCACCACCACACCACCACCACACTCACCACACCACCACCACTCTCACCACACCACCACCACACACACCACACCACCACCACACTCACCACACCACCACCACACTCACCACACTCACCATCTCATCGCCACCACTCTCACCAAAAGCTGCTATAACTGTGAAGATAATAAACTGGATAAGAGAATACCTCGAGGACAGATAATCAAGGGTCGCAGGTAGAGAGGTGGTGTTGAGATAGAGGGATGTGAGAAGTGGGGACCACAAGGACCTGTCGCAGGACCATTGTTGTTCATGGTTAGTGGCTGTTAAACACTTTAGCTGGTTACCTTTGAGCACTCTATGGTTGATCTTGTCAGGTCTCGTTGTCTCTCACATCTACCTCACTATATTCACGTCTCTTCCGTCCTTTTTCTGACCTCCAGTTGCGTCAGTAGGCCAGACACTAAATCCCGAATGGGAGATGAAGTCCTTCACGAGACGGACAGAGAGAAAGATCTAGGAGTTGATATCACGCCAAACCTGTCTCCTGAAGCCCAGATCAAAAGAATAACATCGGCGGCGTATGCGAGGTTGGCTAACATCAGAACTGCCTTCAGAAACCTGTATAAGGAATCTTTCAGAACCTTGTATACCACATTATGTAAGGCCAATCCTGGAGTATGCGGCCCTAGCATGGAGCCCGTACTTTGTCAAGCACAAGACGAAGCTGGAAATAGTTCAGAGGTATGCTACTAGGCTAGTGCCAGAACTAAGAGGCATGAGTTACGAAGAAAGGTTGCGTGAAAGGCACCTCACGTCGCGCGCGCACACACACACACACACACACACACACACACACACACACACACACACACACACACACACACACACACACACACACACACACACACACACACACACACACACACACACACACACACATACACACACACGAGGGGGCCGGTGGCTGAGCGGACAGAACGCTGGACGCGTGATCTTGTAGTCCCGGGTTCGATTCCGGGCGCCGGCGAGAAACAATGTGCATAGTTTCTTTCACCCTAATGCCCCTGTTACCTAGCAGTAAATAGGTACCTGGGAGCTAGTTAGCTGTCACGGGTTGCTTCCTGAGGTGTGTGTGACGTGGAAAAAAAATAGTCGGTAGTAACAGTTGATTGCCAGTTGAGAGGCGGGCTGAAAGAGCAGAGCTCAACCCCCGCAAGGACAACTAGGTGAGTACACACTCACACAGGAACGGAGAGATTTCCTTAAACCAGCTTCAGACATTCTTCACGGTGTCAGGAAAAGTTTTCCTGTCTCCTGAGAATATTTTTATGGGGTTTTGTTTTTCTTTGTCTTCTCGTTTTTATGCAAATGTTGCACAAGTGGAGGACACGACGGGCCGGCGGCCTCCTCCTGCCTCCCCACCAGCATCTCCCTCCTCATCCTCCTCCTCCTTCACTGTTTGTCATGCTTCTCTCTTCCTCATTCTTCTCTGCCAATAATTATCCTCCGCCTTCTTCACCCCTGTCGTGATATTCTTCCTCTTCCACGCTGTATCGTACAGCTCTTTCAATACTTCTCCTCCTCCTCTTCCCTCTTCTCTTCCTTCTTCTCCTCCTCCTCCTTCTCCTCTTCCTTCTTCTCCTTATCTTCATCTATTCCCCCGTTATCCTCTTGTTCCTCCTCCTTAAATACTTGTCCTGAGAAGTTTAAACTAATGGTAGGAATTTGGTCCTCCAAGCGGCAGCTGGGGCGCTGTGTTGGGAGGAAGGCGGTAGTGGGGGGAGGGGTTGGGGAATGAGATAGGGAAAGTGGGAAAAGAAGGAGGGGAGGAGGAGGTAGGGAAGGGGAAATGAAAGGGAGGGACAGAAAAGAGGTGGATTTAGAAGGTTGGTGAGGTGGATTGAGAAAAGGGGAAGGGGGGGCTTAATATATAAAGTTTTAGTGTATAATATGGGAAACAAAAAAACACTAAAAGAGGCCTTATAAGGTATAGAAAGTAACTCTCATATTGGGGAAAGTCTGTGATAGGTTATAGTGATAATTCGAAGATATATATTTGGTTTGGCTAAGGTAAGATGTGTGTAGGAAGGGGTAAGGAAAGTGGGGGAAAAGTGTGACAAATATGGTAATGATCGTTACAGGAGCAGGATGTGATAAGGGAGAAAGTGTGACAAATAACTTTAGGGGAAAGCATTTAGAAAGATGCAATTAGGACAGAAAGTTGTAGGGAATGAAACTGCAATCAATATATTATATTCAATTTCCAACTGAAAAAGCTAAACAGAATTTGGGTGTTATATTAGAAATTGGAAATACCGTATATGAAAACTATTATGAAAGATTATAAAGTTACGAGAAAGTAGATGTGATAGTACATATCGCCGGAAGAAATTAGCTTTGGTAGTACATAATGTTGGAAGAAAGTAATTGTGAAAGTACATAAAGTCAAGGGAAATTAGTTGTGAAAGTAGTCATAGGAAAGCAGTTGTGAAAGTTAACAAAGTATGGGGAAAGTAGTTATGATTGAGAAGAAATCAGATGTATTAGGGAGAGTAATAATGAGAAAATGACAGTAATTTAGGTAAAACTACGTGAAAGTTGTTATATTAAGGTAAAATTGTTGTAGGAAGTTATTGTTATACTAAGGTTGTGAAATAAAATAGTTGGGCCAGCAGGCTGAGGTTTTGGTAGTGAAAGTTGTGGTCTTGCAGAGACAGTGGGGGAATAGGAATATACATATATACATAGGAATATTCCTGTGAGGACAGGAATATACAGAAATCTGCTGAAAATCAGTATAGAAAGTTGTTGTTTCAGTGCAGAAAGTAATTTTAATTAGATCCACAAAAAGGTTTTTTAATTGAGTGGAAAAGTGCGTGGAATGCACTCATAACTGGCGAAGAAAATAGGCAGAAAGTAGATGTAGTAGAAATAAAAGTAGTGAGAAAGGTGTAGCAATAGACATAGAAAGTGGGTAGAAAGATATTATAAAGTGACATAAAGAAGATAGATAGGTTTTATACTAGACAAAAAAGAAGGTAAAAAGATGTTATAATTGACATTAGAAGGGATTATAAAGATGATTTAATAAACAGAGAAAATTAGTAAAAACGTGTGAACGGACGAAGTAGGGATGAGACTGCGCACAAACCACGTTAAAGGCACCGTCTAAAATATTTATATATAAATAAAATAAAACGCGAGGGAGCCGAACAGAAAACGCGGCCGGGGTGCGCTCTGGGATTAACCTGTAATCCACACCTGGCAGCCCGGGTTATTAATAAACCAAACCAATATTGAGTTGTTTTACCAAGAAAAATTAATACGCGAGGTAGGAAGCGTGTGGGTGTGTTCCTGCCTGAAGGCACGCACCTATATATGCTTGCGCAGTCAAGCCCTAGCTCCTGAGCCCGAACCTTATTCCGGGTGGTACCATGAGATAATCCACACAACTGGATAAAAAGAATGGGTTTTGGAATTGTTGTTATGCATTCGTAGATAAGGTATACACAGAGCCTCTACTCTTGTTAGATCAATGCTCTAGCACCTCAGGTAATCAGAAAACATACAATGCCTAAGCAGATCACCTGGAAAAAAAGTCATTAGTTCTGTACTCCAAAGAAAATTCTAAGGTTGAAGATTTCAAGTGGGTCTAGTAATTCACGGGAAGAGAGAAGTTATACTCATGTTATACTCTGTTATACTCATGTCGACTAGGTAACCATTTCCGCTCATCTCATCCCAATGAAATATTTAATGATTTTTTTTGTGGTCCTTTTATATTCACTCTCTCTCTCTCTCTCTCTCTCTCTCTCTCTCTCTCTCTCTCTCTCTCTCTCTCTCTCTCTCTCTCTCTCTCTCTCTCTCTCTCTCTCTCTCTCTCTCTCTCTCTCTCTCTCTCTCTCTCTCTCTCTCTCCCGAAATTTCAATATAAAGTTATGATAATGCAACACTAAGAGCAGCCAACTTGAATGTTTAAATAATAAGAGCATGTAAAATATATTAACTTTTAAATGTATTTAGAATACATATTGTATTTGATGCGAAAATGTTCCAGGAGAGAATGATAAAGGCTTTAAAGTATTAATCAAATATAGTGCTTAAATATTCTAATGGATTTAGAACCGATAGACTTCAATACTGAATAATTATTGCTTACATAACAAATACTTTTTCACGAAGGTATGCATTGCCTACGGTATTGAAAGTTTATTGCAATTGAATTCCATTAAATATATGCACTAATAAAATATAGAATTGCTCCAATTTTAATATTTTGGAAAATGAATGCAGAGATTTTTAGTACATGATATGGCAATATTGTCAAAATTGCAGTGATGGGTTACCACTCATTTGTTGTTATATATGGGTTGTCGCCGTCCAGGAATTGCAAGCAATTCGCTCTGCACGCACTAACTACCTATGAAATATTGGCGCTTCTGGCAAGCGGGCTGAGAAGGATCAAACACTGAACATATTAATATCCGCAGTGCACTTTTTCCTCTCCTGTTATAATTATAATTAATGAATATAGCCATGTCGATATTCCAGCCACACCGGCAACCTCAACCATACCAACCACACCACCTTGTCCCGGATGGTTGAGAGGTAAACCTGGGGAAACAAGAAGGTTGACTCCTCGAGAGTCTGGTAGACTCCTTGAGAGTCTGGTAGACTCCTTGAGAGTCTGGTAGACTCCTTGAGAGTCTGGTAGACTCCTTGAGAGTCTGGTAGACTCCTTGAGAGTCCTTGGAAATATGATATTATTGCACCCCATCAATCCCTTCACCCCCCCCCCATGCTCCTTGTCGCTAAACCGGGTAAAAACAAAATCTTCTATATGTACTACATAACATTTCTCAAGAGCTCTATATATATGATATATATATATATGTCGTACCTAGTAGCCAGAACGCCCTTCTGAGCCTACTATGCAAAGCCCGATTTGCCTAATAAGCCAAGTTTTTATGAATTAATTGTTTTTCGACTACCTAACTTACCTAACCCAACCTAACCTAACCTAACCTAACCTAACCTAACCTAACCTAACCTAACCTAACCTAACGTTTTCGGCTACCTAACCTAACCTAACCTATAAAGATAGGTTAGGTTAGGTTAGGTAGGGTTGGTTAGGTTCGGTCATATATCTACGTTAATTTTAACTCCAATAAACAAAAATTGACTTCATACATATTGAAATGGGTAGCTTTATCATTTCATAAGAAAAAAATTAGAGAAAATATATTTATTCAGGAAAACTTGGCTTATTAGGCAAATCGGGCCTTGCATAGTAGGCAGAGAAGTGCGTTCTGGCTACTAGGTACGACATATATATATATATATATATATATATATATATATATATATATATATATATATATATATATATATATATATATATATATATATCATATATATAGATATATCATATATATATATATATATCATATATATATATATATCATATATATATATATATATATATATATATATATATATATATATATATATATATATATATATATATATATTTCGAGGCCATTGGTTGCGATTTTGTAGCTGGTCATGTTGTTTAGGTAATCGTTGATTATCCTTTTCTTCAGTTTTATACATGGTTGATATACGTTATACACTGATGAACTCAGTGAGGGGGAGGCCAGTTGCCCAACACCTTGCAACATACCTGAGCCACATTCGTAAATGTTGCCGTATTGTGTAACTGAAAATGTTAGTTATTCTGAAATACAAATTTATATTTCAAGGTTTTATGTACAGGGTTAGATAGATGTTCAGGATTTGTTGGAATTATAATTATTTGGATGTGAAACATTTGGAGAGGGGCAATTTGTACACTGGAAGGTAGCGAAGCTCATGGAACGCTCTCTTCTTCTCAGTCATGTTGTACATCGTCGTCAAGTCTTAGATCATCCTTAAGTCCAAGTATTAGATCATCCTCAAGTCCAAGTCTTAGATCATCCTCAAGTCCAAATCTTAGATCATTCTCAAGTCCAAGTCTAGGATCATCCTCAAGTCCAAGTCTTAGATCATCCTCAAGTCCAAATCTTAGATCTTCCTCAAGTCCAAATCTAGGATCATCCCTAACCTAACTTACCCCAGCCAAAAATAAACTAACCTAACCTAGCATAATAGCCTAAACTACCAATAAATGTCGTTTTGACAATCAGAAAACGAGCTGTGTATGAAACGCAAGTGTGTACGAGTCAACCTTCCCCCTTTAGAAATAAGTGAATGATATTGTGAATATTTCAAATTAATCATAGCTACACTTTAAAAATAAAATGTTTGTGCAGCATATATTCAAGCAAACATTTTTGTTAACTTGGTAGTGTCATCAGGAGAGCATACAGTGCTATACTCTTGAAATTTCAGTGTTTACTGTTTCTGGAAGAAAGGCAAAGGGGGGGTTCAAATATTTTCAAGTGTCTGGTGATTATAGAGGGAGGCAAAGGTAGGGGAAGGACCCACATGTGTAAATATAATTACTGTGGGTCGCTGCTCTGAAACCCCGTTTGATAAACTTTTTATACTGTTCTCTTTTACAATTGTAACAAAGCTGAATATAACATTTGGTGTAGGATGGACTGAAGGTTACGACGCAGGAACAAAATAAGTAAGTCAATATCTTTGATTCATTAATTAAAGCTTTTGTGGAGTATTGTGTTGGTTTACTCTTCTTAGGTCAAGGTTATAACCTTGGTTATAACCTTGACCTAACCTTCGGGGGCCTCGTAGCCTGGTGGATAGCGCGCAGGACTCGTAATTCTGTGGCGCGGGTTCGATTCCCGCACGAGGCAGAAACAATGGGCAAAGTTTCTTTCACCCTGAATGCCCCTGTTACCTAGCAGTAAATAGGTACCTGGGAGTTAGTCAGCTGTCACGGGCTGCTTCCTGGGGGTGGAGGCCTGGTCGAGGACCGGGCCGCGGGGACACTAAAACCCCGAAATCATCTCAAGATAACCTCAAGATAACCTCAAGATTGGTGAGAGTAAGACTAAACAGAAGATTTCCGACGTAAAAAAACGTTCGCCAGTAGATTTTTTTTATTTAATTGAAACTTACCAAATGTAACTTAACCTATCCTAACTAAACTCGTCTTGTACTAGCCGGGCTTAATCAAACCAAACATAACTTACCATGAACTAACTTAACCATCAGCTTTTAAATATCCATCGTAGTTTTGAAATTGCATGTCAGTTTGGACAAAATATGACAAATGTCCGTTTTCACTTATTTGTTAACCTACTGAAAATATATTTTGGCATTATTATGTATGTTATAATTGTATCTGTAGTTAGGCCTGGGATAGGTTAAGTGATTTGGTTCTGTTGTCAATTATTCGTCTTGCAGCACGTTGCCGAAGTGCTGTGGCGATCTTAATGACCCGCCAGATATTTATAGGCCTAAAGCCCAACACCAAACACGAGCAATCCCCCATCAGAAGTCTGGAGCCATCTCGGCGAGGCTCCAAAAACCTGGAGAATCGAGTACACAATTTTCCGCTGTAGCCTCACCCTTGGCAGCTCTCATGTAAAGAGGGCTTGCTTGCCGGCCCTCCCTGAGGTCCTCGGCCACTCACGTTGGCCAAGTGTTTTATTTGCATTTGTTTTGTGTGATGTTGTTAAGTATTCCCGCCAGGAGGGGAATATTTTATGGCAGTGTCCTGTTTCTTGTTTTCTCTTTCTTTTATTTAATTCTACTTTTCGGAAGATATTTAAAGAGTTTTTTTGTATTTACTTTAATTATTTGTATTTATCCTATTGACTAAGAATATAATTGACTCATTTTAGATGTCAGACATATTCATGCAATCAATCAAGTACCAGCAAGTGTCAATCATACTCGCGGGGAATGATATATGGCGTGATTGCCCTGATGCGCTTGATCGATTCCCAATACCTTTCATTAAACCTCAGCTTTTATACGTTTCACCTTTAATACATGTTTTTGAGTACTTTTGTTATTTATTAATTCTTGCGAAATAAATACAATTGTTGCCATCAAGAAGTCAGCATACCTTCTTAGAGTGAAGTTGATATCATCAAGAAGCACCGTGTCTTATTAGAGTGAATGTGTTGCCATCAAGAAATCAGCATACCTTCCTAGAGTGAATGTTATAAGTGAAACTGAATAACAGAAACATAATTGAATCTGCTTTGATACAGATTACAAAAGAAAGTAATTTGAACATTATCAGTGGTTTATATAACTTAGGTCAATTTTCGGTAGATCAGTTATAGGCGATTTGAGTAGGATCATTGGGACACATTTGTCTCACTAATTCATTGTAAATATTTACTATCTTATGCTATTGTAATCCATGTGTGGGCCTGTTGGTGGGTATGGATAGGAGCTGCATCGGATGGGCCAATAGGCCTTCAGCATTTCTTGTGCGGCTCATATTTATATCCACCTAATTCCCATTCATTTGTTATTGTACCTCACCTCAATCCACCATTCTCTCCTGTCTATTTATGTCCAATACTTGACCTGTAAAATCACTCCTTCTGAAGATGTATTAATATACGAAAGTACTTAAGGAAATTCCTGTTTCAATTTTCCTCCGTGGTCTGACACTGTCACATTTTTAATCACGTGTTTATTTTCGTGATTTACACACACACACGCACACACACACACACACACACACACACACACACACACACACACACACACACACACACACACACACACACACACACACACACACACACACACACACACACACACACAGATGAGGATTGCAGGATCCTCCAAGAGGACCTGAACAGGTTGCAGAGATGGTCAGAGAAATGGCTACTGGAATTCAACACGAGCAAATGTAAAGTTATGGAAATGGGACTAGGAGATAGGAGACCAAAGGGACAGTACACAATGAAGGGGAACAGACTACCTGTGACGACGCGCGAAAGAGACCTGGGTGTGGACGTAACACCTAATCTATCTCCTGAGGCACATATAAATAGGATAACGACAGCAGCGTACTCTACATTGGCAAAAGTTAGAACATCATTCAGAAACCTAAGTAAGGAGGCATTTAGGGCGCTTTACACTGCCTACGTGAGGCCAGTCTTAGAGTATGCCGCCTCATCATGGAGTCCCCATCTGAAGAAGCATATAATGAAACTGGAAAAGGTTCAGAGGTTTGCAACGAGACTCGTCCCAGAGCTACGAGGGATGGGGTATGAGGAGCGCCTGAGGGAACTGTGCCTTACGACACTAGAAAGAAGAAGGGAGAGGGGGGACATGATAGGAACGTATAAGATACTCAGAGGGATTGACAGAGTGGACATAGACGAAATGTTCACACGGAATAGTAACAGAACGAGGGGACATGGATGGAAGCTTGAAACTCAGATGAGTCACAGAGATGTTTGGAAGTTTTCTTTTAGCGTGAGAGTAGTGGGAAAATGGAATGCACTTCAGGAACAGGTTGTGGAAGCAAATACTATTCATAATTTTAAAACCAGGTATGATAGGGAAATGGGACAGGAGTCATTGCTGTAAACAACCGATGCTCGAAAGGCGGGATCCAAGAGTCAATGCTCGATCCTGCAGACACAACTAGGTGAGTACACACACACACACACACACACACACACACACACACACACACACACACACACACACACACACACACACACACACACACACACACACACACACACACACACACACACACACACACACATATATATATATATATATATATATATATATATATATATATATGTGTGTGTGTGTGTGTGTGTGTGTGTGTGTGTGTGTGTGTGTGTGTGTGTGTGTGTGTGTGTGTGTGTGAGTGTGTGTGCACGATTCGCCTAGAATCACTTGTAATTTGGAAGTTCATCTTAAAATTTATTCGACAAATTGTGTCGTAAAGTATTTTGACGATAAAGCAGACGTAATATAAAATCTGGCCAGCATGACGACTGACCTTTGACCTTTCACGTGCAAGATCGTTCTTAGGGTCAGCGTCCTTCGCACTCTGTGCCCCCCCCCCCTTCGTCAACACTCCTGTTGTCCTCATCTCCCTATACACCTCACCTATTCCCTTACCCCCTCCTCCTCCTCCTTTTCCTCTCCTGCCCCTTGCCTCATCCTTCCTCACCTCCTCTCTCCCTGCCCCTACTCTTCCCCTCCACCTCTCCCCCTTCCATCACCTCTCCCCCTTCCATCACCTCTTCCCCTTCCATCACCTCTCCTCCTTCCATCACCTCTCCCCCTTCCATCACCTCTCCCCCTTCCATCACCTCCCCCCTTCCATCACCTCCCCCCTTCCATCACCTCCCCCCTTCCATCACCTCCCCCCTTCCATCACCTCCCCCCTTCCATCACCTCTCCCCCTTCCCCCCAACCTCTCCCCCTGCCACCAACCAGTTCCACTAGAGCCGTCATTCCTCCTTCATTAATATTCCAATTATTAACTTTTGTGTCCGTGTGGTCCATTGTTTTACACGACAATCAACTTGAAATATTCATTGACTTTATTTATTGCCCCATCATGTATTTTTATTGAACTCTAATTTTTGTCGTTGCTTGGACTTTATTTTCATACCATGTTAATACTTGCCAAGCTGCTTTCACTTTATATATATTTAAAGGGAATTATATATGTATATATATATATGTATATGTATATGTGTGTGTGTGTAAAGAAAATTTTAAAATTAAATTATTGTGTGCAAGCCAGGATCAAATGATGTACCTTTGGAGCCAGGACTTAGGTTCATATGCCAACATAATTATCCGCTCAGCGTGAGCAGTATTGTAACGAGTCAGTTGAGTTTTGGGAGATGTGAGCATGATCTGTGATAATGACGAGGGAAGGATGTTATGGCCACCTGCCCTCTTCATCCCTCTCTCTTTCCTTGTTAATACCTCGCAATTGCAAATGTGAACAGGTGAAATATGTACTGCATAAATGTGTGTGTGTGTGTGTGTGTGTGTGTGTGTGTGTGTGTGTGTGTGTGTGTGTGTGTGTGTGTGTGTGTGCGTGTTGGTATTTATGTGTGCATATGGTTTTCTTGACGTGTGAATTATTTAAAAGTTCAGTTGCATTTTTATATTGTAATAATATATTCATTGTTATATTTCTCACTTATGTCTTTGAAATTAAGTCACATTTTTCTTGGAAACAAAATAATAATAATAATAATGGGAGGAGGTTATATTGAAGTAAAAGTCTTATTGGGAAGATCTGAGTAAATTTAATATGACGCATGAGGTAAAGTTCTCAAGAGATACTTCCTACCTGAAATTGGCCAGCATTCATCAAGCATTTGTGTAATCAGTACGAAACCTGTACATCATTTCTCCATCAGGTACACGCGCACACACACTTACGACGTGTGTGAATTATGGCAGGAATGTTGGCACGCCGCACTCCATCATCACGTCTGTACACTGACGCTTTCACACAGCCTTAGAAAGGAACTTTTTCAGTGTCAGAGTAGTTAACAGATGGAATGCATTAGGCAGTGATGTGGTGGAGGCTGACTCCATACACAGTTTCAAATGCTGATATGACAGAGCCCAGTAGGCTCAGGAACCTGTTCACCAGTTCATTTACAGTTGAGAGGCGGGGCCGAAGAGCCAGAGCCCCGCAAGCACAACTAGGTGAGTACACACACACACACACACACACACACACACACACACACACACACACACACACACACACACACACACACACACACACTGGTAGGGGGTCTGGTAGCTGAGCGGACAGCGTTCAGGACTCGTAATTCTGTGGCCCGGGTTCGATTCCCGGACCAAGCAGAAACAACGGGCAAAGTTTCTTTCACCCCAGATGTCCCTGTTACCTAGCAGTAAATATGTACCTGTGAGTTAGACAGCTGTTACGGAGCGGCTTCGTGGGGGTGGAAAAAAAAATAGTTGGTTAGTTTCAGTTGAGAGGCGGGCAGAAACAGCAGAACTCAATCCCCGCAAGGGCAACTTGGTAAATACAACTAGGTGATTACACACACACACACACACACACACACACACACACACACACACACACACACACACACACATACTTCCAAAAGTAAATACAATTATGCAAACACGCATACGTTAATGTATTTACACCCTGAACAGCTAATACAGTAATATGAAACAGTTGCAGTGTGTTATTTTTGCATTTAAGTAACAATTTTATAAATATAAAAATATTTAAATATAGAACAAGTCTTACTCTCTATTAATGTCGCAAGTCTTTACAAAATTAGGGAATTTGTAATGCTTCATAAACTTTGTATTCTAAGTATCATAAATTTGAATACAAAATATTCTGTGTTACAAGAGCACTCAGAATATATGACCGATTTAAAACTTCACTTTAGTATTTACTCTGACACTGAATTCTCTTCAAGAAATATCCCTTCATCAGCAGTACACTTGTCCCACTTCTTGAGGCATCGCGAAGCCATCTTTTGACATGCGGGCTGAAGATACCATTACAGAGTATTATTGGGGCGGCTGCTATTCACATCGAATGCCTTCGAGGAGAAACGTGGACTCGGGGAAGATGAAAAAAGTCCATTCCATGTCAATGAAGCTCAATTTTGCCACTGCTGACTCCATCAGTTGGAGGTAGGAACGGTCCTTTGGTCAGCTGTGGTTCCCCTGCTGGTGGTATGAGGTCAGTTGTGGGTCCCCTGCTGGTGGTATGAGGTCAGTTGTGGGTCCCCTGCTGGTGGTATGAGGTCAGTTGTGGGTCCCCTGCTGGTGGTATGAGGTCAGTTGTGGGTCCCCTGCTGGTGGTATGAGGTCAGCTGTTGTTCCCCTGCTGGTGGTATGAGGTCAGCTGTGGGTCCCCTGCTGGTGGTATGAGGCCAGCTGAGGGTCCCCTGCTGGTGGTATGAGGCCAGCTGAGGGTCCCCTGCTGGTGGTATGAGGTCAGCTGTGGGTCCCCTGCTGGTGGTATGAGGCCAGCTGAGGGTCCCCTGCTGGTGGTATGAGGCCAGCTGAGGGTCCCCTGCTGGTGGTATGAGGCCAGCTGAGGGTCCCCTGCTGGTGGTATGAGGCCAGCTGTGGGTCCCCTGCTGGTGGTATGAGGTCAGCTGTGGGTCCCCTGCTGGTGGTATGAGGTCAGCTGTGGGTCCCCTGCTGGTAGTATGAGGTCAGCTGTTGTTCCCCTGCTGGTGGTATGAGGCCAGCTGAGGGTCCCCTGCTGGTGGTATGAGGTCAGCTGTTGTTCCCCTGCTGGTGGTATGAGGCCAGCTGAGGGTCCCCTGCTGGTAGTATGAGGTCAGCTGTGGGTCCCCTGCTGGTAGTATGAGGTCAGCTGTTGTTCCCCTGCTGGTGGTATGAGGTCAGCTGTGGGTCCCCTGCTGGTAGTATGAGGTCAGCTGTGGGTCCCCTGATGGTAGTATGAGGTCAGCTGTTGTTCCCCTGCTGGTAGTATGAGGTCAGCTGTGGGTCCCCTGCTGGTGGTATTAGGTCAGCTGAGGGTCCCCATGCTGGTAGTATGAGGTCAGCTGTTGTTCCCCTGCTGGTAGTATGAGGTCAGCTGTTGTTCCCCTGCTGGTGGTATGAGGTCAGCTGTGGGTCCCCTGCTGGTAGTATGAGGTCAGCTGTGGGTCCCCTGCTGGTAGTATGAGGTCAGCTGTTGTTCCCCTGCTGGTGGTATTAGGTCAGCTGAGGGTCCCCTGCTGGTGGTATTAGGTCAGCTGAGGGTCCCCTGCTGGTAGTATGAGGTCAGCTGTGGGTCCCCTGCTGGTAGTATGAGGTCAGCTGTTGTTCCCCTGCTGGTGGTATTAGGTCAGCTGAGGGTCCCCTGCTGGTGGTATTAGGTCAGCTGAGGGTCCCCTGCTGGTGGTATGAGGCCAGCTGAGGGTCCCCTGCTGGTAGTATGAGGTCAGCTGTTGTTCCCCTGCTGGTGGTATGAGGTCAGCTGTTGTTCCCCTGCTGGTAGTTTGAGGTCAGCTGTTGTTCCCCTGCTGGTGGTATGAGGTCAGCTGTTGTTCCCCTGCTGGTAGTTTGAGGTCAGCTGTTGTTCCCCTGCTGGTGGTATGAGGTCAGCTGTTGGTCCCCTGCTGGTGGTATGAGGTCAGCTGTGGTTCCCCTGCTGGTGGTATGAGGCCAGCTGAGGGTCCCCTGCTGGTGGTATGAGGCCAGCTGAGGGTCCCCTGCTGGTGGTATGAGGCCAGCTGAGGGTCCCCTGCTGGTGGTATGAGGTCAGCTGTGGTTCCCCTGCTGGTAGTATGAGGTCAGCTGTGGTTCCCCTGCTGGTGGTATGAGGTCAGCTGTGGTTCCCCTGCTGGTGGTAACCCACGTACAGTGTTTTCCTTGATTTCATTGTCATATGGTATTGTTCTAATGATTTTGTCATCACTGGAGTTTTATGTGGGATTATGCCACCTTCTGGAGGGTTATTAAAGCCTGTCAACCTCTATGAGGTTCTTAATTGCCACCTCAGTTGTTTACTAACGAACCAACTAGTATACTTTAGTGCCGAGTCTAGTCGACTAAAGTAATCTTTCTATGTATAAATAATATTTTTGTGTATATACAAATCATTGTTAAATGGGGTCCGTGTTTCGGTGTGTGTCCTTGAGGACATTTTGGCGGTGAATTGAATCAGATGTATTATTTGTCATTAGGTTTCATCTTCTTTGGATTACTTGAACCTGTGTTAAGACTGTAGAACTGTGTGGCCAACTTCCGCTCAACCCAGCAGAAAATAATTACACTTCCAGTTAGACGTTTGCAATGTTGCAATGTAGATGTTTCTTATCAGTTGATAAGCAGCAACTTGTACATTTTATTAAATTGATAATTAATGGTAGAATTGTGGTCCTATGTGGTAGTTCCGTGATCCTGAGTGGTAACCCTGTGGTCCTGAGTGTTAGCCCCTTGGTTCAAATTGGTAGTTCATTGGTCTTGCGTGGTAATTACTCCCTTCTCGCCTAACATTAACTCCCTTTGTCATTCTCCCTTTTCCTACGCCTTCCTCCCTATCTCCCTCCCCCTAGTACTAACCACAACAAGCTGCTCATTCCACAGAACTTACTGAATCACTCCATAACAGTGCTGGGAAAATACCGCTGGTGCGAGAAATTGGTCGACAATTCGCTGGTGGCACTACTCTAGAAGGACGCGAGGAACCGGAACACAGAGAATGAGTAATAGATGTAGTCGTGGTGGGAATTGTTGTAGTAACAACATTAATAGCAGCAGGTGGTAGTAATATTATTTGTGGTAGTAGTAGTTGTTGCGTCATCAGGAGCTGTTGTACTAGTAGTAGTTAAAAATACAAATTGCGGTAGTTGTAGTAAAGGAATAAAACTTTCAGTAATACTTGTTAAAATAATTAAAGTATAACTCAGTAGAAAATTACAGTTTGCGTTCGAATAAAAGTGTGGAAGGGTTTTATTTCTCGTCGGTAAGAAGACAGGTGAAGACTTAATTACCACTGTGAATTCTAAGGAAACGTGAAAGATCTCCTTATTTTTTTGGTCGAACTGTTTAAGTGGGTATAATTAGGGGGGGGGGTTGGCACTCATCGTGAGGGAGGGCGTTGCCTGGGACAGGGGGGCGGACGGAGCACGTGGGAGGGGAAAGTGGGAGAGACAGGGGGGGCAATGGAAGGGGAACATGGGAAGGGACGGGGACAGTGGAAGGGGAACATGGGACGGTGGGAGGGACATTAGACCCTGGTAGGGACATAGTTTAAAACGAGTAATAACAATTGTAGTGAACGGGAATAACTGTGAATGTTCTCAGGATGATAAAATGATAATGAAATGATAAATAAAATGCACAGTGATAATGGGGAAATTGAAAGGAATGAATATGTACGCAATGACAATAAATGGATATGCGGGAAAGGACTGGAAATATTAATGCAAAATATGTTAAACATAAATTATTTAAATATATATGTAAATTAAATAAATGTATACAATACATAATATGCTGAATTAAATTCTATTAAAATATTGCATGAAAAACAGGTTCCTCTCGCTTCATTCACCCAATTCTCAGCATCCACCGACGTTATACACTAAGTTATTCATCCAAACATGAATATATAATGAAACAGTGGCAGTCACGACACTTCAGTACGCGAAACTAACAAATATCACACAGCAACACTTAATACGAACAACCACTTGTCTTAGTAACAATGTTAACTTATATATATTCTACTGGTGTCTGAGAAGTTCTCAGGTGCTCTCTTGAGCCGGAAGGTAGGGTGAATGATGCTCTCGATGATTACCTAATGCACACCTGAGGGATATTGTTATGCCTCCTCCTCCTCCTCCTCCTTCCCATCTTCCTTCTCTTTTTCCTCCTTTCCCATTCTTTTTCTCCCTCTCCCTCCTCCTCTAGTCGTTCTCAGCCATTACACTTTATTAATTTCCGTTTACACTGTTAATTGGTTCAGGTTTGCAAGTAAGACAATCTCCACATGCAGATTGAGAAAGATTAATATGCATTGTTCTGAGGGCGCCGGAGAAAACGCACTACATTATGAGAATGTAACTAAGATTAAACCTGAGTTTTGCTAAATTATGAACTGGATCCCTTTTATAGCTAGTGCGCGGAGCAGGGAAGGAGAGATGGCAGGAATGTAAGGGAAACATGTAGGAAGGTTATAAAGGAAAGGGATGAGTGGAGAGGGCGAAAATGGTGCTTCAGAGGTAATGAGGTAATGGAGGATAAAATATTATGAAAAGGGGTTTTGAAGTAGTGTTTGGCATTTGGAATAGGTGCTGAATCTCTGCCTTTTCGACCTGCAATCCGAATCATCAGTTAGGGAGGGAAGAGTCAAGAAGACGGAGTGAAAGATGATAAAATAAGGGACATTAAAGAGTGGGAAGATAAGGGGTGTGTAGCAGGTGGATTGATAGGGAGAGTGTAGCTAAGGGGTCTCATATAAGTGGGTTGTAACTAGTGGGTTAATAAGGGTTGTATATAACCATAATAGGTTGATAAGGCGTGTGTACACCTAAGAGGTTGATAAGGGGATGTAGCTAAGGGGATGATTAGGGGTGTGTGGAAGATAAATTCACGTTTTGTACTACTAATTTTGTAGAGGCCGAAAAACTAAAATCCAAATTTAAAACATTCCTAGGCCTTGATAGTACATATTTGTACTGTGTTAGGCGTAATATATTAAGTATTAATATATTAGAACATTGTACTACTAATATATTAAGTATTAATATATTAGTAGTACAATGTTCATGGAGTAATTTGGGCAGTTTTGTCCAAGGTAACACAAAACCCCTGCAAATGACCTTCCAGAAGTAACCACGCTACAGATTACCTTCACGTTCTCACTTCCGAGTTAAAAAGTTTATACACACAAGTTGATGGAGATTGTAAGGTCGTAACTTGCTTAAGACTGCTGAAAGAAGAGTATTAAAGAACAAGGCGAATGACAAAATAATTGTAAGTTCTATCTAATACAAGTTAACTCCTCGAGCAGCCGTCTAACTAGGTAGAGTACGTGTAACAAGACTCGTCGCCAGAGGGCTTAAGACAGCTTTTATCTGTGGTGGCGGCAGAGGGATCAGACCAGACTTTATTTTCGTTGCAACTCAAGGCGTCTGCAGCAATGGCCGGAATCTCTCCGCAGGAAGTTTTGTGTTCAGGAAATAAAACGTTCATCAACATTCAGACTCTTGTCCAGCACAACGTCTCTCCCTCCACCACCACCACCACCACCACCACCACTACTTCTTTCTCCCCTACTACCACCACTACTTCTCTTCTTCCTCCGCCACCACCTTCCTCTTCCTCTACTTCTCCCTCCCGGTCGGCCGAGCGGACAGCACGCGGGACTTGTGACCCTGTGGTCCTGGGTTCGATCCCAGGCGCCGGCGAGAAATAATGGGCAGAGTTTCTTTCACCCTATGCCCCTGTTACCTAGCAGTAAAATAGGTACCTGGGTGTTAGTCAGCTGTCACGGGCTGCTTCCTGGGGGTGGAGGCCTGGTCGAGGACCGGGCCGCGGGGACACTAAAAAAGCCCCGAAATCATCTCAAGATAACCTCAAGATAACCTCCCTCCTTCTGCTCCACCACCACCTCAACCTCTCTCCCCTTCTACTACCAACCCCAGAAATTACAGGAGGACCTTGATGAACTCCAGGAGTGGACAGTCAAATTGCTACAAAAAGAATATCCACACAAGTGTAATAAAGAAGGTAAAGACCAAAAGGGAGACAAAGAGGCATCTACACCATAAAAGGAAGACAACTACACGAATAGAAAATAGAAAAAAAAAATTGGAACTGGATGTAAGCCTAACACTAACCTTTAGTAGCATAAAACAGAACTTCCTCCCACAGCTTGGAAGGGTTTCTCAAGTCCCACCTCTGTGTCTCAGAAGAAACTAATATATATTTTTTTAATATTTCACATCCATAGGCTCCTCAAACCAGTGGATCACCCGCATGCCAATGGAAAACTAATATATTATTTTTATAAAAGAGAGACAGGGAAAAAAGCAGAGACAGACTGAATGAGAGAAATACAGATAGATACAGAGACAGTCAGAAACAGAGAAAGACAGAGATAGACCTTTAGAGAGACAGGATCGGCCAGGGCAAAGAGAGACAGAGGAAGACAGACAGACAACAATAGACAAAAACAGATAGGGAGAGAAGGAAAGGGAAGAGGGAGACGGGGAATGTTGATAAAAAGGGAAGGAGAAGCACGAGATGTTTGAAGAGAGGGAAGGAGAGAGGGGAGACAGGTGGAACTGGGAGAAAAGGTGAGAGAAGATGGAGATTGGGTGGAAAGGGGCGAGAGGTGAGAGAGGGGGGGGGCGACGTTGGAGGAGAAAGGAAGATAGGGAAGGCGAGGTGGGAGATGGGGAGAGATGAGACACCGGATTGAGAGAGAGGAGAGAGTAGGGAAAGGGAGAGAGAGACCCGGCTGCAACTGGGTACATGGAAGCTGCATCTTGTAACGGATGAAACCGAAAGTGAAAAAGTAGAGAGGTTTGCAGGGTGAATAGTGCTAAGAAGGCTGAGCTATAGGGATAAGTTAAGGGTACTAGAACTCACCACTCTGGAAGAGTGAAGATTCAGAGGGGACATGGATGCAGCATACAAGATACTGAGGGAAATCGAGAAGGCGGACAAGACAACCTCATTAAAGTAAGAGAAAGTAGGACAAGAGGTCATAAGTGGAAGCTGAAAATGCAAATGAGCCGAAGAAATGTAAAGAAGTTCTCGTACCCTGAACGGGGGGGGGGGGGGTGGGGGGGGTGGGGGGGGTGGGGGGGGGGGGGGGGGGGGGGGGGGGTCAACAAGCGGGAATGCAATAAAAGAAGACTTTTGAAAGCCACCTCCATCCAGACTCACAAGGGAACATCAGATTAGTCAAATTATAACGCAACGGGTACAAAAAGGCTATTAGTTGGGGGAGGGGGGCATAAAGAGCTAGACATTACTCCCTTGTAGAGACTGTTAGGTAAGTAATATTAGGTAAGGCAAGTACCCTCACCCCCCCCCCCCTCTCCTCCATCCTCCACGGTGCCTGGCCACCATTCCCAAGCCAGGAAGAAGACGGCTTTAATTAAAAAGTTTACTTCTCTGGCAGCCAAGATTCTCTTCTCACTTCAACAAGACGAGTCTCCATGCATAAACTTATGAAGTGGACGGGGATGTCATCCTCTTTCTCTCTTTCTCTTCTTTTTTTAACTAAGACTTAAAACTAAACTAAAACCTAAACTAAGTTTTTTTTTTTCTCTCTCTCTCTGTCTCTCTCTCTCTCTCTCTCTCTCTCTCTCTCTCTCTCTCTCTCTCTCTCTCTCTCTCTCTCTCTCTCTCTCTCTCTCTCTCTCTCTCTCTCTCTCTCTCTCTCTCTCTCTCTCTCTCTCTCTCTCTCTCTCTCTCTCTCTCTCTCTCTCTCTCTCTCTCTCTCTCTCTCTCTCTCTCTCTCTCATTGTTGTAAGAGCGTGTCTGTGCGCATTGATTCTGAAAACAATTCCTTTTTCTACGTTTGAACCGTGTAGCACAAGAATGTAAATAATAACAGTGCTCAAATATTTAGCATCAGCTAAAGAAATGATGCCACTGGGTTTTCTCGTAATACAACGCGTAGCCATCAGAGAAGGTGGAGGAAGAGGGATTGCAGATATAAAGGAAAATGAGGTTCAAGTGGAAAGAGCAGTACAAGCTAAGAAGGGTTCGTATCCACGATAATGGGAATCCAACAGTCCGTCATTTTTAGGTTGAATAACATGGTAAGCAGCAAGATATTGGTCAGAAATGCTCAGCTGGTTATGAACAATCTGAGGGGGTATATTTTGTGAGGTGATATACGCGAGTATATCACCTCACCTTACCACCATATATCACCATATATCACCTTTGGGAACAGCGCTAAAGTAATTCTTGCGGTGGCTTCCACTGCCAACAGTTACCTTCCTCGGCAGCCATAAAGACCAAGAGTGTCCCCACCTGCGTCGCCTCGACCACTCCCCCTTGTCTATTAAATTGTGACTATCTAGACAGACACTTCTTCCCCTTTATATCCCTCCTTGGCTTATGTAATGCCTACATTAACCACCTCACACGCTGGTGTAGAGACGTAACCAGCAGCCAACAGACGGGGTAGTCTCTTATCCTCCTCTCTGAGAATACGTGTTTCCATCTGAATGGTAAATTTGTTGTATTTTTGTGTTTGGGATAATATACAAAGGTAGGTTGGTGGAAGTATTCTGTAACATATGCTCATGTCTGCCCTTACACACACACACACACACACACACACACACACACACACACACACACACACACACACACACACACACACACACACACACACACACACACACACACACACACACATGTGTGTGTGTGTGTGGATGTTGTGATGTGGTGGAGGCTGACTCCATACACTGTTTCAAGTGTAGATATGATAGAGCCCAATAGGCTCAGGAATCTGTACACCTGTTGATTGACGGTTGAGAGGCGGGACCAAAGAGCCAGAGCTCAACCCCCGCAAGCACAACTAGGTGAGTACAACTAGGTGAGTACACACACACACACACACACACACACACACACACACACACACACACACACACACACACACACACACACACACACACACACACACACACACACACACACACACACTCTCTCTCTCTCTCTCTCTCTCAGTGTCAGAATAGTTAACAGACGGAATGCATTAGGCAGTGATGTGGTGGAGGCTGACTCCATACACTGTTTCAAGTGTAGATATGATAGAGCCCAGTAGGGTCAGGAATCTGTACACCAGTTGATTGGCAGTTGAGAGGCGGGACCAAAGAGACCAAGCTCAACCCCCACAAGCACAACTAGG
Source organism: Procambarus clarkii (assembly GCF_040958095.1). NCBI lineage: Eukaryota > Metazoa > Arthropoda > Malacostraca > Decapoda > Cambaridae > Procambarus > Procambarus clarkii. The sequence goes on from NC_091173.1 coordinate 8,485,147, forward strand.
TGAGTACACACGAGAGTCCCGTGCCACAAGAGGAGAGGCCAGGAGAGCCCCGCGTCACAAGAGGAGAGGCCAGGAGAGCCCTGCACCACAAGAGGAGAGGCCAGGAGAGCCCCGCACCACAAGAGGAGAGGCCAGGAGAGCCCCGCGTCACAAGAGAGGCCAGGAGAGCCCCGCACCACAAGAGGAGAGGCCAGGAGAGCCCCGCGTCACAAGAGGAGAGGCCAGGAGAGCCCCGCACCACAAGAGGAGAGGCCAGGAGAGCCCCGCACCACAAGAGGAGAGGCCAGGAGAGCCCCGCACCACAAGAGGAGAGGCCAGGAGAGCCCCGCACCACAAGAGGAGAGGCCAGGAGAGCCCCGCACCACAAGAGGAGAGGCCAGGAGAGCCCCGTGCCACAAGAGGGGAGGCCAGGAGAGCCCCGCGCCACAAGAGGGGAGGCCAGGAGAGCCCCACGCCACAAGAGGGGAGGCCAGGAGAGCCCCGCGCCACAAGAGGGGAGGCCAGGAGAGCCCCGCGCCACAAGAGGAGAGGCCAGGAGAGCCCCGCGCCACAAGAGGGGAGGCCAGGAGAGCCCCGCGCCACAAGAGGGGAGGCCAGGAGAGCCCCGCGCCACAAGAGGGAAGGTGAGGAATGAAACTCCCGGAAAATACAATTGGTTTGTTTACCTTTTGGGATATTCAGCGATGAGGTCTGGTTTACTGTGGGTTTACTGTGGGTTTATTTTTGCAACCTTCATTTATTTGGTTTGCTTCCCAGGAGGCTCCAGTTTACCCTCCGTAAAGTGAAGGAAAATGAATAGTGAAGGGACTGGAGCATTATGCAACTGGATAATACAAGTAAATCGTCATTATATTCATCATAAACAACTGCATCATTATCATCACCATCATCATTATCGTTGTGGAATAACACACCATAACAATAAATTAAAGGTAAGATCTATATATACTTCTACCCTACAAGTATTCTGGAAAGATAAGGAAACAAGGTAATGAATGCTCCGCCGTTTCAAGAATTAGCTGACGATGGCCTAAAGTTGCTCTAATACTCCATGATAAAATAAAATAAAAAAATTTAAGAATAGGATAACTTATCTCCCGAAAACTTTTTACTTCTAATTGGCAGATTTAGCAGAATTCAAGACACGAATTCGTGTCTTTCCTCTTCTGTGTAAGTCGGCAATTAATTGTACGTGGATGGCTGTGAATTGAGAGGTAAAATAGCGCGTCTTGTATCCAGTTAACGCCAGGTAGCAAGTGTGTTTTGTGAGTGGGATGGTGTCGTTATGTGCACTCCATACCGACACCTCTCTCTCACCCACACACTCCCACATACATCACTCACCCACACACTCCCACATACATCACTCACCCACACACTCCCACATACATCACTCACCCACACACTCCCACATACATCACTCACCCACACACTCCCACATATATCACTCACCCACACACTCCCACATATATCACTCACCCACACACTCCCACATACATCACTCACCCACACACTCCCACATATATCACTCACCCACACACAACACCCACTCCCTCACCTATTCCACCTTGTTCTCCGTCCCTCTTCCTTTCCTCTAATTCCCATCCTCTCTGTACTTACCTTCGTCAATGCAGCAGCACTTAAAGATCCATCTTGACAGCCAGCTGCTTCCCATTCAATATAGCATTGCGTCTTCTGAAGATTTTCTCCGCGCTTCCAAACTTGTTCTTTATGAGAGCCTTGATGGCTCTGCCGTCATGGCTCTCCTTTGAGGCTCTGTAAGCTCTAATCGAAGATCTAAAAGCACTGTTCTAGACTGATAGTTGAAGGATTCTCTTTAATCCAACTTGGAAGCGCTGTAAGCTAGCGTTGAAGTGTTGTAAGATAACTACGTAGGTGGTGAAGGATAACTACGTAGGTGGTGAAGGATAACTACCAGGTGGTGAAAGATAACTACGAGGGGATGAAAGATAACTACGAGGGGATGAAAGATAACTACGAGGCGGTGAAAGATAACTTAGTTGTCAAAGCACACTCGGCCTCCACGCCTTTCCAGCAAAAATTACTACCTTGATACTGTAAAACATTATGGTCATTATCTCTTCAACGAATAAAGGTTCGTTTCTAAGTTAATAAATAAAAAAATAATTAAGAAGAGAAGAAAATGAATCGGTTAATGGGGTAACTCTAACATATGGCCGCCATTATAATGAGTCATAATGCAATTTTCTAGATTATAAAACACACACACACACACACACACACACACACACACACACACACACACACACACACACACACACACACACACACACACACACACACACACACACACACACACACACACACACGCGAAGGTGGTGGAGGCCAAGACCGTCAGTAGTTTCAAAACGTTATATGACAAAGAGTGCTGGGAAGACGGGACACCACGAGCGTAGCTCTCATCCTGTAACTACCCTAAGGTAATTACACTTAGGTAATTACACACATACACACACACAGATGAGGATTGCAGGATCCTCCAAGAGGACCTGAACAGGTTGCAGAGATGGTCAGAGAAATGGTTACTGGAATTCAACACGAGCAAATGTAAAGTTATGGAAATGGGACTAGGAGAAAGGAGACCAAAGGGACAGTACACAATAAAGGGGAACAGCCTACCTGTGACGACGCGTGAAAGAGACCTGGGGGTGGACGTAACACCTAATCTATCTCCTGAGGCACATATAAATAGGATAACGACAGCAGCGTACTCTACACTGGCATAAGTTAGAACATCATTCAGAAACCTAAGTAAGGAGGCATTTAGGGCGCTTTACACTGCCTACGTGAGGCCAGTCTTAGAGTATGCCGCCTCATCATGGAGTCCCCATCTGAAGAAGCATATAATGAAACTGGAAAAGGTTCAGAGGTTTGCAACGAGACTCGTCCCAGAGCTACGAGGGATGGGGTATGAGGAGCGCCTGAGGGAACTGTGCCTTACGACACTAGAAAGAAGAAGGGAGAGGGGGGACATGATAGGAACGTATAAGATACTCAGAGGGATTGACAGAGTGGACATAGACAAAATGTTCACACGGAATAGTAACAGAACGAGGGGACATGGATGGAATCTTGAAACTCAGATGAGTCACAGAGATGTTAGGAAGTTTTCTTTTAGCGTGAGAGTAGTGGGGAAATGGAATGCACTTCAGGAACAGGTTGTGGAAGCAAATACTATTCATAATTTTAAAACCAGGTATGATAGGGAAATGGGACAGGAGTCATTGCTGTAAACAACCGATGCTCGAAAGGCGGGATCCAAGAGTCAATGCTCGATCCTGCAGACACAACTAGGTGAGTACACACACACACACACACACACACACACACACACACACACACACACACACACACACACATACACACACACACACACACACACACACACACACACACACACACACACACACACACACACACACTTGGTTATTCATCCATGCTTTACACATGGTAATGAAGTAGACTCGTATCACCGGAGTTATTATTGAAGGCAGATATTTGCACCAATTATGAGATTAAATTTATGTATATGAACAACCAGCTTGCACAGTTCAGCATTTCTTCAACGTTGCCTTATGTAAACATGGCTCCAGATAACACGTTTAGTGGGAGCCTTTCAGTATAAATTAAATTTCCAACAAATTCTGCTCAGATGAATTTATTATTAAACGAAATAATGACTTTTAAATTTCCATTCTGCCGACTTGTTCCTGTTCTAATTAAAGTTTTGACTTGGTGATATTTTCCACCGGCAGTTTGAGAACGGGAGGCAGAGCACAGTAAATACTGCCGTGTTTATCATTACCTCCTTCCTCGGCGGCTGACACTGAGCAACACTGGGGCCAGATTCACGAAAGCACTTACGCAAGCACTTACGAACCTGTACATCTTTTCTCAATCTTTGGCGGCTTTGTTTACAATTATTAAACAGCTAATGAGCTCCGAAGCACCAAGAGGCTGTTTATAATAATAACAAACAGTTGAATGGGAAGTTTTCATGCTTGTAAACTGTTTAATAAATGTAACCAAAGCCGACAAAGATTGAGGAAAGATGTAGACGTTCGTAAGTGCTTGCGTAAGTTCTTTCGTGAATCTGGCCCCTGCTAAATAAACCTCGCGCACTTTTGTTTAGTTTAGTTTTTTTTAATTAATACATTAGGTACATCTGCATTTGTGCAGCTACCCTAGACTATATATGAAGGGGGAGTACAGTGTTTAAAAAGCTAGCTAAGTTTAGGAAGATAAACCTTACTTCCTTTTGTTAAGTTCAGGAAGATAAACATCACTTCCTTTTGTTAAGTTCAGGAAGATAAACATCACTTCCTTTTGTTAAGTTCAGGAAGATAAACATCACTTCCTTTTGTTAAGTTCAGGAAGATAAACATCACTTCCTTTTGTTAAGTTCAGGAAGATAAACATCACTTCCTTTTGTTAAGTTCAGGAAGATAAACATCACTTCCTTTTGTTAAGTTCAGGAAGATAAACATCACTTCCTTTTGTTAAGTTCAGGAAGATAAACATCACTTCCTTTTGTTAAGTTCAGGAAGATAAACATCACTTCCTTTTGTTAAGTTCAGGAAGATAAACATCACTTCCTTTTGTTAAGTTCAGGAAGATAAACATCACTTCCTTTTATTGGGTTTCGAAAAGTAAGTCTTCCCCCCACCCCCGTCCCTTTCCTGAATTTTACTATTTTATTAATTTAAACAAATACAGTTCCAGTTTTTACCTTAGGAATAATATTAGAGTCAACAGGTTGGAGACGATAAACTAAGTTATCAGTCACAGTTGTGTGTCCAACATCGGGAAAACGATGTTTAAAGATAAATCAGACGAAACTCAAAGATAAATCGGGGGGAAATTGATAAATTAGGACGCGTGTGCGCGTCCTAATCGGTCCTCACGAGCGCTGGTTCCTCCAGATAAGGGATTCAGCTGCCTCCTTTCCAGCATATTATCGCTAGAGACCTGAGAGTCCTCAGGGATAGACTAGTGAAGCGGAGCACTCAGCCAGTGGCAGAATTTGCGAGAGGGTGGTCGAGAATACTGAAGTCACCGGCACTCACCCGACGACCCTCACGACCCCTCGCCCGACGACCCTCATGACCCCTCGCCCGACGACCCTCACGACCCCTCGCCCGACGACCCTCATGACCCCTCGCCCGACGACCCTCATGACCCCTCGCCCGACGACCCTCACGACCCCTCGCCCGACGACCCTCACGACCCCTCGCCCGACGACCCTCATGACCCCTCGCCCGACGACCCTCATGACCCCTCGCCCGACGACCCTCATGACCCCTCGCCCGACGACCCTCATGACCCCTCGCCCGACGACCCTCATGACCCTGGTACCACCTCCTGATTACGGAAGGCAATTGGTAGCGACACGCTACAGCCGGTTGTAGTCATGACGTCATCTGACACGTTTACAGCCAACCTTAACCTAACCATGCCAGGAGTTTCTTAAAGGTCATTCCTCTCCCAACCTAACCATGCCAGGAGTTTCTTAAAGGTCACTCCTCTCCCAACCTAACCATGCCAGGAGTTTCTTAAAGGTCACTCCTCTCCCAACCTAACCATGCCAGGAGTTTCTTCAAGGTCACTCCTCTCCCAACCTAACCATGCCAGGAGTTTCTTCAAGGTCACTCCTCTCCCAACCTAACCATGCCAGGAGTTTCTTAAAGGTCACTCCTCTCCCAACCTAACCATGCCAGGAGTTTCTTCAAGGTCACTCCTCTCCCAACCTAACCATGCCAGGAGTTTCTTCAAGGTCACTCCTCTCCAAACCTAACCATGCCAGGAGTTTCTTAAAGGTCACTCCCCTCCAAACCTAACCATGCCAGGAGTTTCTTAAAGGTCACTCCCCTCCAAACCTAACCATGCCAGGAGTTTCTTAAAGGTCACTCCCCTCCCAACCTAACCATGCCAGGAGTTTCTTAAAGGTCACTCCTCTCCCAGCCTAGTCAAGCTAGAGGCATGATTGATGCCAGAGAAAGGGGCGCCCTACCTGACACACTTGACTCTAAAAGCATGAGTGAATAGAGCAACATTCTAGTCTCTTAATTACCATAGCTATTATGCAGGTTTGCATAATAATGAGATTTTCGGAGGAACAGGTTTGCAACCTTTCATTAGAAAGAAAAAGCTTACAGATCTTGCGCATTAGCTGACTAGCCAGTTCCCTCTCTATGACGCTTCGTAAGAAATGCAACTGTTTTTTTCCTAACCAGAAACGTACAAACCCAAGCAATCCCAAATAACTTGTATTGTCCTATGCATGTTACGGTTCTTAAATTATTTTTCCAATATATCGCATTTTTTAACGGATTGGTCGTGTCCGTAAAAAAATCCCTGAGACCAGGAGTCATCAGTGATTAATGACTGTTCAGTGTGTTCCCGTGTGAGGAAGCTGCTTATCCTAGGTGTAATTATAATTACATTGAGATAAAAATTCCTACAAACAAAAAGCATTAGATAGTCATTATGCTTCGATCTGTAACTTTTAACTGAGGCACAAATGTTGTTTCATTTCAGTTGTTTCATGTATATTTAATAGAGATAATAAATAAATATGATTCGTCCCACACATGAAATGAAAGTGACCGCATTCGGTCCGTCCTGGACCCATACCGGTCGAGGATAGACCGACCATGATACATGGGGCCTCGTAGCCTGGTGGATAGCGCGCAGGACTCGTAATTCTGTGGCGCGGGTTCGATTCCCGCACGAGGCAGAAACAAATGGGCAAAATTTCTTTCACCCTTAATGCCCCTGTTACCTAGCAGTAAATAGGTACCTGGGTGTTAGTCAGCTGTCACGGGCTGCTTCCTGGGGGTGGAGGCCTGGTCGAGGACCGGGCCGCGGGGACACTAAAGCCCCGAAATCATCTCAAGATAACCTCAAGATAACCAAGTGATGAGGGTTTTAGGATGGACCGACCATGTGATTAGGATCCAGGACGGACCGGAACGTGCCACTTTCATTTCAGATGTGTTAATTACGCTTTTTCCTTCATACTGGTTTGACTTATTATTTTCATATTAAGACATATTTGTAATAAATGCTGTAATTTATAGTGTACATAAAACAGCACCAGGTCCTCTTTAGGAGCTTTTCCCTCTCCTAAGACGTATAGTTAGACTTTACTTGGTCTTTCTGAAGAGCTCTCTCTCACTCTCTCCTCGCTTTTAAGACATACAATCAGACGTAAAACTTTACTCATTTCTTGTGAAAATCTCACTCTTCACTCTTAAGGACACATAAATGAAAACCTGAAGCACAAATGAGTTACAGAGGGAACTTCAGTTTGCCTCGTACATGTGTACGGGACTTAAGAAGTTCACGATCGACCTAGCAAGCACATGTAGATGATTTCTTCTAGATGAGTACACACACACACACACACGCGCGCGCACGCACGCACGGCGCTAAATAACCTAACCGCTCGCAATACCTGGGGCCGCACGCAAAAACTTCAACGTAACATAGCCATTGAAACCGAAGTAAACATCGAACGCAGCTAAGTTTTTCGATTTGAGTGTCGTGGAGACACCACTCGCCCAAGATAAGAGATAAACACCAGGAGATATTTACCTGTTATTATCCTGTAAACATGGTAATCGTAGTACAAATGTTCTACATCACGCCATAAAAAAAGAAGCTTTAAATCTGCGCTCTTAAAATGTACGGAAATGTATAGGAACGTGGAATAAATTCTATTATATTAGAAGGAATTTAGAAATATTATATAAAATTACCAAATTACTAGGGGGGGTGGCCGGTTGTTCCCGGGTCTCTCTTCCCCAACCTTGGACAGACAGAAAACAAACATTCTGTTATAGATGTAGATTATAGATAAGATCAAGACGTTACATTTCAATGAAACAGCATAACAAAAAAAAAAACTGACAGCAAATTGTTTCTTAAAGATTTCTTATACATTGAAAGACATTTCATAAGCAAAATCATGCTGGTTTTGCCCAGCAGGGAATGACCCAATATATTGGGTCATTCCCTGCTGGGTGGTTTATATAGAGTCTTGCCCAAGCACTTTCGACGATACATGGAGGGAAGGACCTTGCATATTGCCTCTGTTATTGCGTGTGACGGGGAGAACAACCCCGCCTTAACACGCCACATATAACTGTGGCGGAAGAACGTTGTTTCAGTCACATTTGTGCAGTGATGGATAATATCTCGCTTGATAACATCTTCCATGGATAATATTTCATATGAACAGTATCTCCCATGGATAACCTGCACAATCATTAAAGAATCCCAACCACACTGCAGTTGTAATATATATTGTCATACAAACTAATTTACAAATGTGCGATACTATTATGAATTTTATCAGGTCATTATTGCCTTAAAATTGGAATATATTGTGCATAAAACCTTCATATTAAACTATTGGACTTAAAAAATCAATGGTATTTATATGAGACCTTTAAAGAAGGACAATGGAACACCTAAGATTTTTTTTGAAAAAAATTCTATTAGATTTACACATTTTAGTGTAAAATATGTAAAAATAAGTGTACAAAAATTTAGTGTAAAAATCGACTCATAAGTCGATTTACACTGTCTACTTGTGAGAGTCGAATAATGAATTTGGTAGATTCTTGCAGGAGACCTGTTTGGCCCTCTCCTGGAATTACTGAGAACTTGTGCGCTGCTGCGCTTGCATTTTTACTTACTCATTAAGGAAATGTGCTGATAGGCAAACTTTGTTCTGTTTTAGGTCCTTGCAACATTTGCAATAACGCTGCCTCCGACTCACTGCTAACTGGCAACATCCCAAACTCGCCACTGACTAATATATATATATATATATATATATATATATATATATATATATATATATATATATATATATATATATATATATATATATATATATATATATATATATATATATATATATATATATATATATAGTCTGACGCGACACGGGCGCGTTTCGTAAAACTTATTACATTTTCAAAGACTTCACAAATACACAACTGATTAGAACGTATCTCTGATTTTATATCTACATTTGAGTGAGGTGGTAAGGGTGATGTGGCATTAACACAAGACAGAACAGGAGGGGGATATTAATAGGGTATTAAAAGTATCAACACAAGACAGAACAGAAACAATGGGTATTGAATAGAAGTGTTTGTAGAAAGCCTATTGGTCCATATTTCTTGATGCTTCTATATTGGAGCGGAGTCTTGAGGTGGGTAGAATATAGTTGTGCAATAATTGGCTGTTGATTGCTGGTGTTGACTTCTTGATGTGTAGTGCCTCACAAACGTCAAGCCGCCTGCTATCGCTGTATCTATCGATGATTTCTGTGTTGTTTACTAGGATTTCTCTGGCGATGGTTTGGTTATGGGAAGAGATTATATGTTCCTTAATGGAGCCCTGTTGCTTATGCATCGTTAAACGCCTAGAAAGAGATGTTGTTGTCTTGCCTATATACTGGGTTTTTTGGAGCTTACAGTCCCCAAGTGGGCATTTGAAGGCATAGACGACATTAGTCTCTTTTAAAGCGTTCTGTTTTGTGTCTGGAGAGTTTCTCATGAGTAGGCTGGCCGTTTTTCTGGTTTCATAGTAAATCGTCAGTTGTATCCTCTGATTTTTGTCTGTAGGGATAACGTTTCTATTAACAATATCTTTCAGGACCCTTTCCTCCGTTTTATGAGCTGTGGAAAAGAAGTTCCTGTAAAATAGTCTAATAGGGGGTATAGGTGTTGTGTTAGTTGTCTCTTCAGAGGTTGCATGGCTTTTCACTTTCCTTCTTATGATGTCTTCGATGAAACCATTGGAGAAGCCGTTATTGACTAGGACCTGCCTTACCCTACAGAGTTCTTCGTCGACTTGCTTCCATTCTGAGCTGTGACTGAGAGCACGGTCGACGTATGCGTTAACAACACTCCTCTTGTACCTGTCAGGGCAGTCGCTGTTGGCATTTAGGCACATTCCTATGTTTGTTTCCTTAGTGTAGACTGCAGTGTGGAAACCTCCGCCCTTTTCCATGACTGTTACATCTAGAAAAGGCAGCTTCCCATCCTTTTCCGTCTCGTAAGTGAAACGCAGCACGGAACTCTGCTCAAATGCCTCCTTCAGCTTCTGCAGATGTCTGACATCAGGTACCTGTGTAAAAATGTCGTCAACATACCTGCAGTATATGGCCGGTTTCAAGTTCATGTCGACTAAGACTTTTTGCTCGATGGTACCCATGTAGAAGTTTGCAAACAGGACACCTAGGGGAGAACCCATGGCGACCCCATCTACTTGCTTATACATGTGCCCATCCGGGCTCAAGAAGGGTGCCTCTTTAGTACAAGCTTGGAGTAGTTTCCTCAGAATACTTTCTGGCATGTCAAGAGGAGTACAGGCTGGATCACGATACACTCTGTCGGCTATCATTCCGATTGTCTCGTCCACAGGTACGTTGGTAAACAGCGATTCTACGTCCAACGAGGCTCTTATCCCTGTGGCCCGTGTGCCCCGCAGTAAGTCCACAAATTCCTTTGGAGACTTCAGGCTGAAGGCGCAAGGAACATAAGGAGTCAGCAGGCCGTTGAGTCGCTTTGCCAGTCTGTACGTGGGTGTGGGTATCTGGCTAATGATTGGCCGAAGTGGGTTTCCAGGCTTGTGCGTCTTGACATTTCCATACGCATATCCAGGTTTATATTCCCCAATGATCTTTGGCAGGTGGAGTCCGGATTTCTTGGCGTTTACAGTTTCGATCAGTTTGTTGACCTTTGCTTCACTTACGAGACGGAAAAGGATGGGAAGCTGCCTTTTCTAGATGTAACAGTCATGGAAAAGGGCGGAGGTTTCCACACTGCAGTCTACACTAAGGAAACAAACATAGGAATGTGCCTAAATGCCAACAGCGACTGCCCTGACAGGTACAAGAGGAGTGTTGTTAACGCATACGTCGACCGTGCTCTCAGTCACAGCTCAGAATGGAAGCAAGTCGACGAAGAACTCTGTCGGGTAAGGCAGGTCCTAGTCAATAACGGCTTCTCCAATGGTTTCATCGAAGACATCATAAGAAGGAAAGTGAAAAGCCATGCAACCTCTGAAGAGACAACTAACACAACACCTATACCCCCTATTAGACTATTTTACAGGAACTTCTTTTCCACAGCTCATAAAACGGAGGAAAGGGTCCTGAAAGATATTGTTAATAGAAACGTTATCCCTACAGACGAAAATCAGAGGATACAACTGACGATTTACTATAAAACCAGAAAAACGGCCAGCCTACTCATGAGAAACTCTCCAGACACAAAACAGAACGCTTTAAAAGAGACTAATGTCGTCTATGCCTTCAAATGCCCACTTGGGGACTGTAAGCTCCAAAAAACCCAGTATATAGGCAAGACAACAACATCTCTTTCTAGGCGTTTAACGATGCATAAGCAACAGGGCTCCATTAAGGAACATATAATCTCTTCCCATAACCAAACCATCGCCAGAGAAATCCTAGTAAACAACACTGAAATCATCGATAGATACAGCGATAGCAGGCGGCTTGACGTTTGCGAGGCACTACACATCAAGAAGTCAACACCAGCAATCAACAGCCAATTATTGCACAACTATATTCTACCCACCTCAAGACTCCGCTCCAATATAGAAGCATCAAGAAATATGGACCAATAGGCTTTCTACAAACACTTCTATTCAATACCCATTGTTTCTGTTCTGTCTTGTGTTGATACTTTTAATACCCTATTAATATCCCCTCCTGTTCTGTCTTGTGTTAATGCCACATCACCCTTACCACCTCACTCAAATGTAGATATAAAATCAGAGATACGTTCTAATCAGTTGTGTATTTGTGAAGTCTTTGAAAATGTAATAAGTTTTACGAAACGCGCCCGTGTCGCGTCAGACTAGAAATAAAAATGAATTTTGGAGAAGTGATTTTTGATTTACCTCCAACAGTGAAGCGTAATGTACGAAAGATTGAGAAAATTCGTGTTAGAATTATTAATCTTACTTTTTCGGTCATATTTAATAATATATGTCTACAGGAAAGACTGCTACCAAAATATACTAATATATATATATATATATATATATATATATATATATATATATATATATATATATATATATATATATATATATATATATATATATGTCGTACCTAGTAGCCAGAACTCACTTCTCAGCCTACTATGCAAGGCCCGATTTGCCTAATAAGCCAAGTTTTCATGAATTAATTATTTTTCGACTACCTAACCTACCTAACCTAACCTAACCTAACTTTTTCGGCTACCTAACCCAACCTAACCTTTAGAAATAGGTTAGGTTAGGTTAGGTAGGGTTGGTTAGGTTCGGTCATATATCTACGTTAATTTTAACTCCAATAAAATAAAATTGACCTCATACATAAGGAAATGGGTAGCTTTATCATTTCATAAGAAAAAAATTAGAGAAAATATATTAATTCAGGAAAACTTGGCTTAATAGGCAAATCGGGCCTTGCATAGTAAGCTGAGAAGTGCGTTCTGGCTACTAGGTACGACATATATATATATATATATATACATATATGTATATATATATATATATATATATATATATATATATATATATATATATATATTATATATATATGTACATTCTACAACTGATTAATCTTTGTATGTGTTTAGTACCGTATTTTCGCCTTATACTTCACACTTTATGCCTTATTCTTGATGCAATTGTATAGCCCTACAAACCCCCATTATTCGATCCATTTGTCTACACCTGACCCCATAATGGTATAAATCCAATATGCCCTGTACTGTCCCATCACTTGAGGATGAACCATGTAGGTTCGAAACGTTGTGTAATTTTGTAATGAGTGTAGTACACGCTACAGTTATTTACTTCTTTTTCTTCACCTCGATGTGTGCGTATGTCACACCATACGCACACACGATTAAATGCACTTAACATAACATACGACATCATTATTATCTCTACATCATTATCACCAGCTGGGCACCAGACTTAATGTAATAGAAGTACCCAGTCGTTCTGGTTCTGTAATCCACATGTTGCCGCACCTTGGGCTTATTAATTGTGTCTACGAGAAGGAGATTCACCTCTTGAGCCTCGCCTAACTACTGTTGTTGTTGTTTCAGATTTAGCTACTTAGAACGAAGTGTCCATGTAGCACAGGCTATGGTGACCCCGTAAACAGTAACTACTGTATCTGACGTAATTATACCCTTCCCCCCCCCCCTCTCTCTCTCTCTCTCTCTCTTCCGCACCTTATCTTGCTTGTTATTGAAACTGTGAATGGTGGTTGTCTGGACTTCCTCTGGTACAAGGTTGTTTGGCATCTTTACAACTCTCACTGTAAAGGAGAGTTTCTCGACCTTTCTCTGACTCACATGTGTCTCCAGATTACACCTGTACCACCTTTGTACTGTTGCTCCTGAGTTCTTCCTTAATTAATCAACCTCTTCTCATCAACAAGTCTGCTAAGAACATAAGAAAAGTTCGATGGGGGCAAGGAATGATATGATGATGGTGGCCGTGCAATAGTTTCAGGTCGGGATACCAGACCGAGGTACTGAACCTGTTTGTCTAGTCTTGGTATCAGGTGGTGGTGGTGGTGCCGTGTGTGAGTACTAAGTCGGGATACCAGACCGAGGTACTGAACCTGTTTGTCTAGTCTTGGTATCAGGTGGTGGTGGTGGTGCCGTGTGTGAGTACTAAGTCGGGATACCAGACCGAGGTACTGAACCTGTTTGTCTAGTCTTGGTATCAGGTGGTGGTGGTGGTGCCGTGTGTGAGTATCAGGTGGTGGTGGTGGTGCCGTGTGTGAGTATCAGGTGGTGGTGGTGGTGCCGTGTGTGAGTATCAGGTGGTGGTGGTGGTGCCGTGTGTGAGTATCAGGTGGTGGTGGTGGTGCCGTGTGTGAGTATCAGGTGGTGGTGGTGGTGCCGTGTGTGAGTATCAGGTGGTGGTGGTGGTGCCGTGTGTGAGTACTAAGTCGGGATACCAAGTTGGTGTACCGCATATTTTATATTTCGTAATTATTGCTTTACATATCCTCATAAGCACTTCGGGGGCCAGTGAGCCGAGGTGCTCCGGACTCACCAATCTTGTATTACGAAAGAGATTGTTACCGTGAGAAACTGAAGACATTACTCGGAGCTTGTTACATTATTACTTAACTTTTTGAACTATGCTAATGTCTAATTATTGTCTTTAAAATATTTATTTAAAAATAACAGCATATATACACTATGATGCAGGCAGTACACAACTCTCCTCCTGTAATTATTTTTATTATATTAGTGATTTACAGTGTAGTATATATAAGTATAAAGTATAATAGGGGAAAAAGCAAGATGGAGGCACATAGGTAATTTTCTTAGCGTATAAAAGATCCATATCAGTGACCTGTAATGTGGTGGCGGCCTGCAGTATATTCCACTAACTATGCTACCGGGGCTTCTGGTTGGGCCCTGGCTGTTTACCTGCTGAGCTAAACTACCCAATTAATAACCGCAACTCCGCCGACTAGCTCGTAATCACCAGATAGTGGGCGGCGTTACGTAACAGCTTAATTGGCTATTAAATTACATAGGTTGTTGCAGTATATATCTGAGAGTAAGGGCCAGGGTGTGGTCGATTATGTGGTAGTGTCCTGGCCCATCCCCTTACCCTTCGTGGTCCGTCACCCACGCATGTTCCCACCCATGACCTGAGATTAAGGGGTCCTGACCCCTATCAGTGTCATAGGGGTCAGTGTCATGGGTTAGTGTCTTGACTCCTGCCCTTACAACACATGGCCTCATTCATTACATGTGTATCTCCACTCAAAGTTCGTTTAAACAGAACTGACAAAGCAAAAAACAGCCTTAGGAAAACTGAGGAGATTTTGTAGGCTGACACATACAGCTACACTTACACAAGGCTCTACTCTGGCCCATCTCCTCCATGGAGAAGGACCTCCATCTATCCTGCACAACCAGAGACGGGTTTGGTTCCTGTCACGTCTGTTGTCACAGTGACTCACTGCTGTTGTTATGCATAGATAGACAGATATACATGTTTGTTCATTCATGTTTAGGATAGGTTAGGTTAGGTTAGGTTAGGTTAGGTTAGGTTTGATTATGTTGGTTTAGGTTAGGTTAAGTTAGATTATTTCAGGTTTGGTTATGTTAGGTTTGTTTAAATTAATTTAAAGTAGGTTAGGTTACATAAGATTAGTTATTGGGATATAAATACTCATTCATGTAAAAATTAGGTTAAGTAAGTTATAATTTTTTGTTATTCATAAATGTATTAGTGTTTATATTTTATTCAGCATGAACATACAATAATTAGCATAGTGTATAAAGTACATTATACACAATACAAATGTTTGATCACCCTCGACCCGAGCACAAAAATAGCAAGTAATTGTCAAGTCATATGTTAAATAATCACAAGATAACATTAACTGTAAGCAGTCTTATAAACCTTATTTATACTTCAACCTTCTAAGAAACTGCAGTAGTGTATTATCACACAATATATATTTAATAAGTACTCTTACGTGGTTCTTACCTTATTCCCAGATATTTTTAGGGAGTTCTTCTGTTGTCTTATGATATTCCCTTAAGTGGTTCTTTTGTTGTTTCTACTTACTCTTTCAAGTGGTTCACTGTTCTCAGGTACTCTTTCAAGTGGTTCTCTGTTCTCAGGTACTCTTTAAGTGGTTCACTGTTCTCAGGTACTCTTTAAGTGGTTCACTGTTCTCAGGTACTCTTTTAAGTGGTTCACTGTTCTCAGGTACTCTTTTAAGTGGTTCACTGTTCTCAGGTACTCTTTTAAGTGGTTCACTGTTCTCAGGTACTCTTTAAGTGGTTCACTGTTCTCAGGTACTCTTTAAGTGGTTCACTGTTCTCAGGTACTCTTTTAAGTGGTTCACTGTTCTCAGGTACTCTTTAAGTGGTTCACTGTTCTCAGGTACTCTTTAAGTGGTTCACTGTTCTCAGGTACTCTTTAAGTGGTTCACTGTTCTCAGGTACTCTTTTAAGTGGTTCACTGTTCTCAGGTACTCTTTCAAGTGGTTCTCTGTTCTCAGGTACTCTTTAAGTGGTTCACTGTTCTCAGGTACTCTTTAAGTGGTTCACTGTTCTCAGGTACTCTTTCAAGTGGTTCTCTGTTCTCAGGTACTCTTTCAAGTGGTTCTCTGTTCTCAAGTACTCTTTAAGTGGTTCTCTGTTCTCAGGTACTCATTAAGTGGTTCTCTGTTCTCAAGTACTCTTTAAGTGGTTCTCTGTTCTCAAGTACTCTTTAAGTGGTTCACTGTTCTCAGGTACTCTTTCAAGTGGTTCTCTGTTCTCAAGTACTCTTTAAGTGGTTCTCTATTGTTCCACGGTATTCCTAATAAGTTTAATAAAATCCTTTGCCAGTTTATTCATTGTTGTTTTTTCTTGTCGAAATTTTCTCCAAGTCAACATGTCGGGATCATAAAACATAAGTCTCAAGAATCTAGTGTTTCTTACAATCTAATTAATCTGGGTTATGAAGTATATGTGATTCAATACTAGACTATCAATTTCGATTTTTTTAATCATTCTTTTAAATACTGTTGCGGAGTAGAAGTTTTCTGTAAAATGAGTGGTTTGAGGGCTCTTGTAATCTTTTTGTATGTCCCATTAAGCGTTTCCAATAACATTTTTAATTAAAGTTATTAAACAAATTCACAAGGGCCGTGACAAGGATTCGAACCTGCGTCCGAGAGCATCCCAGACGCTGCCTTAATCTGTTCATTTGATTTGTTCATTTGATGCATCACGCAATTGTGATTTCTTTGTGTATTAAAGTTATTGTTTCCTTAATTCAGTAAATTTTCCCGAAACTTTAAAACGCGATATCTTCATTAGATTTTATTATAAATTACAGTATTATCCCAACAAAAATTTATTCCTCGCAGGTGAGAGATACATCACCGAGCTACTTCATCAGTGCCAAGCCACAGTGTTGGTAACAAATAAACATATTTAACACCTGCACAATTTTGGCTTTTAACGTAATGAAATCCTGTACCAAAAGTGGCTGGTGGGATCATTGCTTGCTAACCTTGTTTCTCTTGATCGAGTTAGCTCCAGTAACTGCACATCACAGCTCTGGGAGAGGATGGGTGTAGGAGGGTTGTTGGTGTGTGTGAGTTGATACTTAAGACAGTCACAGGGGCAGTTGTGTGGTTATATATATATATATATATATATATATATATATATATATATATATATATATATATATATATATATATATATATATATATATATATATATATATATATATATATATATATATTTATATATATATATATATATATATATATATATATATATATATATATATATATATATATATATTTATATATATATATATATATATATATATATATATATTTATATATATATATATATATATATATATATATATATATATATATATATATATATATTTATATATATATATATATATATATATATATATATATTTATATATATATATATATATATATATATATTTATATATATATATATATATATAATATATATATGTGTGTGTGTGTGTGTGTGTGTGTGTGTGTGTGTGTGTGTGTGTGTGTGTGTGTGTGTATGTGTGTATTCACCTCTTTGTACTCACCTATTTGTGATTGCGGGGGTTGAGCTCTGGCTCTTCGGTCCCGCTTCTGTGTGTGTGTGTGTTACGGTAGACTTAGCAGTCAGTATGTTTCCTCCTTCAGTCTTGCGTAACCTTTTAAGGGAGATCTTGACAAGGTGTTCAACGCCCCTTGTTGAATGCATAAATACATACACTCATGAATACAGATTCAAATTTATTCATACATACAGACACAAGGTGCAAAGAGAGCTAATATGACCAGTTGTCTGGACATGATATCTGCGTGCGTGCGTGTGTGTGTGTGTGTGTGTGTGTGTGTGTGTGTGTGTGTGTGTGTTTATTATATGTGCCTGCAGAATCGAGCTATTAGCTCTTGGACCCTCTATTACCCTTTTTCTTATATTATGTCTACTATATATATTTATATCTAACACACACACACACACACACACACACACACACACACACACACACACACACACACACACACACACACACACACACACACACACACACACACACACACACACACACTTCTTAACCCAGCATGTCAGAGAACCCACAAGGATGAGAGGAAATGACGAACCAGCGAGACTCGACCTGGTTTTCACCCTGAACGACTCTGACATAAGAGAAATCAGTTTTGAGGACCCAGTAGGAATGAGCGACCACAGTGTATTGGTGTTTGAGTACCCGATTGAAGAAGGGTTATTGAACTCGAGGAGGGATACCGAAACCAAAAGGTTAGCATACCGAAAGGGAAACTATGAGGAGATAAGAAAATGCCTAGCAGATATAGCATGGGAAACAGAGCTCAGGGAAAAGACGGCCCAAGATATGATGGAATACATCACGCAAAAATGCAAGGACGCAGCAAACAAGTTTGTCCCAGTCCAAAAGGAAATAAGTGAAATGAAGATGAGAAACCCATGGTTTAATCAGAGATGTAGGCTAGCTAAGCAGCAAAGTAAAAGGGCATGGAGAAACTATAGGAATAACTGGACACTGGAGAGCAGAGAAAGATACCAGAATGCCAGGAATGAATATGTCAGGATGAGAAGAGAGGCAGAAAGACAATACGAAAATGACATCGCAAGCAAGGCAAAGGCTCAGCCTAAATTGCTGCATAGCCACATCAGGAGAAAAACAACAGTAAAGGAACAGGTTATGAAATTAAGGATAGGGGCAGAAGGATTCACTACAAACGACAAGGAAGTGTGTGAGGAACTGAATAAGAAATTCCAAGAGGTCTTCACCTTAGAGCAAGGAGAAATCCCAGAGACAACAGAGGGAATAGCTAACCAGGAACCACTGGAAGAGTTTGAGATTACCAGCGGGGAAGTAAGGAAGTGTTTACTAGAATTGGATGTGACAAAGGCTACAGGCCCAGATGGAATCTCCCCTTGGATACTAAAGGAAGGAGCAGAAGAACTGTGCCTCCCGCTCTCCATGGTGTATAACAAATCACTGGCAACAGGGGAACTGCCAGAAATTTGGAAAGCAGCTAACGTAGTCCCGACATACAAGAAAGGGGATAGACAGGAGGCACTGAATTACAGACCAGTGTCCCTAACCTGCATACCATGCAAGATGATGGAGAACATTGTGCGAAGAAAGCTAGTGGAGCACCTGGAGCGAAAGAACTTTGTAACACAGCATCAACATGGATTCAGAGATGGCAGGTCCTGCCTCACAGGGTTACTTGAATTCTACGACCAGGCAACAAAAATAAGGCAAGAAAGAGAAGGGTGGGCAGACTGCATATTTTTGGATTGTCAGAAAGCCTTTGATACAGTGCCACACAAGAGGCTAGTGAAAAAACTGGAGATGCAGGCTGGAGTGAAAGGGAAGGTACTCCGTTGGATACAGGAGTACCTAAGTAACAGGAGACAACGAGTCAGTGTGAGGGGTGAGGTCTCAGATTGTTGAGACGTTACGAGTGGAGTACCGCAGGGGTCAGTCCTTGGACCTATACTGTTTCTGATATATGTAAATGATCTTCCAGAGGGTATAGAATCGTTTCTCTCAATGTTTGCCGATGATGCAAAAATTATGAGGAGGATTGAAACTGAGGACGATAGTAGGAGGCTACAAGATGACCTAGACAGACTGAGTGAATGGTCCAACAAATGGCTGTTGAAGTTCAACCCGAGTAAATGCAAAGTAATGAAACTAGGTGATGGAAATAGGAGGCCAAACACAGGATACAGAATACGAGATGAAGTACTTAATGAAACGAACAGAGAGAAAGATCTAGGAGTTGATATCACACCAAACCTGTCTCCTGAAGCCCACATAAAAAGAATAACGTCTGCGGCATATGCGAGGCTGGCTAACATCAGAACACCGTTCAGGAACCTGTGTAAGGAATCATTCAGAATCTTGTACACCACATATGTAAGACCAATCCTGGAGTATGCGGCCCCAGCATGGAGCCCGTACCTTGTCAAGCACAAGACGAAGCTGGAAAAAGTCCAAAGGTATGCTACTAGACTAGTCCCAGAACTAAGAGGCATGAGTTACGAGGAAAGGCTGCGGGAAATGCACCTTACGACACTGGAAGACAGAAGAGTGAGGGGAGACATGATCACAACCTACAAAATCCTCAGAGGAATCGACCGGGTAAACAAGGATAAACTATTCAACACTGGTGGGACGCGAACAAGGGGACACAGGTGGAAACTGAGTACCCACATGAGCCACAGAGACGTTAGAAGGAACTTTTTCAGTGTCAGAGTAGTTTACGGATGGAATGCACTAGGCAGTGATGTAGTGAAGGCTGACTCCATACACAGTTTTAAATGTAGATATGATAGAGCCCAGTAGGCTCAGGAATCTGTACACCAGTTGATTGACAGTTGAGAGGCGGGACCAAAGAGCCAAAGCTCAACCCCCGCAAGCACAAATAGGTGAGTACACACACACACACACAGGGGGCCAGGTAGCCTGGTGGATAGCGCGCAGGACTCGTAATTCTGTGGCGCGGGTTCGATTCCCGCACCCGGCAGAAACAAATGGGCAAAGTTTCTTTCACCCTGAATGCCCCTGTTACCTAGCAGTAAATAGGTACCTGGGAGTTAGTCAGCTGTCACGGGCTGCTTCCTGGTGTGTGTGTGTGTGTGTGTGCGTGTGTGTGTGTGTGTTAGGTAATTACACACACACACACATGATAAGATAAAGATTAGGCTATTTAGATAAAGATAAAGAGAGGCTTTTTAACACAAGGGGCACACGCAATAGGGAACACATGTGGAAACTGAGTGCCCAAATGAGCCACAGAGATATTAGAAAGAACTTTTTCAGTGTCAGAGTGGTTGACACATGGAATGCATTAGGAAGTGATGTGGTGGAGGCTGACTCCATACACAGTTTCAAGTGTAGGTATCATAGAGGCCATTAGGCTCAGGAATCTGTATATCTGTTGATTGACGGTTGAGAGGCGGGACCGAAGAGCCAGAGCTCAACCCCCCCCCCCCCCGCAAGCACAATTAGGTAAGTGGAATTAGGTGAGTACACATGCAACCCCAGAAAGCAGCCCGTAGCAGCTGTCAAACTCCCAGGTACCTATTTACTGCTAGTTGAACAGGACATCAAGAGAAGGAAACTCTGCCCATTTTAATTCTGCCTCGCCCAGGAATCGAACCCAGGTCCTTAGGACTACAACTCCGAGCACTATCCTCTCAGCTGCTGGAGGTTCTGTATATGTGTGTGTGAGTGATAAAGAACATGGAAGTGTTGTGTTTTCTGCCTTTGAACATCCATGATCAATCGTAAAATGAGTTTAATGATTAAAATTAGACACTGCTGAACCCCCAATTAATGCTTAATGATCCCAAACCAGTGTAAACAAATAAAAATAATTACGAAACATACACAGGCCGTCCGTATATACGGTTTCAGTAATCTATATAGTCTTTGACTCCCCAACCCCAACAGCACGGAACAATTTGATCAAACACCTGTATTTTTCACAACTGTTTTATTCTATTGAATTATCATAGATAATAGTAATGAAGTGTACCATGGATGTCAAGATTTTGATTAATATGAATTTTAGTTCAGGGCGCATGAGTGCTTCACACAGACGTATCTTTCTCTTGATGTGTATTCTGTGTACATGGTGGTGTTGTCTTTGTTAGATGCAAGACAATGGGAGACTTTGCTCCTTTCACTATGGCTTGGATATTATATTGTGGAAAACTTTCAAATTCACCTCGTTACGTATGCCACTCACTGCTTTCAGTGTGGGTAGAATTTTAGTCAACTCATCAACCACACAGAATGTTAGGCGTTGTGAGGTAATTCCTTGACAAGATTGTGAGGTATTTCCCTGACAGGACTGTGAGGCGCTGTGAGGTAATGCCTTGGCAGAATTGTGTGTTTCTTAAGCGACTTCTCAGAGTACACAATAAAGACAGTCGATGTTCGAAGTTTGAAGTACGAACCAGTTGAAGTTGTCGTATGTGTAGCCAGCTTTTGAAAAACTATTATAAAAATGCCTTGCTAGAAACGTGTTTTCATTTCTCTGGACGTAATATTGCTACAATGGTGGCCTGGAAGATGAATTTTAACTCTGAATTAATTCCAAACTATGGTTATCACTGCTAAAAGTAATATATATATATATATATATATATATATATATATATATATATATATATATATATATATATATATATATATATATATATATATATATATATATATAAATTTGTGAGGGTACCACCTCTGGTGCCAATGTGGGGACCCATAGCCTCGGATATATATATATATATATATATATATATATATATATATATATATATATATATATATATATATATATATATATTGTGACGGTAACGCGTTGGTGTTCGGCTGTTTAAGGCTAGGGGTATGGCCTCGTCACATAGTTATAAAAAAAAATAGAAAAACTGGAACTTCGTCTGTGGTAAGGTAAGGAGAAGACACACAAAACACAAGTAAACTTTAACAATGAAATTTTAATTACGTTAAATAAATCAAAACATGAATAAAATGCACAAACAAATTCTTATAATAAAATCAATCAATCAAAATAATAAGAATACTTAAATGACACAATGAAAAGTTACGTTAAGGCAAAATAACAAGAAGTGCAACACAAAATTAAATGGGAGGTGCTGGAATATTGGCTTTAAGCTATCACCTCTCTCAGTACACGCTAACGTCTAGCTGGGAGGAGTGATAACCACGAAAGCACTGAACATTCTGAGGTCTGAGGTCGTGGCGACCCCAGACATCAAGTAGTATGGGGGGGCGAGTGCAGGTGCAGCCAGACCGGCGACCAATCAGCGGAGCCGGTAGCGATCAACAAGTAGTTTGGCGGTTTGAGTCTGAACAGGTGTCTCTTGCTGCAACGTTTTGCGCTCTGGCAAGCCTTGCTGGTGTTGTTGTCGTTGTTGGACATTTCTTCCATAGTAGTTTTATATAATTTCGACGACGTAATTGTGGAGGGAAGAGCAGGCTCAATCTCTTGAAGGAGATTATCGTCACAACTCTCCCCCGAAGCCTGCGGTTCTGGAAGAAGTACGTCGTTATGTGGTGGAGTAATGGATGGAGTCGCTTCTACTTCATAAACTCTGGAGAGATCATGGGCTAAGATGTTGTCAGACTCTTGGTATAGCGTGTCTCCAGGTTGAATTTCTGCAGTTAGCAAGCCCATAGTAGAAGACGTTGAGATGAGAAGTGGGCGTGCTGCAGGTGGTGTAGGGTGGTGTGGTCCGTGTTGATGGTGGACCGAGCACTTTTCAGGTGTGGAGTGAAGTGCTGAAGCTTCAGGATGAGGAAGAGTAGCTCCTTGCCAATTGTTCCGTAGATCCTTGTAGCAGTAGTCGCTGACAGGTGTATTCTTCTCGCCTCGTTGCTGCATCACGACACCACCAACGTCGGTACCATTGGCGTCGACATGGAGGATGAAGGGCTTATCTGACGAGGTGAGAGTGGAATTAGAAGAGGGCAAAGGAGCACGATTATTATCCTGAAAGCATTTGGGAAGATCATTAAGGATTTCGGAATTAGAAAGCGCTGACTCCTTGTCAGTGCTTTCGGGAGGAGAAGCTGGGAAGGTCTCACTGTGGATGTAGGGTTCTGTGAAGGTAGAACAATTAGTCAAGACAGTGGGAGGAGTACCATTATATTGCTTCAGGAGGTTGACGTGGCACAGCTGGGTCTTCCGCCGCCTATCTGGAGTCTCTATGACGTAGTTGTTGTTGCTTCTGCACTCTTTGACGCAGTAGGGTCCTGAAAACCTGTTTTGTAAAGGTGAACCTGGGATAGGGAAATAGGCAAGGACGAAGTCTCCCGGCTTGAATTTTCTTACTTTGCTGGTCTGGTCGTAATGAGTCTTCATTCTCACCTGGGCTTTCAATAGATTATTATGGGCAAAACGGTGGACTCTCTCGAGAATGTGTTGAAGGTTTTGAAGAAACTGGGGCACATTCTGATGCTCACTGAAGGTGGCATCTCTGAGAGAGTCTTTGAAAGCCTTAAGGGGAGTACGGCACTTACGGCCGTAGAGCATCTCATAAGGAGATACTCCTAGGGACTCATTGGGGAGACTTCTGAAAATACACATTATTAGGTCAATCTGCTTATCCCAATCCTTTGAGGTTTCACTACAAAACTTTTTCAAGAGTGCTTTGATGGTCTGATGACTACGTTCAAGAGAACCCTGTGAAGCAGGATGATAGGGGCTGGACAATACCTGTTTGATGTTGAACTCCTCCAGTGTCCTTTTGAAGAGATCACTGGTGAAGTTGGTACCACAGTCACTTTGAATCTCCCTGGGAAATCCGTATTGAGTGAAGATCTTCAATAGATGTTTTATAACCGTAGCAGCCGTGATGTTCTTCACTGGAACTGCTATGGGAAATCTGGTGGTAGGACACAGGATGGTTAGGATGTAGGCGTTACCTGAACTGGTCCGAGGTAAAGGACCAACACAGTCTATTATGAGTCTGTGGAAAGGTTCCGCAGGCACCTGTATGGGAATCAGTGGTGCTCTGGGAATGGAGACGTTCGGTTTGCCTGCCATCTGACATGTATGACACTGTTTTTCGTACTGTTTGACGTTATTTACCATACCTGGCCAGTAGTAGTCTTGACGAATCCCATGGTAAGTCTTGTTGAAGCCGTAGTGGGAGAATGCTCCATGGGCCAGGTGTAGAATAGTGGGCCGCAGGCTGGTGGGAATCACAAGTTGTTCGATGTTGGCCCAATCGTCCTCCTCCTTCAGTTTACTGGGTCTATATCTGCGGTAGAGTAAGTCGTTCTCTAGGAAGAACCCAGGAATACTGTCGGGTTGAGTCTCAGCCTGGAAAAACAATGGTGTTAAAGTAAGATCTTCCCTCTGCAACTTACGGAACTCCAACTTGGTCAGATGCGGGGGTAGTTTCTGAGGGTCTTGAGGGACAGCGGTAGCAGTAGAGTCAGCTGGCTGTGGACGTGCGGCTTGTGCACGGGTGGTCACGAGAACCGGAGGAGAAACTTCATCACTCTCTTGAACCTCTGCTGGAACATACTCAAGAATAGGGTTTATTGGCACAGAGTTACACACCTGGGGTTTGTCCATGACGATCAGGTTGGTCGGTTGCAGGTCTTCTGCCAAGTCGTTGCCTAGGAGAAGTTGCACTCCAGGCATGGGAAAAGGCTTTTCCCTGACGGCGACTTGGACTTCCCCGTTCACGTAGGGACAATCCAGGTGGACTCTGGCGAGAGGGTATGGAGTGGTAGCAGTGAGGTCAGTGATGAAGACGGTTTCTCCGGTGTAGACGATGTTGGGCACAGCCGACTTCAAGATGATCGATTGTAGAGCCGCTGTGTCCCTCAAGATCTTCAATTTGAAACGTCCCTCCGGATTTGAACCGTT
This sequence comes from Procambarus clarkii, assembly GCF_040958095.1. NCBI lineage: Eukaryota > Metazoa > Arthropoda > Malacostraca > Decapoda > Cambaridae > Procambarus > Procambarus clarkii. Next base: position 8,510,723 of record NC_091173.1, read on the forward strand.
GGCAGAGACAGTTCCAGTATACAGGTGGTTACTGAAAAGAGAAAGATCATTAACATCAACACCAACACTCATCACAGGCTTACCGGACTTAGGAGGAGTTGGTTTGGGTCTTTGTTGGTCAGTGGTTCCCTTGTATTGAGACTTACCACACTTGTCTATGGTATGTCCATAGAGTCTACAATACTTGCAGTACAGTTGTGAACCAGCTTGATCGGGGCTCACCTTCTCGTAACTGTACCACGACTTCTTACTGGAGGATGGTTCGGGTGTCAGCCGGTGGATGAGGCTGTAAGTGTCAGCCGACTTAGCACACTTCAGGTAGTCGCTTTCTTCTTTATCTGCTAAGTAGAGGCGGACAGGAGGCGGCACACGTCTCAAGAATTCTTCAACAAGCATCAGGTTGACGAGTTCTGTAAAAGTAGAGACATGTGCTGCTTCCAGCCATTTCATGAAATACCTCCGTTTCGTGTTAGCAAACTCGAGGAAGGTAGTGGTACTTGCCTTCAGGTGGTCACGAAATTTCCTTCTATAACTTTCGGTGGAAAGTAGGTAGGCGTCCAACACTGCTTGTTTCAGAGTGTAGTAGTCATTCTCAGACGCCAAAGTACTGAGTGTGACTGCAGCTCTACCTGTAAGATGGACTCTGAGAAGTGTGGCCCATTGGTCGACAGGCCAACTGAGTTGATTAGCAAGGGTTTCAAAGGTGGTAAAGAACACATCAACTTCTGCTTCTACAAAGGATGGCATTAACTTACTTGCATGTGATATATTAAAACTGACGGGAAGATTGGCAGTAGCTTGCTGGCGTTGAGTGAAGTGTGAAGTTTCCAAGGCGATTTCGCGTTGACGACACTCTAGAGCCAGAGTCGCTTGTTGCTTGTCATGTTCGCGTTGTATCTCTAACTCGCGTTGTTTGGTTTCGAGCTGTAAGCGTTCCCGCTCCTGGAGTGTTTCAAGCTGTACTCGTTCACGTTCACGGAGTAATGTGAACTCACGTTCGTGTTCTTCTCTCCTCAAAGCAGCTTCACGTTCTCTGAGGGTGATTTCTCGTTCTTGTTCTTCCCTCCTCAAAGCAGCTTCGCGTTCTTGTTCTTCCCTTCGTATGGCAGCTGCTCGTTCTTGTTGTTCGAGGGCTTCCCTTTGTTGTTCGCGGGCTTCCCTTTGCTGCTCACGTTCAATCTTGGCCAGTTCCAATTGGAGTTTCATCGTTGCCAAATCAGTTTTTCCTGCAATATAGTAAGTTTCATGAGTTTCAGAGTCTATCTTACCTTGCTCTAAATAGTAATCCAGCAACAGGTTGTGTAGGTCATTTTTGTTGGCTTGGTAGGGAACTTCTAGTTGATACTCATGTGCAAGAGTTTGTAATTCAGTCTTCTTGGCACGACTTAAAGTCCCTATTTCACCTGCTGGATTTGTACGGAAAGCTTGGAGACGAAACATGGTGAAATTAGCAAATAAAGGTACACGAATATTCAATAGTGAATGTCAGAAACAGGACAACGTGGCAACTGGTACCTATCCTGTGTGATCTTTAACAATTACAGTTAAGTAAAAGATAAATGATTAAATTAAATCAAGGGCGCAGGAAATCTTGTACCCGGTACTCATGTAAGAGGATAAGGGCAAGAAAATCCTACTAACAAATGAAACAGAGTTTCGAAAACAAATGAAACAGTTAAATGCTTCAAAAGTAAAATTGGTAGTCCAAGGATGTAGGCATACCTTGCCACGTCTCTATAGGACATAAAGCAAGTTTTTCCTACTGAATTTAATATGATACTTACAGAATTAGCGAACTTTTGTGCTCTGAAAAGTAAGCTAATTCCCTACCGTTGTATGTATCATCATCTCTGACTGACGTGTAGGGGTGCGAGGTGTCAACTGGTGACGAGAACTGCTGCTGAGGTCCCAATTCAGCAACTAAAGTTCGAGCTAGAGGAACTATGGCCCTCTTTGTCCTCCTACAGTCAGATTGCAGAAGATTGGGTACTCTTGACCCGGGGCAGACCACAGTACCAGGGTACCAATATGATGATCTGTCAGAATGAGAAATATTCAAGGGACATAGATGGTAAACACGAGTAATAACACGGAGGGAGAGATGACCAATTAAGAGTATGACTGCGGCCTACAGTCACCACGTAATCCAAAGTTGTCTCACCTTCACTATATGTTACTCTCGTAATGCACAATACACCGCACCTTATAAAAAATGAAATTGAACATGAAAAATAGTAAAGCTACGTTAACAAAGTTAAATACGCTTACCATAAATTACCACTTGGCACCAGTACCTGAGTGAAGCTCCTAGGACAGGCCCCCATATAACTTGTGACGGTAACGCGTTGGTGTTCGGCTGTTTAAGGCTAGGGGTATGGCCTCGTCACATAGTTATAAAAAAAAATAGAAAAACTGGAACTTCGTCTGTGGTAAGGTAAGGAGAAGACACACAAAACACAAGTAAACTTTAACAATTAAATTTTAATTACGTTAAATAAATCAAAACATGAATAAAATGCACAAACAAATTCTTATAATAAAATCAAAATAATAAGAATACTTAAATGACACAATGAAAAGTTACGTTAAGGCAAAATAACAAGAAGTGCAACACAAAATTAAATGGGAGGTGCTGGAATATTGGCTTTAAGCTATCACCTCTCTCAGTACACGCTAACGTCTAGCTGGGAGGAGTGATAACCACGAAAGCACTGAACATTCTGAGGTCTGAGGTCGTGGCGACCCCAGACATCAAGTAGTATGGGGGGGCGAGTGCAGGTGCAGCCAGACCGGCGACCAATCAGCGGGGCCGGTAGCGATCAACGAGTAGTTTGGCGGTTTGAGTCTGAACAGGTGTCTCTGGCTGCAACGTTTTGCGCTCTGGCAAGCCTTGCTGGTGTTGTTGTCGTTGTTGGACATTTCTTCCATAGTAGTTTTATATAATTTCGACGACGTAATTGTGGAGGGAAGAGCAGGCTCAATCTCTTGAAGGAGATTATCGTCACAATATATATATATATATATATATAGTATAGTATATAATATAGTATATAATATAGCACAACTATATTCTACCCACCTCAAGACTCCGCTCCAATATAGAAGCATCAAGAAATATGGACCAATAGGCTTTCTACAAACACTTCTATTCAATACCCATTGTTTCTGTTCTGTCTTGTGTTGATACTTTTAATACCCTATTAATATCCCCTCTTGTTCTGTCTTGTGTTAATGCCACATCACCCCTCCCACCTCACTCAAATGTAGATATAAAATCAGAGATACGTAAGTTCTAATCAGTTGTGCATTTGTGAAGTCTTTGAAAATGTAATAAGTTTTACGAAACGCGCCCGTGTCGCGTCTCAATAAAAAAAAACACAACTATATTCTACCCACCTCAAGACTCGCTCCAATATAGAAGCATCAAGAAATATGGACCAATAGGCTTTCTACAAACACTTCTATTCAATACCCATTGTTTCTGTTCTGTCTTGTGTTGATACTTTTAATACCCTATTAATATCCCCTCTTGTTCTGTCTTGTGTTAATGCCACATCACCCCTCCCACCTCACTCATATATATATATATATATATATATATATATATATATATATATATATATATATATATATATATATATATATATATATATATATATATATATATTATGCTAATGTTTATTTTCCAGTATAGTATGGATGTTATTATTTTAAAATCATGTTGTAGGTATTTAACAAAATGGTATGAGATGTAACTGAGGTAAAAGATGAGTTCTTGGAATAATGCATTTTTACGCTGTTCCCGTCTTATGAACCCGTATGGTGTCCTCAACATACTGAGGACACCATAAACTGATGGTGCCTCTGATATATGAACTCTTATAGTATCCCAGACATATAAACTCTGATGGTGTGCCCGACATACAAATCTTAAATGTGTCCCAAACATACTAATTCTCATTGTGTCTCTTGCACTCAAACTCTTATGGCGTTCCTCATCATGAGAACTGTTTATGATGTCCCGCATATTTAATTTCCCGCTGTTTCCCAGCATGTGCACGAGACATGTCCCCCGCCATGTGCACACTCTCGTGTCCCCCCAACATGGACACTCTGGGTTTTAACAACACACCCCCAAACCCCTGGAGTAACAGGAGAGTTTGAGTTGCGACGGGTTAATAATACAGACCTTATAGGGTTGCCTGTTTCTTTATTTGGGGTTTTTAGTTTATCTGCTAGTCGTTATCTATCACACGGCGTCACAGAGTCACTCACCCACCTTCCCACAACCACTGATACGCACTGCCATCCACCACAACCACCACCTTCCCAGACAGATAAGCACACGCACCCACCGTCACAGATACGCAAAAAAATACAGGGCTTAATGGCCATCCCTAATGCACTTGCAGATATAAAATGAATATCGCAAGAGGTATGAGAGGCGAAGACGTACCGAGTTTCGTAAGACACGAGGAACATATTGAATTACGTGAAGACCAGACGCTGACAAAAGGTAGGGGAAGGGAGATATTCGAGGATAGGAGAGGGGGAAGACTGGGAGAGAGGAATGGAATGGTTGGTGTGATATGTGTGTGTGTGTGTGGGAAGGGAAAGGGTGCCACTGCGGGTTTACTTATGAAGAACTACTATAATATTCCAGTCCCCAGTCTGCACATCTTCTCCTGCACGGGTTCTGTTCTTATGTTAAGAATGTTTCTTTGTTTTATGCATTGATGGTGTCCAAAGCGCTGGGGTTTGGTCCTGGGAAAGCGGTTTAGGTAACGTTCTCCATTAATATAATGTCATATTGTACAGTACTGATATAATAGTGCACTACTGATTGGAAGACGAATGCTAATTTATGATAATTATAATGGAAGTAGTCAAATAATAGTAATAAATGCACATTATAATCATTAATAATGATAACGTCAAGAACAGTATAGTGATCTGAGACCGCTCTTATGGACCATTCCACAGAGGCGAGTGTACTCTACGATAGTGTGATGCCACCACTCTTATGGAACAACGAAGACATCTTGAAGATAATACCAGACTAGCCCCTATGCAGATGATGGTTCAAAAACATTTAGGAGACAAGAAGATGTAAATCGCATCAAGGAAACCTTTAAAACTGATTTATCTTGTGGACGACGATAACAAGTTATTGTTGCCCCAGAAAAAAAAACAACAACTGATGGCTATCAGTCACTGTGGCACTAAATATACCGTCCTGCCATAAGATTAAGCAACTCCAACATGCACTCCATCAATTGCCAAATTAGGTTATCTTGAGATGATTTCGGGGCTTTAGTGTCCCCGCGGCCCGGTCCTCGACCAGGCCTCCACCCCCAGGAAGCAGCCCGTGACAGCTTACTAACACCCAGGTACCTATTTTACTGCTAGGTAACAGGAGCATAGGGTGAAAGAAACTTTCCCCAATGTTTCTCGCCGGCGCCTGGGATCGAACCCAGGACCACAGGATTACAAGTCCAGCATGCTGTCCGCTCGGCCGACCGGCTCCCTATATGTAGGAGGGGAAAATTGATAAGAAAAAAATCTGTCATTCAATATATGTGAAAAATGTTGCCCCCAAATGCACTAAGAAGCTTGCTAGTCTTGGTAGGGAAGAGCATCATCACCCAGACGCTAAGGACGTGTAACGCTTCAACTCGCACATCAACAAGTCACTATCCACGTAAAACAGTAAATAAACAGAAAGTAACAATGAAACACCACAGAAAGTAATAATAAAATGCCGTACACGAAATAATTATGATGACTGAGTTAAACTTTCACAGAAGACGTTGCAGTAATCTTCATCAAGGGATTCATACACTGAGAGTTATACCACCACGTCTCAGTGTATATACACTGAGAGATATACACCCGCTTCTCAGTGTATATATACACTGATAGTTATACCCCCGCTTCTCAGTGTATATACACTGAGAGTTATACTCCCGCTTCTCAGTGTATATACACTAATAGTTATACCCCCGCTTCTCAGTGTATATACACTGAGAGATATACCCCTGCATCTCAGTGTATATACACTGAGAGATATACCCCCGCTTCTCAGTGTATATACACTGAGAGATATACCCCGCTTCTCAGTGTATATACACTGAGAGATATACTCCCGCTTCTCAGTGTATATACACTGAGAGATATACCCCGCTTCTCAGTGTATATACACTGAGAGATATACCCCTGCATCTCAGTGTATATACACTGATAGTTATACCCCCGCTTCTCAGTGTATATACACTGAGAGATATACCCCCGCTTCTCAGTGTATATACACTGAGAGATATACCCCTGCATCTCAGTGTATATACACTGAGAGATATACCCCCGCTTCTCAGTGTATATACACTGAGAGATATACCCCCGCTTCTCAGTGTATATACACCGAAAGTGCAATTTCAACTTGAGCTATGGTGAAGTCTGAAGTATACTTGCGGGTTGCCCAGTGAGGTGTTAATAACATCCGGGTGGTTGATAGGCCTTAACCCTAACATAAAAAAGAATGACCGAGATGTACAGAGTCGTTAACATTCCAGAATAAAGAGGCACCCAACTTAGGTTTACAGAGACATCAGTTTCGTAAGACCTTAATGTCTGCAGTTTTATATACCTTTCCGAACTTCTTGCAAGGAGTTCACCAGTGTCCATTGTCTTAAAATATAGTCGTTGTAATTATGACAAACATTTGTTTGAAAAGTGCCGTTATAACCTAAGATAAACTTTTATAAAAAAAAAAATGTGGAAGCCTTCTGAGAAGAAATTGGTACGATCTGTAAATATTTTGACGTCCTAGATGATTTCTTATTTAATAACACCTCCCCCTACCTCCCTGTTTCCTTTCTTCCTACCCTGTCTGCCTGTCTCCGTCTCTTCCAGTTTTCTTCCCTGTTTATCTCTCTCCGTGCCTTGAAGGTTCTCTTGCCTGCCTCTCTGCCCTGGATGAGCAGCGAGGGTGCCCTCGGGTCCCCGGCTCCCTCGGGTCCCCGGCTCCCTCGGGTCCCCGGCTCCCTCGGGGGGGCTGGAGAAGAAGAACAATATTCCTTCTTAATGCCACTCCATCTCCGGTCCTGCTCAGGCATTATTAAAGAAGGCGCTCTTATGCATTGTTGACTCATATTCTGTGTTGACACACTGTCGAAGTGTATATGTGTATACATGTACTCACCTAGTTGTGCTTGCTTGAGGTTCATCTCTTTGGTCCCGCCTCTCAACTGTCACTCTACTGGTGTACAGGTTCCCGAGCGTATCGGGCTCTATCATATCTTCATTTCAAACTGTGTATGGAGTCAGCCTCCACCACATCACTTTCTAACGAATTCCATTTATTAACTAGTCTCACACTGAAAGAGTTCTTTCTAATGTCTCTGTGGCTCATTTTGTATGTGTGTGTACTCACTTATTTGTACTCACCTATTTGTGCCTTCTGGATCGAGTTCTACCTCTTGGACCCCCGCTTTTCTAGTAGTTGGTTGTCTAATGCAATGAATCCTGACCTATTTCCCTATCATACCTGCCTTTAAAGTTATGAATGGAGTTTACCTCCACAGCCTGCTCCTTTAGGTTATTTCATTTACTCATTACCCTTACGCTAAAGGAGAACTTTCTAACATCCCTATGACACATCTGAGTCTCATGCTTCTAAGTGTGTGTGTGTGTGTGTGTGTGTGTGTGTGTGTGTGTGTGTGTGTGTGTGTGTGTGTGTGTGTGTGTGTGTGTGTCCAACATGACGAAACGGTTCAATATATGTATATGAGATCCTTCTCTAATTATACCTAAAGAAGGAATATTTTCTTGCTCGTCAAGAGACCCAGAGAGAGGTAGGGACCTGAGGGCACCCTCGCTGCTCGTCCAGGGCAGGGAGGGGAAACAGTTAGAAAGATACGAAGTGAGGGAAGAGGGGAGAGAATTAGAAAGTCAGGGAGGCAAGAGGGGAGATATTCCTCACTTACGTATGGCATGTTTATATTTGCTTCTCTGAGACTCTTAGACAATGATCCTTGGTTCTCTGGGGAAATCTTTTTCTGGATTCTATTCTCATTGTGTTTAGTGTGGTCTTTATGTCTTTAGGGTGACCTATGTGCCTGTAGGGTGACTTATGTGCCTGTAGGGTGACTTATGTGCCTGTAGGGTGACTTATGTGCCTGTAGGGTGACATGTGTCTGTAGAGTGACCTATGTGTCTGTAACAATTTCTTTAAAAATAAAAATGGTAACATATTTCAGTAATGTTTTAGAATTGAGATATATGTGTCCATGCGTGAGAGCACTGCACTCTGTGAGACCTGCCTGGAACGTGGTCAATGGAAGAGGCTTAACTCGACCCCAATGGTATTGGGGCCCTCAAAATGTTGTTGAAATATTCAGGGAACGTCGCTTTTTTTATGAAAGGAGAAATTTGTTTGGAACTGTAAGAATTATATCTGGAACCACTCGGGATTCTGGAACTAAAGGGGGATTCCTGGAACCACACGGAACTCTGGGACCACACGGGACTCGGGGACCACACGGGACTCTGGAATCTCACAGGAATCTGGAACTAAAATGATTTCTGGAAGCACATGGAACTCTAGAATAACTCGGGTCTCTGGAACCACATGGAATTCCAGAACCTCTCGGGATTGGAACCAAATGGGACTCAAGAACCACATGGGATACTTGAACAATACGGAACTTCTGGAATCACACAGGATTAATGGAACCACACAGCTGGTGTCCTATGCTAGATCGTACAGCGTAATCCTCTCTAGAAAATAGATTCCTTGTTACAGAAACGTACCATCCAAAATGTCTAAGATAAGCCAGAACAATCAACATGCAGACACTAAATATGGGAAATGATCAGACGAGTCGCTTTAAGAAAGATAGGCAGAGAGAACTATGGAAAGAGACAAAGAATATCGAAGCACCTTGAGCTAATGACATACCTGAGAGGACCTAGTGCATAGTACTCAATATCAGGTATGCCACATATATGGCTTGATGTGTAATATATATGGCTCAGTACCTGATCTGTAATGTATATGACCAAGCACCAGGTAGCTTATTGTCAGCATTAATATTAGAGTAGACCACCAAACTAATAGGTAACTACGAGCCGAGTGTCCCACAGAAAGAATAATCATGACAGACCTCAGCCATGGACATTATTCCCCGTATGTTGACCAGACCACACACTAGAAATTGAAGGGACGACGACGTTTCGGTCCGTCCTGGACCATTCTCAAGTCGATTGTGACTTGATCGACTTGAGAATGGTCCAGGGCGGACCGAAACGTCGTCGTCCCTTCAATTTCTAGTGTGTGGTCTGGTCAACATACTTCAGCCACGTTATTGTGACTCATCGCCTGCATATTCCCCGTAAATAAGATAAACAAAAAAGAATGTTCCTGGACGGATTGGGAGCAGCAACATACACAATTCTGCAGGCACAAAATAGTCAATAAAAGACAGTTCATCCGTGACGAATTTTAAAGCGTAGCTAACATTACCCAACCGAGCCTAATACAGCACAAACCATCCTAACTTTCCCTGAGCCTAACATAGCATAACTGAAGTTAATGCTTCCCAACTTAATGATATACAACGCTTTGACAATCAGAAAACGAGCTTTGTCGAATCGTATTGTGCACAGTTTGACAGCCCTTCCTAGACTAATGTGTCTGGTGAAATATATTTCATTTCGTCCTCTGATATGGATTAATATATCACTTAACACTTTATCGTTGATTTACTGCAATTTTTGTATATTTTTTTGTATTTGTGTGAGTGATATAATTATGTATTTATGTTGGTGAATTTTACAGGTAACTTTAAGTGAATTGAGTATTTGAATTTCGTTCGATGTCTCCGAAACAGGAAGCCTGTGCTGTCAGGGCGTACTCACTTGTTTGAACTCATCTACTTGTGCTTCTTTGAGTACGCATGTATTTATTCACCTAGTTGTGCTTGCGGGGGTTGAACTCTGCTCTTTCGGCGGGCCTCTCAACTGTCAATCATCTATTACTAACTACTAACTAAAAAAAAAATTCACACACACACACACACACACACACACACACACACACACACACACACACACACACACACACACACACACACACACACACACACACACACACACACATAATAACCATGGACCATGTCGAGCACTCATTAGGTAACTCCCCGGGATGTTTCTTATCCCGCCCCAAACGACCGTATCTCAGCCGACCTCCAAGAGCTATTGCAGCCTCCCTGTCCTGCCTGGCAAGTCATTATCTCTATCATTTGGGAGGTTCTTTGTCTCTGAAATGAGATGGCGTCACTCGGGAGCTGCCGTATACTGATAACATGGGACTCCCCTCATCACAGCCTAGCAGTTATCCCAACTAATATTCTGTTTTTTAATGTTGGAAAAAATGGAAATACAATGTTAACATTCGTTAACAAAATTTAAGTCATGGTTTTTTTAAATGTCTACTAAAGTATCCATTAAAATTAATACTTATTTTCTATTTCGTTTTCATTATTTGTTAGATTACCTTCATGTTTCTTCTAAAGTATTTGGAAGAACTTTGGTCCCTTCCCTATGTTATGTTTATGTTTCTTAGTCTACTGACGTGTGGGGATCACTCACACATGATTTATCTGTCAACTGTACTTCAAAAGTATGTTAAATCACGAAAGCCTTTGAATCATTTTCGTTTTTATCTCTTATGTTTATACTTCTGCATAACTGAGAAATGTGTTTACGTGTTTTTGTGATTATTCTTCCATGTATATATATATATATATGTATATATATATATATATATATATATATATATATATATATATATATATATATATATATATATATATATATATATATATATATATGTCGTACCTAGTAGCCAGAACGCACTTCTCAGCCTACTATGCAAGGCCCGATTTGCCTAATAAGCGAAGTTTTCCTGAACTAATATATTTTCTCAAATTTTTTTCTTATGAAATGATAAAGCTACCCATTTCATTATGTATGAGGTCAATTATTTTTTATTGGAGTTAAAATTAACTTAGATATATGACCGAACCTAAGCAACCCTACCTAACCTAACCAAACCAATCTTTATAGGTTAGGTTAGGTTAGGTAGCAGAAAAAGTTAGGTTAGGTCAGGTTAGGTAGGTTAGGTAGCGGAAAAACAATTAATTCATGAAAACCTGGCTTATTAGGCAAATCGGGCCTTGCATAGTAGGCTGAGAAGTGAGCTCTGGCTACTAGGTACGACATATATATATATATATATATATATATATATATATATATATATATATATATATATACTTTAACTTATCTGTACTGTGATTCGTGAATACGTATTTTGATTAATAAGTTTATGTATATGTGTTTTCATATGTTTTCCACCTTGCATCGTGAATAAAATATAATAATTTGTTTGTGTGTTACCATGTAAAATATATTACATTGTGCGTGTTACCAGAACAAAGCTTGTTATTACAAGAAAGGATGTGGATGTGTATTTACGGAAACACAGACTCAGGATGGGGCTCAGGTATCAACTGATATTATAAATTTATACGCAAATACTCTCCTTGGAGAAACAATGCAAGAGTATATGTAGTTTGAACAGCAGTGGGAAGATGCTCTGTAGAGAAAAGGGAGATACACTGTAGAGGAGAGAGGGAGGATGCATTTAAGAAGAGAGAGAGGAAAGATGCATTGTATAGTAAAGACTAGAGATGTATTGCACAGTAAATAGGGGAGATGCATAAGAGAGAGAGGAAAGATGCATTGAATAGTAGAGAGGGAAGATGCATTCAAGAGAGAAAAGAGATGTATTGAATAATAGAGACGGGAGATGCATTGAAGAAGAGAGGGAAAAAGATGAGGGAGGGAGGGAGGGACGAGAAAGAGAGAGAGAGAGAGAGAGAGAGAGAGAGAGAGAGAGAGAGAGAGAGAGAGAGAGAGAGAGAGAGAGAGAGAGAGAGAGAGAGAGAGAGAGAGAGAGTGAGAGAGAGAGAGAGAGAGAGAGAGAGAGAGAGAGAGAGAGAGAGAGAGAGAGAGAGAGAGAGAGAGAGAGAGAGAGAGAGAGAGAGAGAGAGAGAGAGAGAGAGAGAGAGAGAGAGAGAGAGAGAGAGAGAGGAAGAAGAAAGACTACCAAGAGAATGATACTTGGAAGAGAGAAGGAAAATACAATTCATACACTCATCATATGATATACTTCACTTCTGCACAATATTATCATTATCATATTATATGATGCATTTATCCACAATAACAATATTCTCATATTGTATAATGTATTTCCGGGCAAAATTAACATTGTAATAGCGTATGCAGCGACTGTGGCGCCGCCTGTCGCCCGCCCCGCATATCACCCATGAATAAGCTATGAAATAATTTACACTTTAAGCAGAAGCGTATTGAGTGTGGCTGTGATGAATGGTGGCTGGCTGAAGGTGGAGTTGTGAGAGGGAAGTGGAAGGGGCAGAGAGGGATGTTGCGGGAGGAGAAGGAAGTAAAATACACAATGATGGAGCAGGAGAGGACACTGGAAAAGGCAGAAGAGGGTGGCGGAGCAGGAGGAGGACAGAGGGTAAAGAAGGGGGATAGAGATTGAGAAATTAGGAAGATAGAAGGTAAATAATAAAGAAAGGAGCAACACGGGGGTAAATGGAAGGTAGGAAAAGGGCGGGGAGGATCAAAATGAGATACGAATGAGGTTTGGAGAGAGCAGAGGTACAAAAGTAAAGGTACTGAAAAGAGGCAAGAAAGAGCAATGGCCACTGAAGAGTAAATATACCAAAGGGAGAAAAAGAGTAATATAAATAAGGCGAGAAAGTGCAGGATAAAGCAACTAACATGGAACTATGTAAATATTATTACATTATTAAACAAATATTCAGGAAGGAAGGTAACTTCATTTCTTTCCTATCCCATGTTTCAGTTCACATGTACAGCAAACAATATCATGATACATTCATACACAACTTTCGTATCTCTGGACACATCTGTATGTTAAGATATGATAGCATATCCGACATAACCTGTATATTAACAAATTATCGTATATACGACTCAAGGCATTAGGAAATTATCGTGTACCTGAACACAAGTGCATATTAAGCAATTCTCTTAATTATAAATGTATATAATTATAAATGTATAATTATTTATGATATTGGTAATTAATTTACTTGAATTATCAAACATCGGAATACAGTTGTATATTTATGATAACAGAATTTTGTTATAAATCAGTAATAATGATTTAAGGTCAAAGGTACAGAACCTTGTATACCACATACGTTAGGCCAATCCTGGAGTATGCTGCCCCGCATGAGCCCGTACCTTGTCAAGCACAACTAGGTGAGTACACATACACAAATATACACACACACTAACATTTTATACTGGAAGTCCTCAGTTTGTGGTAAGCAATGCATATGTTCTCAAAGATGGAGGTGATTATTTTCTTGGATTGCCCATAAGCAATTTGATAAAAATATAACACCAATAATTATAATTGGCTTGTTAGATCTAAGACAATGTGTAGTGTTCGCTACTTTAACTATTATCATACCACCATGCAAGAAGTGCCTCAGATCTTCGGATCATCTAGTAAAGTCAGTAAACTCCAGGATGATACTTTTGCTGGGCACTTAGTTACTAGTACCTCTTAGAGTTTACACCTGCTGGTGTAGACCTGATCATCAGTAAACCGTTTCACCAGAATGACTCGTACACCCAATATTGTAATGCGAAAATGCAAGAATTACAAGATTACTTGATGAAATGTACAAAATTTTCACCCAAAATGACATATTACTCAAAATCTCGGTCCAATATCATGAGTTTGATTACTGGAGGAAATTGCTTCATGTGTTGTGAGTGCGACCTTCTCCCTGGACGGTAGCTGTTCCTATGGCGCCTGACAGCTGGGTGGACAGCGCTTCAGATTCGTAGTCCTGAGGTTCCGGGTTCGATCCCCGGTGGAGGTGGAGACAAATGGGTAAAATGTTTCTTTCAATCTGATGCCCCCGTTACCTAGCAGTAAATAGGTACCTGGGAGTTAGTCAGCTAGTCCTGAGGTTTCGGGTTCGATCCCCGGTGGAGGTGGAGACAAATGGGCAAAATGTTCCTTTCACCCTGATGCCCCCGTTACCTAGCAGTAAATAGGTCCCTGGGAGTTAGTCAGCTGCTACAATCAGCTTCCTGGGGGTGTGTAACAAAAAGGAGGCCTGGTCGAGGACCGGGCCGCTGGGACGCTAAGCCCCCAAATCATCTCAAGATAACCTCAAGATAGCTGTTTACTGTGCTACTGGTGCCTGAGTTTCTTCACTGAACAGATCAATACACTAACAGCCACTAGACTTTGGAGAACGAGGAGTGGCACAACGGTGGCACTGTTGCTCCAGTCTGTTGTGGTGAATGATTGTTCCAACTACCATGACTGACAGTAGTAATTAGAAATTGGCAATTTTTGTTTCAGTCGCGTCAGCAAATCAAGCCAACTGACGTTGTGACGTTGAATTTAGATGTGATGATAGACTGGCGCGATGTAAAGTTTCTGATGTTTAACGGTAAATGGTTCAGATAAATGAACAGGGAAATCAAAATATTCTGGAGGTTAACACTTTGGCCAGGGTCCGGGAGTGACCTTGACCATGATACACGGACTAACATAAACATTGACTTATTATTATTAACATCTTTATTGACAAAATTAATTACAATTTTGCCTAATCTGAGGATTTTGATAGTCTTATTAAAGTGAGGATAATGCTAGTATTCACTGTCACGCAGGACAGAGGGTCATACATAAGACAATAGGTCTAAACTGTAGGCTGAAGCACATATGAACTAAAGCGACCAAAACAACTCTCTTGTGAATACATTTAACCCTATAGTGAAGGATGGTAACACAGAGAGAGAGAGAGAACAGCAAGACAACAAACAAAAACAGGGAGAAACAGAAAGAGAACATCGATAAAGAACAAAAAAACAGAAGAGAACATGGAGAACACAGATCAGTGTCGCTTGAGAATCCCATTTCAATTAAACGTGTTATATTAGTTTTATGAAGGCTGGCAGTATGTTACGGACAGGTTATCAATCCTAGCAGGGAGAAGGGAACCCCCGAAGCGATTGGGATTAAAAAGGGAGCCGTAAATACTTGTGTTTCTTTCTCATAACGATTGTTAAGACATATATAATAATACGTTATAAGGAAGGGTGTATTACAGAAGTCTTCTGGTAGACCGAAGGCACAGCTGAATGGATAGCGCTAGGGGGGGTCGTAGTCCTTAGGGCCCGGGTTCGATCCCTGGTGGAGGCAGAAACAAATGGACAGTTTCTTTCACTCTGGTGCCCCTGTTTACCTAGCAGTAAATAGGAACCTTGGAATTAGACAGCTGCAGCGGGTTACTTCCTGTGGATGTGTGCGTGTGTTATAGAGAAATATATGTATCAGACCTAATTGAATTCTTCAGATTAGGCAAATTGTAATTAATTTTGGCAATAAAGATGTTAATAATAATAATTAGACATAATAAGGGAAAATATATTAGTTATAAAATCAGGGTCCAAGAGCTAATAGCTCGATTCTGCAGGCACAAAAGGTAGATATAAATAGTAAATACACACACACACACACACACACACACACACACACACATACACACACACACACACACACACACACACACACACACACACACACACACACACACACACACACACACACACACACACACACACGCACGCACGCACGCACGCACGCACACACACACACACACACACACACACACACACACACACACACACACACACACACACGCACGCACGCACGCACGCACGCACGCACACACACACACACACACACACACACACACACACACACACACACACACGCACGCACGCACGCACACACACACACACACACACACACACACACACACACACACACACACACACACACACACGCACGCACGCACACACACACACACACACTTTATGGCTTTGAAGTATGGTGTAGTGGATACAGCATGCAACTGCCACCTTGTTGGCCAGTGTTCGAGTCTCCTGGTGGGTTGAGTGTCTAAAAAGTTATAAACTTCAGCTACTGGAATAGGGTAGTCTGTGCATTAAGCATTTGTAGGAAGAGTCACGGCTTAAGAGTGGGGTCTGCCGCCAGTGGCCGGACGGTCGTCAGCTCGAGCCCACGTTATTAGGTGTTCTACATTTTTAATAGAGTGGTAGACGGTTGGAACAAGTTAAGTGAGAAGGTGGTGGAGGCCAAGACCGTCAGTAGTTTCAAAGCGTTATATGACAAAGAGTGCTGGGAAGACGGGACACCACGAGCGTAGCTCTCATCCTGTAACTACACTTAGGTAATTACACTTAGGTAATTACACACACACACACACACACACACACACACACACACACACACACAGAGGGCCTGAAACAACTTTATCATAAATCCAATAATGACTCCCGTATGTGTTGACTCCTGCGAGTATGGTAAACAGTTCACATTAAACTGTACGAGGATCGCTCATATAAATGTTCTTGAATCACTGACTCGGAAATAACTTCAAATAGAGGCTCATAGTCAGTAAATAGAACCACAGTCTCAGAACCATCCTCAAATACCACCCCTCGACACTATGCCAACTTCTAATAGTACCATCAGCCTTGAACCAACCTCGGTTTGAACGTTGTTGACCAGACCACACACTAGAAAGTGAAGGGACGACGACGTTTCGGTCCGACCTGGACCATTCTCAAGTCGATTTTGGTATCCCTCAGTAAGAACTATTGGCTCAAAATCATTCTAAAAAAACAGCTAACTCCAAAAACTTATAAAAAGAGCATTTTGAGAATTTATGTCGAAACAATTGAGAATTCAAAACAGTGCATCATCTTTACGATGGTCTCGTAAGGAAATCTCTTGAACTGCTATCGTTGTGTAAACTTATCACAACACGAAAAATAACGTTTCGCTAAGGCAAACGTATTGAAAACGTTGGCGCTAGAAAGACGTTGTCTTGAGTGTAGGAGTCTATAATAATTCTAACCAGGTCATTGTTGGCAGTCTTTGTTTTGTGATGACAACTCTTGGATCTCTTGCCTTATGTTGACAGCACTTTGTACTCTGTTAGCATCTCTCTGACCCATTCAACCACCGCCCACGGGATGAGTATGGGGTGCATAATAAAGAAATTACATAATAAATTGAATTATCATCCGTGCCATATGGCAACATACCCTTATCAAATGTTAGCAGCCTTACTTCTGTGTTGGTTGCTGTTATCTTAGGTCAGCTATAATTGTCCCATGTAGTCATTCCTTGCTCTTATGTAGGAAATTATTATCCTTTGTTGAAACATTACTCTCCTATGTTGTGTGATATTGGCCTGTGTCAGAAGTCCTTATGCTGGGTCTGCAGCCCATGTCATATGTATGCCCTAAAAGTTGACCCAAAAGTTTACTTAGAACCATTCATTAGTAATCAGTTGTGACCAATAATTTGTCAAGACAAAAATCATTGCATGAATCTGTAGCCAGACAGCTGCTCTGGATAGTGAAGAGTGGCCAGGGCAAATTATTTATGGCCCCCTACATTATACACTCACATGACCAGTCACGCTCCTGAAGGTGGAGAGTCAGTAGTGGGAACACGGACGGCCTGGACCCCATGCTAGTCTTGTTGCCTTGGTTTAGGAAGGGGTGATCACTGTAGTGGTGATTCTGGTACTGTATTAGTAGGGAATCGTCACTGCAGTAGTCTTAGGAAAAGGGGGTGGTTATTGTAAGGGAAAAAGAGGTCATTGTGTAATCTTAGGAGGGAGGCGATGCCACAGTAGGAGCGAACACTGTGTAGTGTTAGGAAGTTGGAGTCACTACGTAGTTTGGGGAAGGAGGTATAGCCTTAGAAAGAATTGGTTACAGTGTAGTCTCAGGAAGGAATGATCGCTGTATAGTCTTAAGAGGAAGTGTTCACCGTATTGTCTTGGGAAGGAGAGGTCACTGCATAGTCTCAGAAGCAAAAGGTCGTATTATGGCCTTGAGAGAGAGTGGTCCCCGTGGTCTGAATATTTCAAACTCGCCTCTGTTCAATCTAGAAGGAAGCTACAGTAATTTATTTAGAGATTGTCTTGCGTCCACTGGTATTGCTTCTTGATTTTTCAACATTAATATTGCGGTGTCAGTTCATGTGCTTCCGTTACACGTCCGGCACGACAGCGTAATATCGACAAATGGATTAAGTCTTGGAACATCTGAGGTCCTCGCAAAACTGATTTCCACAAGTGCGAATAAAAAAACATTACTAGAAAGAAACTTCTATCATCGTGTTCCAATGGCCATACCTGCACTTTCGAACAGCCGCGGACCTAAGACTGTCCATGGTCACATTTCAACTTTAGGTCATCTGTAAATATTTGGGTAAATAAGCTTAGGTTAACGTGTTTTAAGGAAACACCAGCCTGAACAGGTGCTGAATCACAGCCACACATAATATACATATAAGCCACCGTTGCTACACCTCAGGAGCTACAACATGGGTGTTATATCCCAGGTGTTACACTACAGGTGCTACGCCTCTATTGTAGCACACAATATGTAGCTGCCAAGATGATTCCAATTTATTTGGGTCCATCACAAATGAAGACGATTTAAAAGATATTTGCACGGATGACAAGACGAGAATCATATTGCACGAGAGGAGGAAATTATCAGTGAATTAATTAACGCGGGAAATATTAACGAGCTATGATTAGAACTATGATTATGATTATAGATTCAACAACAAAAGTTTTATCATAATAGAATAAAGCAAAGAAGAAAGGCAGAAAATAACACAGGAAGTGAAGGAAATAACATTGACAATTAAAATATTCTGATCACAGTACTCAGAATGACTTCAAGATTGGCCAATCAGGCGAATGGAGCAATAAATGGAAGATTGAATTAAGTATTGACACTGGGCCACATAATGGTAAAGGTAGAGAGCGGAAATAGGTCCCCATTGGAGCTACAATCTGAGTAAAGCAGTTTTATGGAAATCAGAAAAAAGAAGGAATTGAGTTAATTATAAGGGAATAAACATTAAAATGTTAATTGGTATTGGTGTATGTAATTGTAGTATATTGAGAAAAATAGATATGGAAAAGTGTTTTAAATATGAAATAAGCAATGCTAAAGGTAGTAATTTTAAATTAAAAAAGAAAATATGTAGAAAAGATAACAGAAAGAATGATTTTAATAATTCAATAGTGAATGGTTGGAATAATCCCCCATGTATAATTTGAAAACTATTTATGTTAAATTATACCAGGAATACAGGACTGTAAGAGCATAGCTGTCGAGTCTACTAGTTACTGCATATGTAGTTGATAACACGTGCATGCAACCACACGACGCAGGGCGTGCGTGAAAAATTGACCGGGAGTCAGTGCATTACACAACCGACGGTTAGAAAGGTGGGGGTCCAAGAGCTAATAACACACACGCACGCGCGTGCGTGTGTGTGTGTGTGTGTGTGTGTGTGTGTGTGTGTGTGTGTGTGTGTGTGTGTGTGTGTGTGTGTGTGTGTGTGTGTGTGTGTATGTGTGTGTGTGTGTGTGTGTGTGTGTGTGTGTGTGTGTGTGTGTGTGTGTGTGTGTGTGTGTGTGTGTGTGTGTATGTGTATGTGTATGTGTATGTGTGTGTGTGTGTGTGTGTGTGTGTGTGTGTGTGTGTGTGTGTGTGTGTGTGTGTGTGTGTGTGTGTGTTCTCTCGTTAATTGCAACCCCAGCACGAAGTCCGTACTTAGTCAAGCACAAGGCGAAGACTAAAAAAGTTCAGAGGTATGCCACTAGGCTAGTCCCAGAACTAAGAGGCATGAGTTACGAGGAAAAACTGCGGGAAATGCACCTCACGACACTGGAAGACAGAGGAGTAAGGGAAGACATGATAACTACCTACAAAATTCTCAGAGGAATTGACAGGATAGATAAGGATAAATTGTTTAACACGGGTGGGACGCGAACAAAGGGACACAGGTGGAAACTGAGTACCCAAATGAGCCACAGCGACGTTAGAAAGAACTTTTTCAGTGTCAGAGTAGTTAACTTGT
>NC_091173.1:8536119-8573619 GCF_040958095.1 Procambarus clarkii
TGGCGCATTGATTCTGAAAAAAATTCCTTTTTCTACGTTTGAAACGTGTAGCACATGAATGTAAATAATAACAGTGCTCAAATATTTAGCATCAGCTAAAGAAATGATGCCACTGGGTTTTCTCGTAATACAACGCGTAGCCATCAGAGAAGGTGGAGGAAGAGGGATTGCAGATATAAAGGAAAATGAGGTTCAAGTGGAAAGAGCAGTACAAGCTAAGAAGGGTTCGTATCCACGATAATGGGAATCCAACAGTCCGTCATTTTTAGGTTGAATAACATGGTAAGATATTGGTCAGAAATGCTCAGCTGGTTATGAACAATCTGAGGGGTATATTTTGTGAGGTGATATACGCGAGTATATCACCTCACTTTACCACCATATATCACCATATATCACCTTTGGGAACAGCGCTAAAGTAATTCTTGCGGTGGCTTCCACTGCCAACAGTTACCTTCCTCGGCAGCCATAAAGACCAAGAGTGTCCCCACCTGCGTCGCCTCGACCACTCCCCCTTGTCTATTAAATTGTGACTATCTAGACAGACACTTCTTCCCCTTTATATCCCTCCTTGGCTTATGTAATGCCTACATTAACCACCTCACACGCTGGTGTAGAGACGTAACCAGCAGCCAACAGACGGGGTAGTCTCTTATCCTCCTCTCCGAGAATACGTGTTTCCATCTGAATGGTAAATTTGTTGTATTTTTGTGTTTGGGATAATATACAAAGGTAGGTTGGTGGAAGTATTCTGTAACATATGCTCATGTCTGCCCTTACACACACACACACACACACACACACACACACACACACACACACACACACACACACACACACACACACACACACACACACACACACACACACACACACACACACACACACACACACACATGTGTGTGTGTGTGTGGATGTTGTGATGTGGTGGAGGCTGACTCCATACACTGTTTCAAGTGTAGATATGATAGAGCCCAATAGGCTCAGGAATCTGTACACCTGTTGATTGACGGTTGAGAGGCGGGACCAAAGAGCCAGAGCTCAACCCCCGCAAGCACAACTAGGTGAGTACAACTAGGTGAGTACAACTAGGTGAGTACACACACACACACACACACACACACACACACACACACACACACACACACACACACACACACACACACACACACACACACACACACACACACACACACACACTCTCTCTCTCTCTCTCTCTCTCTCTCTCAGTGTCAGAGTAGTTAACAGATGGAATGCATTAGGCAGTGATGTGGTGGAGGCTGACTCCATACACTGTTTCAAGTGTAGATATGATAGAGCCCAGTAGGCTCAGGAATCTGTACACCAGTTGATTTGCAGTTGAGAGGCGGGACCAAAGAGACCAAGCTCAACCCCCACAAGCACAACTAGGTGAGTACACACGAGAGTCCCGTACCACAAGAGGGGAGGCCAGGAGAGCCCCGTGCCACAAGAGGAGAGGCCAGGAGAGCCCCGCGCCACAAGAGGGGAGGCCAGGAGAGCCCCGCGTCACAAGAGGGGAGGCCAGGAGAGCCCCGCGTCACAAGAGGGGAGGCCAGGAGAGCCCCGCGCCACAAGAGGGGAGGCCAGGAGAGCCCCGCGCCACAAGAGGGGAGGCCAGGAGAGCCCCGCGTCACAAGAGGGGAGGCCAGGAGAGCCCCGCGCCACAAGAGGGGAGGCCAGGAGAGCCCCGCGCCACAAGAGGGGAGGCCAGGAGAGCCCCGCGCCACAAGAGGGGAGGCCAGGAGAGCCCCGCGTCACAAGAGGGGAGGCCAGGAGAGCCCCGCGCCACAAGAGGTTGAGGCCAGGAGAGCCCCGCACCACAAGAGGAGAGGCCAGGAGAGCCCCGCGCCACGAGAGGGGAGGCCAGGAGAGCCCCGCGCCACAAGAGGGGAGGCCAGGAGAGCCCCGCGTCACAAGAGGGGAGGCCAGGAGAGCCCCGCGCCACAAGAGGAGAGGCCAGGAGAGCCCCACTCCACAAGAGGAGAGGCCAGGAGAGCCCCACACCACAAGAGGGGAGGCCAGGAGAGCCCCGCACCACAAGAGGGGAGGCCAGGAGAGCCCCGCACCACAAGAGGGAAGGCCAGGAGAGCCCCACACCACAAGAGGGGAGGCCAGGAGAGCCCCGCACCACAAGAGGAGAGGCCAGGAGAGCCCCACACCACAAGAGGAGAGGCCAGGAGAGCCCCACTCCACAAGAGGAGAGGCCAGGAGAGCCCCACTCCACAAGAGGGGAGGCCAGGAGAGCCCCGCGCCACAAGAGGAGAGGCCAGGAGAGCCCCACGCCACAAGAGGAGAGGCCAGGAGAGCCCCGCGCCACAAGAGGGGAGGCCAGGAGAGCCCCGCGCCACAAGAGGGGAGGCCAGGAGAGCCCCGCGCCACAAGAGGGGAGGCCAAGAGAGCCCCGCGCCACAAGAGGAGAGGCCAGGAGAGCCCCGCGCCACAAGAGGGGAGGCCAGGAGAGCCCCGCGCCACAAGAGGGGAGGCCAGGAGAGCCCCGCGCCACAAGAGGGGAGGCCAAGAGAGCCCCGCGCCACAAGAGGAGAGGCCAGGAGAGCCCCACTCCACAAGAGGGGAGGCCAGGAGAGCCCCACTCCACAAGAGGAGAGGCCAGGAGAGCCCCGCACCACAAGAGGGGAGGCCAGGAGAGCCCCACGCCACAAGAGGAGAGGCCAGGAGAGCCCTGCACCACAAGAGGGGAGGCCAGGAGAGCCCCGCGCCACAAGAGGGGAGGCCAGGAGAGCCCCGCGCCACAAGAGGAGAGGCCAGGAGAGCCCCGCGCCACAAGAGGGGAGGCCAGGAGAGCCCTGCGCCACAAGAGGGGAGGCCAGGAGAGCCCCGCGCCACAAGAGGGAAGGTGAGGAATGAAACTCCCGGAAAATACAATTGGTTTGTTTACCTTTTGGGATATTCAGCGATGAGGTCTGGTTTACTGTGGGTTTATTTTTGCAACCTTCATTTATTTGGTTTGCTTCCCAGGAGGCTCCAGTTTACCCTCCGTAAAGTGAAGGAAAATGAATAGTGAAGGGACTGGAGCATTATGCAACTGGATAATACAAGTAAATCGTCATTATATTCATCATAAACAACTGCATCATTATCATCACCATCATCATTATCGTTGTGGAATAACACACCATAACAATAAATTAAAGGTAAGATCTATATATACTTCTACCCTACAAGTATTCTGGAAAGATAAGGAAACAAGGTAATGAATGCTCCGCCGTTTCAAGAATTAGCTGACGATGGCCTAAAGTTGCTCTAATACTCCATGATAAAATAAAATAAAAAAATTTAAGAATAGGATAACTTATCTCCCGAAAACTTTTTACTTCTAATTGGCAGATTTAGCAGAATTCAAGACACGAATTCGTGTCTTTCCTCTTCTGTGTAAGTCGGCAATTAATTGTACGTGGATGGCTGTGAATTGAGAGGTAAAATAGCGCGTCTTGTATCCAGTTAACGCCAGGTAGTAAGTGTATTTTGTGAGTGGGATGGTGTCGTTATGTGCACTCCATACCGACACCTCTCTCTCACCCACACACTCCCACATACATCACTCACCCACACACTCCCACATACATCACTCACCCACACACTCCTACATATATCACTCACCCACACACTCCCACATACATCACTCACCCACACACTCCCACATACATCACTCACCCACACACTCCCACATACATCACTTACCCACACACTCCCACATACAACACTCACCCACACACTCCCACATACAACACTCACCCACACACACCCACATACATCACTCACCCACACACTCCCACATACAACACTCACCCACACACTCCCACATACATCACTCACCCACACACTCCCACATACATCACTCACCCACACACTCCCACATACATCACTCACCCACACACTCCCACATATATCACTCACCCACACACACCCACATACATCACTCACCCACACACACCCACATACATCACTCACCCACACACTCCCACATACATCACTCACCCACACACTCCCACATACAACACTCACCCACACACTCCCACATACATCACTCACCCACACACACCCACATACATCACTCACCCACACACTCCCACATATATCACTCACCCACACACAACACCCCCACCCTCACCTATTCCACCTTGTTCTCCGTCCCTCTTCCTTTCCTCTAATTCCCATCCTCTCTGTACTTACCTTCGTCAATGCAGCAGCACTTAAAGATCCATCTTGACAGCCAGCTGCTTCCCATTCAATATAGCATTGCGTCTTCTCAAGATTTTCTCCGCGCTTCCAAACTTGTTCTTTATGAGAGCCTTGATGGCTCTGCCGTCATGGCTCTCCTTTGAGGCTCTATAAGCTCTAATCGAAGATCTAAAAGCACTGTTCTAGACTGATAGTTGAAGGATTCTCTTTAATCCAACTTGGAAGCGCTGTAAGCTAGCGTTGAAGTGTTGTAAGATAACTACGTAGGTGGTGAAGGATAACTACGTAGGTGGTGAAGGATAACTACGTAGGTGGTGAAGGATAACTACGTAGGTGGTGAAGGATAACTACGAGGGGGTGAAAGATAACTACGTAGGTGGTGAAGGATAACTACGTAGGTGGTGAAGGATAACTACGTAGGTGGTGAAAGATAACTACGAGGTGGTGAAAGATAACTACGAGGCTGTGAAAGATAACTACGAGGCTGTGAATGATAACTACGAGGTGGTGAAGGATAACTACCAGGTGGTGAAAGATAACTACGAGGTGGTGAAGAATAACTACCAGGTGGTGAAAGATAACTACGAGGCGGTGAAAGATAACTACGTAGGTGGTGAAGGATAACTACCAGGTGGTGAAAGATAACTACGAGGCGGTGAAAGATAACTACGAGGCTGTGAAAGATAACTACGAGGTGGTGAAGGATAACTACCAGGTGGTGAAAGATAACTACGAGGCGGTGAAAGATAACTACGAGGCTGTGAAAGATAACTACGAGGTGGTGAAGGATAACTACCAGGTGGTGAAAGATAACTACGAGGCGGTGAAAGATAACTACGTAGGTGGTGAAGGATAACTACCAGGTGGTGAAAGATAACTACGAGGCGGTGAAAGATAACTACGTAGGTGGTGAAGGATAACTACCAGGTGGTGAAGGATAACTACGAGGTGGTGAAAGATAACTACGAGGTGGTGAAAGATAACTACGAGGCGGTGAAAGATAACTACCAGGTGGTGAAGGATAACTACGAGGAGGTGAAAGATAACTACGAGGCGGTGAAGGATAACTACGAGGAGGTGAAGGATAACTACGTAGGTGGTGAAAGATAACTACGAGGTGGTGAAAGATAACTACCAGGTGGTGAAAGATAACTACGAGGTGGTGAAAGATAACTACCAGGTGGTGAAAGATAACTACGAGGTGGTGAAAGATAACTACGTAGGTGGTGAAGGATAACTACGAGGGGGTGAAAGATAACTACGTAGGTGGTGAAAGATAACTACGAGGCGGTGAAAGATAACTACGAGGTTTTGAAAGATAACTACGAGGTGGTGAAAGATAACTACGAGGCGGTGAAAGATAACTACGAGGTGGTGAAAGATAACTACGAGGGGATGAAAGATAACTACGAGGCGGTGAAAGATAACTACGAGGTTTTGAAAGATAACTACGAGGCCGTGAAAGAAAACTACGAGGTTATGAAAGATAACTACGAGGAGGTGAAAGATAACTACGAGGTGGTGAAAGATAACTACGAGGCGGTGAAAGATAACTACGAGGTTTTGAATGATAACTAAGAGGTGGTGAAAGATAACTACGAGGCGGTGAAAGATAACTACGAGGTGGTGAAAGATAACTACGAGGGGATGAAAGATAACTACGAGGCGGTGAAAAATAACTACGAGGTTTTGAAAGATAACTACGAGGCCGTGAAAGATAACTACGAGGTTTTGAATGATAACTACGAGGTGGTGAAAGATAACTACGAGGAGGTGAAAAATAACTACGAGGTGGTGAAAGATAACTACGAGGCGGTGAAAGATAACTACGAGGGGATGAAAGATAACTACGAGGGGATGAAAGATAACTACGAGGCGGTGAAAGATAACTTAGTTGTCTAAGCACACTCGGCCTCCACGCCTTTCCAGCAAAAATTACTACCTTGATACTGTAAAACATTATGGTCATTATCTCTTCAACGAATAAAGGTTCGTTTCTAAGTTAATAAATAAAAAAATAATTAAGAAGAGAAGAAAATGAATCGGTTAATGGGGTAACTCTAACATATGGCCGCCATTATAATGAGTCATAATGCAATTTTCTAGATTATAAAACACACACACACACACACACACACACACACACACACACACACACACACACACACACACACACACACACACACACGAAGGTGGTGGAGGCCAAGACCGTCAGTAGTTTCAAAACGTTATATGACAAAGAGTGCTGGGAAGACGGGACACCACGAGCGTAGCTCTCATCCTGTAACTACCCTAAGGTAATTACACTTAGGTAATTACACACATACACACACACAGATGAGGATTGCAGGATCCTCCAAGAGGACCTGAACAGGTTGCAGAGATGGTCAGAGAAATGGTTACTGGAATTCAACACGAGCAAATGTAAAGTTATGGAAATGGGACTAGGAGAAAGGAGACCAAAGGGACAGTACACAATGAAGGGGAACAGCCTACCTGTGACGACGCGTGAAAGAGACCTGGGGGTGGACGTAACACCTAATCTATCTCCTGAGGCACATATAAATAGGATAACGACAGCAGCGTACTCTACACTGGCAAAAGTTAGAACATCATTCAGAAACCTAAGTAAGGAGGCATTTAGGGCGCTTTACACTGCCTACGTGAGGCCAGTCTTAGAGTATGCCGCCTCATCATGGAGTCCCCATCTGAAGAAGCATATAATGAAACTGGAAAAGGTTCAGAGGTTTGCAACGAGACTCGTCCCAGAGCTACGAGGGATGGGGTATGAGGAGCGCCTGAGGGAACTGTGCCTTACGACACTAGAAAGAAGAAGGGAGAGGGGGGACATGATAGGAACGTATAAGATACTCAGAGGGATTGACAGAGTGGACATAGACAAAATGTTCACACGGAATAGTAACAGAACGAGGGGACATGGATGGAATCTTGAAACTCAGATGAGTCACAGAGATGTTAGGAAGTTTTCTTTTAGCGTGAGAGTAGTGGGGAAATGGAATGCACTTCAGGAACAGGTTGTGGAAGCAAATACTATTCATAATTTTAAAACCAGGTATGATAGGGAAATGGGACAGGAGTCATTGCTGTAAACAACCGATGCTCGAAAGGCGGGATCCAAGAGTCAATGCTCGATCCTGCAGACACAACTAGGTGAGTACACACACACACACACACACACACACACACACACACACACACACACACACACACACACACACTTGGTTATTCATCCATGCTTTACACATGGTAATGAAGTAGACTCGTATCACCGGAGTTATTATTGAAGGCAGATATTTGCACCAATTATGAGATTAAATTTATGTATATGAACAACCAGCTTGCATAGTTCAGCATTTCTTCAACGTTGCCTTATGTAAACATGGCTCCAGATAACACGTTTAGTGGGAGCCTTTCAGTATAAATTTAATTTCCAACAAATTCTGCTCAGATGAATTTATTATTAAACGGAATAATGACTTTTAAATTTCCATTCTGCCGACTTGTTCCTGTTCTAATTAAAGTTTTGACTTGGTGATATTTTCCACCGGCAGTTTGAGAACGGGAGGCAGAGCACAGTAAATACTGCCGTGTTTATCATTATCTCCTTCCTCGGCGGCTGACACTGAGCAACACTGGGGCCAGATTCACGAAAGCACTTACGAACCTGTACATCTTTTCTCAATCTTTGGCGGCTTTGTTTACAATTATTAAACAGCTAATGAGCTCCGAAGCACCAGGAGGCTGTTTATAACAATAACAAACAGTTGAATGGGAAGTTTTCATGCTTGTAAACTGTTTAATAAATGTAACCAAAGCCGACAAAGATTGAGGAAAGATGTAGACGTTCGTAAGTGCTTGCGTAAGTTCTTTCGTGAATCTGGCCCCTGCTAAATAAACCTCGCGCACTTTTGTTTAGTTTAGTTTTTTTTAATTAATACATTAGGTACATCTGCATTTGTGCAGCTACCCTAGACTATATATGAAGGGGGAGTACAGTGTTTAAAAAGCTAGCTAAGTTTAGGAAGATAAACCTTACTTCCTTTTGTTAAGTTCAGGAAGATAAACATCACTTCCTTTTATTGGGTTTCGAAAAGTAAGTCTTCCCCCCACCCCCGTCCCTTTCCTGAATTTTGCTATTTTATTAATTTAAACAAATACAGTTCCAGTTTTTACCTTAGGAATAATATTAGAGTCAACAGGTTGGAGACGATAAACTAAGTTATCAGTCACAGTTGTGTGTCCAACATCGGGAAAACGATGTTTAAAGATAAATCAGACGAAACTCAAAGATAAATCGGGGGGAAATTGATAAATTAGGACGCGTGTGCGCGTCCTAATCGGTCCTCACGAGCGCTGGTTCCTCCAGATAAGGGATTCAGCTGCCTCCTTTCCAGCATATTATCGCTAGAGACCTGAGAGTCCTCAGGGATAGACTAGTGAAGCGGAGCACTCAGCCAGTGGCAGAATTTGCGAGAGGGTGGTCGAGAATACTGAAGTCACCGGCACTCACCCGACGACCCTCACGACCCCTCGCCCGACGACCCTCATGACCCCTCGCCCGACGACCCTCATGACCCTGGTACCACCTCCTGATTACGGAAGGCAATTGGTAGCGACACGCTACAGCCGGTTGTAGTCATGACGTTATCTGACACGTTTACAGCCAACCTTAACCTAACCATGCCAGGAGTTTATTAAAGGTCACTCCTCTCCCAACCTAA
Organism: Procambarus clarkii; assembly: GCF_040958095.1. Taxonomy (NCBI): domain Eukaryota; kingdom Metazoa; phylum Arthropoda; class Malacostraca; order Decapoda; family Cambaridae; genus Procambarus; species Procambarus clarkii. The sequence continues at coordinate 8,545,083 of NC_091173.1, forward strand.
CCATGCCAGGAGTTTCTTAAAGGTCACTCCTCTCCCAACCTAACCATGCCAGGAGTTTCTTAAAGGTCACTCCTCTCCCAACCTAGTCAAGCTAGAGGCATGATTGATGCCAGAGAAAGGGCCGCCCTACCTGACACACTTGACTCTAAAAGCATGAGTGAATAGAGCAACATTCTAGTCTCTTAATTACCATAGCTATTATGCAGGTTTGCATAATAATGAGATTTTCGGAGGAACAGGTTTGCAACCTTTCATTAGAAAGAAAAAGCTTACAGATCTTGCGCATTAGCTGACTAGCCAGTTCCCTCTCTATGACGCTTCGTAAGAAATGCAACTGTTTTTTTCCTAACCAGAAACGTACAAACCCAAGCAATCCCAAATAACTTGTATTGTCCTATGCATGTTACGGTTCTTTAATTATTTTTCCAATATATCGCATTTTTTAACGGATTGGTCGTGTCCGTAAAAAAATCCCTGAGACCAGGAGTCATCAGTGATTAATGACTGTTCAGTGTGTTCCCGTGTGAGGAAGCTGCTTATCCTAGGTGTAATTATAATTACATTGAGATAAAAATTCCTACAAACAAAAAGCATTTGATAGTCATTATGCTTCGATCTGTAACTTTTAACTGAGGCACAAATGTTGTTTCATTTCAGTTGTTTCATGTATATTTAATAGAGATAATAAATAAATATGATTCGTCCCACACATGAAATGAAAGTGACCGCATTCGGTCCGTCCTGGACCCATACCGGTCCAGGATAGACCGAGCAAGTGATGAGGGTTTTAGGATGGACCGACCATGTGATTAGGATCCAGGACGGACCGGAACGTGCCACTTTCATTTCAGATGTGTTAATTACGCTTTTTCCTTCATACTGGTTTGACTTATTATTTTCATATTAAGACATATTTGTAATAAATGCTGTAATTTATAGTGTACATAAAACAGCACCAGGTCCTCTTTAGGAGCTTTTCCCTCTCCTAAGACGTATAGTTAGACTTTACTTGGTCTTTCTGAAGAGCTCTCTCTCACTTTCTCCTCGCTTTTAAGACATACAATCAGACGTAAAACTTTACTCATTTCTTGTGAAAATCTCACTCTTCACTCTTAAGGACACATAAATGAAAACCTGAAGCACAAATGAGTTACAGAGGGAACTTCAGTTTGCCTCGTACATGTGTACGGGACTTAAGAAGTTCACGATCGACCTAGCAAGCACATGTAGATGATTTCTTCTAGATGAGTACACACACGCGCGCGCACGCACGCACGGCGCTAAATAACCTAACCGGTCGCAATACCTGGGGCCGCACGCAAAAACTTCAACGTAACATAGCCATTGAAACCGAAGTAAACATCGAACGCAGCTAAGTTTTTCGATTTGAGTGTCGTGGAGACACCACTCGCCCAAGATAAGAGATAAACACCAGGAGATATTTACCTGTTATTATCCTGTAAACATGGTAATCGTAGTACAAATGTTCTACATCTCGCCATAAAAAAAAAAGCTTTAAATCTGCGCTCTTAAAATGTACGGAAATGTATAGGAACGTGGAATAAATTCTATTATATTAGAAGGAATTTAGAAATATTATATAAAATTACCAAATTACTAGGGGGGGTGGCCGGTTGTTCCCGGGTCTCTCTTCCCCAACCTTGGACAGACAGAAAACAAACATTCTGTTATAGATGTAGATTATAGATAAGATCAAGACGTTACATTTCAATGAAACAGCATAACAAAAAAAAACTGACAGCAAATTGTTTCTTAAAGATTTCTTATACATTGAAAGACATTTCATAAGCAAAATCATGCTGGTTTTGCCCAGCAGGGAATGACCCAATATATTGGGTCATTCCCTGCTGGGTGGTTTATATAGAGTCTTGCCCAAGCACTTTCGACGATACATGGAGGGAAGGACCTTGCATATTGCCTCTGTTATTGCGTGTGACGGGGAGAACAACCCCGTCTTAACACGCCACATATAACTGTGGCGGAAGAACGTTGTTTCAGTCACATTTGTGCAGTGATGGATAATATCTCGCTTGATAACATCTTCCATGGATAATATTTCATATGAACAGTATCTCCCATGGATAACCTGCACAATCATTAAAGAATCCCAACCACACTGCAGTTGTAATATATATTGTCATACAAACTAATTTACAAATGTGCGATACTATTATGAATTTTATCGGGTCATTATTGCCTTAAAATTGGAATATATTGTGCATAAAACCTTCATATTAAACTATTGGACTTAAAAAATCAATGGTATTTATATGAGACCTTTAAAGAAAGACAATGGAACACCTAAGATTTTTGTTGAAAAAAATTCTATTAGATTTACACATTTTAGTGTAAAATATGTAAAAATAAGTGTACAAAAATTTAGTGTAAAAATCGACTCATAAGTCGATTTACACTGTCTACTTGTGAGAGTCGAATAATGAATTTGGTAGATTCTTGCAGGAGACCTGTTTGGCCCTCTCCTGGAATTACTGAGAACTTGTGCGCTGCTGCGCTTGCATTTTTACTTACTCATTAAGGAAATGTGCTGATAGGCAAACTTTGTTCTGTTTTAGGTCCTTGCAACATTTGCAATAACGCTGCCTCCGACTCACTGCTAACTGGCAGCATCCCAAACTCGCCACTGACTAATATATATATATATATATACATATATATATATATATATATATATATATATATATATATATATATATATATATATATATATATATATATATATATTATATATATATATATGTACATTCTACAACTGATTAATCTTTGTATGTGTTTAGTACCGTATTTTCGCCTTATACTTCACACTTTAAGCCTTATTCTTGATGCAATAGTATAGCCCTACAAACCCCCATTATTCGATCCATTTGTCTACACCTGACCCCATAATGGTATAAATCCAATATGCCCTGTACTGTCCCATCACTTGAGGATGAACCATGTAGGTTCGAAACGTTGTGTAATTTTGTAATGAGTGTAGTACACGCTACAGTTATTTACTTCTTTTTCTTCACCTCGATGTGTGCGTATGTCACACCATACGCACACACGATTAAATGCACTTAACATAACATACGACATCATTATTATCTCTACATCATTATCACCAGCTGGGCACCAGACTTAATGTAATAGAAGTACCCAGTCGTTCTGGTTCTGTAATCCACATGTTGCCGCACCTTGGGCTTATTAATTGTGTCTACGAGAAGGAGATTCACCTCTTGAGCCTCGCCTAACTACTGTTGTTGTTGTTTCAGATTTAGCTACTTAGAACGAAGTGTCCATGTAGCACAGGCTATGGTGACCCCGTAAACAGTAACTACTGTATCTGACGTAATTATACCCTTCCCCCCCCCCCTCTCTCTCTCTCTCTCTCTCTTCCGCACCTTATCTTGCTTGTTATTGAAACTGTGAATGGTGGTTGTCTGGACTTCCTCTGGTACAAGGTTGTTTGGTATCTTTACAACTCTCACTGTAAAGGAGAGTTTTTCGACCTTTCTCTGACTCACATGTGTCTCCAGATTACACCTGTACCACCTTTGTACTGTTGCTCCTGAGTTCTTCCTTAATTAATCAACCTCTTCTCATCAACAAGTCTGCTAAGAACATAAGAAAAGTTCGATGGGGGCAAGGAATGATATGATGATGGTGGCCGTGCAATAGTTTCAGGTCGGGATACCAGACCGAGGTACTGAACCTGTTTGTCTAGTCTTGGTATCAGGTGGTGGTGGTGGTGCCGTGTGTGAGTACTAAGTCGGGATACCAGACCGAGGTACTGAACCTGTTTGTCTAGTCTTGGTATCAGGTGGTGGTGGTGGTGCCGTGTGTGAGTATCAGGTGGTGGTGGTGGTGCCGTGTGTGAGTATCAGGTGGTGGTGGTGGTGCCGTGTGTGAGTATCAGGTGGTGGTGGTGGTGCCGTGTGTGAGTATCAGGTGGTGGTGGTGGTGCCGTGTGTGAGTATCAGGTGGTGGTGGTGGTGCCGTGTGTGAGTATCAGGTGGTGGTGGTGGTGCCGTGTGTGAGTACTGAGTCGGGATACCAGACCGAGGTACTGAACCTGTTTGTCTAGTATGAGTATCAGGTGGTGGTGGTGGTGCCGTGTGTGAGTATCAGGTGGTGGTGGTGGTAGTGCCGTGTGTGAGTATCAGGTGGTGGTGGTGGTGCCGTGTGTGAGTATCAGGTGGTGGTGGTGGTGCCGTGTGTGAGTACTGAGTCGGGATACCAGACCGAGGTACTGAACCTGTTTGTCTAGTCTGAGTATCAGGTGGTGGTGGTGGTGCCGTGTGTGAGTATCAGGTGGTGGTGGTGATGCCGTGTGTGAGTATCAGGTGGTGGTGGTGGTGCCGTGTGTGAGTATCAGGTGGTGGTGGTGGTGCCGTGTGTGAGTATCAGGTGGTGGTGGTGGTGCCGTGTGTATCAGGTGGTGGTGGTGGTGCCGTGTGTGAGTATCAGGTGGTGGTGGTGGTGCCGTGTGTGAGTATCAGGTGGTGGTGGTGGTGCCGTGTGTGAGTATCAGGTGGTGGTGGTGGTGCCGTGTGTGAGTATCAGGTGGTGGTGGTGGTGCCGTGTGTGAGTATCAGGTGGTGGTGGTGGTGCCGTGTGTGAGTATCAGGTGGTGGTGGTGGTGCCGTGTGTGAGTATCAGGTGGTGGTGGTGGTGCCGTGTGTGAGTATCAGGTGGTGGTGGTGGTGCCGTGTGTGAGTATCAGGTGGTGGTGGTGGTGCCGTGTGTGAGTATCAGGTGGTGGTGGTGGTGCCGTGTGTGAGTATCAGGTGGTGGTGGTGGTGCCGTGTGTGAGTATCAGGTGGTGGTGGTGGTGCCGTGTGTGAGTATCAGGTGGTGGTGGTGGTGCTGTGTGTGAGTATCAGGTGGTGGTGGTGGTGCCGTGTGTGAGTATCAGGTGGTGGTGGTGGTGCCGTGTGTGAGTATCAGGTGGTGGTGGTGGTGCCGTGTGTGAGTACTAAGTCGGGATACCAAGTTGGTGTACCGCATGTTGTATATTTCGTAATTATTGCTTTACATATCCTCACAAGCACTTCGGGGGCCAGTGAGCCGAGGTGCTCCGGACTCACCAATCTTGTATTACGAAAGAGATTGTTACCGTGAGAAACTGAAGACATTACTCGGAGCTTGTTACATTATTACTTAACTTTTTGAACTATGCTAATGTCTAATTATTGTCTTTAAAATATTTATTTAAAAATAACAGCATATATACACTATGATGCAGGCAGTACACAACTCTCCTCCTGTAATTATTTTTATTATATTAGTGATTTACAGTGTAGTATATATAAGTATAAAGTATAATAGGGAAAAAAGCAAGATGGAGGCACATAGGTAATTTTCTTAGCGTATAAAAGATCCATATCAGTGACCTGTAATGTGGTGGCGGCCTGCAGTATATTCCACTAACTATGCTACCGGGGCTTCTGGTTGGGCCCTGGCTGTTTACCTGCTGAGCTAAACTACCCAATTAATAACCGCAACTCCGCCGACTAGCTCGTAATCACCAGATAGTGGGCGGCGTTACGTAACAGCTTAATTGGCTATTAAATTACATAGGTTGTTGCAGTATATATCTGAGAGTAAGGGCCAGGGTGTGGTCGATTATGTGGTAGTGTCCTGGCCCATCCCCTTACCCTTCGTGGTCCGTCACCCACGCATGTTCCCACCCATGACCTGAGATTAAGGGGTCCTGACCCCAATCAGTGTCATAGGGGTCAGTGTCATGGGTTAGTGTCTTGACTCCTGCCCTTACAACACATGGCCTCATTCATTACATGTGTATCTCCACTCAAAGTTCGTTTAAACAGAACTGACAAAGCAAAAAACAGCCTTAGGAAAACTGAGGAGATTTTGTAGGCTGACACATACAGCTACACTTACACAAGGCTCTACTCTGGCCCATCTCCTCCATGGAGAAGGACCTCCATCTATCCTGCACAACCAGAGACGGGTTTGGTTCCTGTCACGTCTGTTGTCACAGTGACTCACTGCTGTTGTTATGCATAGATAGACAGATATACATGTTTGTTCATTCATGTTTAGGATAGGTTAGGTTAGGTTAGGTTAGGTTAGGTTAGGTTTGATTATGTTGGTTTAGGTTAGGTTAAGTTAGATTATTTCAGGTTTGGTTATGTTAGGTTTGTTTAAATTAATTTAAAGTAGGTTAGGTTACATAAGATTAGTTATTGGGATATAAATACTCATTCATGTAAAAATTAGGTTAAGTAAGTTATAATTTTTTGTTATTCATAAATGTATTAGTGTTTATATTTTATTCAGCATGAACATACAATAATTAGCATAGTGTATAAAGTACATTATACACAATACAAATGTTTGATCACCCTCGACCCGAGCACAAAAATAGCAAGTAATTGTCAAGTCATATGTTAAATAATCACAAGATAACATTAACTGTAAGCAGTCTTATAAACCTTATTTATACTTCAACCTTCTAAGAAACTGCAGTAGTGTATTATCACACAATATATATTTAATAAGTACTCTTACGTGGTTCTTACCTTATTCCCAGATATTTTTAGGGAGTTCTTCTGTTGTCTTATGATATTCCCTTAAGTGGTTCTTTTGTTGTTTCTACTTACTCTTTCAAGTGGTTCACTGTTCTCAGGTACTCTTTCAAGTGGTTCTCTGTTCTCAGGTACTCTTTAAGTGGTTCACTGTTCTCAGGTACTCTTTAAGTGGTTCACTGTTCTCAGGTACTCTTTTAAGTGGTTCACTGTTCTCAGGTACTCTTTTAAGTGGTTCACTGTTCTCAGGTACTCTTTTAAGTGGTTCACTGTTCTCAGGTACTCTTTAAGTGGTTCACTGTTCTCAGGTACTCTTTAAGTGGTTCACTGTTCTCAGGTACTCTTTTAAGTGGTTCACTGTTCTCAGGTACTCTTTAAGTGGTTCACTGTTCTCAGGTACTCTTTAAGTGGTTCACTGTTCTCAGGTACTCTTTAAGTGGTTCACTGTTCTCAGGTACTCTTTTAAGTGGTTCACTGTTCTCAGGTACTCTTTCAAGTGGTTCTCTGTTCTCAGGTACTCTTTAAGTGGTTCACTGTTCTCAGGTACTCTTTAAGTGGTTCACTGTTCTCAGGTACTCTTTCAAGTGGTTCTCTGTTCTCAGGTACTCTTTCAAGTGGTTCTCTGTTCTCAAGTACTCTTTAAGTGGTTCTCTGTTCTCAGGTACTCATTAAGTGGTTCTCTGTTCTCAAGTACTCTTTAAGTGGTTCTCTGTTCTCAAGTACTCTTTAAGTGGTTCACTGTTCTCAGGTACTCTTTCAAGTGGTTCTCTGTTCTCAAGTACTCTTTAAGTGGTTCTCTATTGTTCCACGGTATTCCTAATAAGTTTAATAAAATCCTTTGCCAGTTTATTCATTGTTGTTTTTTCTTGTCGAAATTTTCTCCAAGTCAACATGTCGGGATCATAAAACATAAGTCTCAAGAATCTAGTGTTTCTTACAATCTAATTAATCTGGATTATGAAGTATATGTGATTCAATACTAGACTATCAATTTCGATTTTTTTAATCATTCTTTTAAATACTGTTGCGGAGTAGAAGTTTTCTGTAAAATGAGTGGTTTGAGGGCTCTTGTCATCTTTTTGTATGCCCCATTAAGCGTTTCCAATAACATTTTTAATTAAAGTTATTAAACAAATCCACAAGGGCCGTGAGGAGGATTCGAACCTGCATCCGAGAGCATCCCAGACGCTGCCTTAATCTGTTCATTTGATTTGTTCATTTGATGCATCACGCAATTGTGATTTCTGTGTGTATTAAAGTTATTGTTTCCTTAATTCAGTAAAGTTTCCCGAAACTTTAAAACGCGATATCTTCATTAGATTTTATTATAAATTACAGTATTATCCCAACAAAAATTTATTCCTCGCAGGTGAGAGATACATCACCGAGCTACTTCATCAGTGCCAAGCCACAGTGTTGGTAACAAATAAACATATTTAACACCTGCACAATTTTGGCTTTTAACGTAATGAAATCCTGTACCAAAAGTGGCTGGTGGGATCATTGCTTGCTAACCTTGTTTCTCTTGATCGAGTTAGCTCCAGTAGCTGCACATCACAGCTGGGTGTAGGAGGTTGTTGGTGTGTGTGAGTTGATACTTAAGACAGTCACAGGGGCAGTTGTGTGGTCATATATATATATATATATATATATATATATATATATATATATATATATATATATATGTGTGTGTGTGTGTGTGTGTGTGTGTGTGTGTGTGTGTGTGTGTGTGTGTACTCACCTAGTTGTACTCACCTAGTTGTGTTTGCGGGGGTTGAGCTCTGGCTCTTTGGTCCCGCCTCTCAACCGTCAATCAACAGGTGTACAGATTCATGAGCCTATTGAGCTCTGTCATATCTACACTTGAAACTGTGTATGGAGTCAGCCTCCACCACATCACTTCCTAGTGCATTCCATTTGTCAACCACTCTGACACTAAAAAAGTTCTTTCTAATATCTCTGTGGCTCATTTGGGCACTCAGTTTCCACCTGTGTCCCCTTATGCGTGTTCCCCTTGTGTTAAATAGACTGTCTTTATCTACCCTATCAATCCCCTTCAGAATCTTGAATGTGGTGATCATGTCCCCCCTAACTCTTCTGTCTTCCAGCGAAGTGAGGTTTAATTCCCGTAGTCTCTCCTCGTAGCTCATACCTCTCAGCTCGGGTACTAGTCTGGTGGCAAACCTTTGAACCTTTTCCAGTTTAGTCTTATCCTTGACTAGATATGGACTCCATGCTGGGGCTGCATACTCCAGGATTGGCCTGACATATGTGGTATACAAAGTTCTGAATGATTCTTTACACAAGTTTCTGAATGCCGTTCGTATGTTGGCCAGCCTGGCATATGCCGCTGATGTTATCCGCTTGATATGTGCTGCAGGAGACAGGTCTGGCGTGATATCAACCCCCAAGTCTTTTTCCTTCTCTGACTCCTGAAGAATTTCCTCTCCCAGATGATACCTTGTATCTGGCCTCCTGCTCCCTACACCTATCTTCATTACATTACATTTGGTTGGGTTAAACTCTAACAACCATTTGTTCGACCATTCCTTCAGCTTGTCTAGGTCTTCTTGAAGCCTCAAACAGTCCTCTTCTGTTTTAATCCTTCTCATAATTTTAGCATCGTCCGCAAACATTGAGAGAAATGAATCGATACCCTCCGGGAGATCATTTACATATATCAGAAACAAGATAGGACCGAGTACAGAGCCCTGTGGGACTCCACTGGTGACTTCACGCCAATCGGAGGTCTCACCCCTCACCGTAACTCTCTGCTTCCTATTGCTTAGATACTCCCTTATCCACTGGAGCACCTTACCAGCTACACCTGCCTGTCTCTCCAGCTTATGTACCAGCCTCTTATGCGGTACTGTGTCAAAGGCTTTCCGACAATCCAAGAAAATGCAGTCCGCCCAGCCCTCTCTTTCTTGCTTAATCTGTGTCACCTGATCGTAGAATTCTATCAAGCCTGTAAGGCAAGATTTACCCTCCCTGAATCCATGTTGGCGATTTGTCACGAAGTCCCTTCTCTCCAGATGTGTTACCAGGTTTTTTCTCACGATCTTCTCCATCACCTTGCATGGTATACAAGTCAAGGACACTGGCCTGTAGTTCAGTGCCTCTTGTCTGTCGCCCTTTTTGTATATTGGGACCACATTCGCCGTCTTCCATATTTCTGGTAGGTCTCCCGTCTCTAGTGATTTACTATACACTATGGAGAGTGGCAAGCAAAGTGCCTCTGCACACTCTTTCAGTACCCATGGTGAGATCCCATCTGGACCAACCGCCTTTCTAACATCCAGATCCAGCAGGTGTCTCTTGACCTCCTCTCTCGTAATTTCGAACTCCTCCAAGGCCGCCTGGTTTACCTCCCTTTCTCCTAGCACAGTGACCTCACCCTGTTCTATTGTGAAGACCTCCTGGAACCTCTTGTTGAGTTCCTCACACACCTCTCTGTCATTCTCTGTATACCTGTCCTCGCCTGTTCTAAGTTTCAATACCTGTTCTTTCACTGTTGTTTTCCTTCTGATGTGACTGTGGAGTAGCTTTGGTTCGGTCTTGGCTTTGTTTGCTATATCATTTTCAAAATTTTTCTCTGCTTCTCTTCTCACCCTGACGTACTCATTCCTGGTTCTCTGGTATCTCTCCCTGCTTTCTGGTGTTCTGTTATTCCGGAAGTTCCTCCACGCCACACTGTGTGTGTGTGTGTGTGTGTGTGTGTGTGTGTGTGTGTGTGTGTGTGTGTGTGTGTGTGTGTGTGTGTGTGTATTCACCTCTTTGTACTCACCTATTTGTGATTGCGGGGGTTGAGCTCTGGCTCTTCGGTCCCGCTTCTGTGCGTGTGTGTGTTACGGTAGACTTAGCAGTCAGTATGTTTCCTCCTTCAGTCTTGCGTAACCTTTTAAGGGAGATCTTGACAAGGTGTTCAACGCCCCTTGTTGAATGCATAAATACATACACTCATGAATACAGATTCAAATTTATTCATACATACAGACACAAGGTGCAAGGAGAGCTAATATGACCAGTTCTCTGGACAAGATATCTGCGTGCGTGCGTGCGTGCGTGTGTGTGTGTGTGTGTGTGTGTGTGTTTATTATATGTGCCTGCAGAATCGAGCTATTAGCTCTTGGACCCTCTATTACCCTTTTTCTTATATTATGTCTACTATATATATTTATATCTAACACACACACACACACACACACACACACACACACACACACACACACACACACACACACACACACACACACACACACACACACACACACACACACACACACACACACACACACACACACTTCTTAACCCAGCATGTCAGAGAACCCACAAGGATGAGAGGAAATGACGAACCAGCGAGACTCGACCTGGTTTTCACCCTGAACGACTCTGACATAAGAGAAATCAGTTTTGAGGACCCAGTAGGAATGAGCGACCATAGTGTATTGGTGTTTGAGTACCTGATTGAAGAAGGGTTATTGAACTCGAGGAGGTATACCGAAACCAAAAGGTTAGCATACCGAAAGGGAAACTATGAGGAAATAAGAAAATGCCTAGCAGATATAGCATGGGAAACAGAGCTCAGGGAAAAGACGGCCCAAGATATGATGGAATACATCATGCAAAAATGCAAGGACGCAGCAAACAAGTTTGTCCCAGTCCAAAAGGAAAACAGTGAAATGAAGATGAGAAACCCATGGTTTAATCAGAGATGTAGGCTAGCTAAGCAGCAAAGTAAAAGGGTATGGAGAAACTATAGGAATAACAGGACACTGGAGAGCAGAGAAAGATACCAGAATGCCAGGAATGAATGTGTCAGGATGAGAAGAGAGGCAGAAAGACAATACGAAAATGACATCGCAAGCAAGGCAAAGACTCAGCCTAAATTGCTGCATAGCCACATCAGGAGAAAAACAACAGTAAAGGAACAGGTTATGAAATTAAGGATAGGGGCAGAAGGATTCACTACAAACGACAAGGAAGTGTGTGAGGAACTGAATAAGAAATTCCAAGAGGTCTTCACCTTACAGCAAGGAGAAATCCCAGAGACAACAGAGGGAATAGCTAACCAGGAACCACTGGAAGAGTTTGAGATTACCAGCGGGGAAGAAAGGAAGTGTTTACTTGAATTGGATGTGACAAAGGCTACAGGCCCAGATGGAATCTCCCCTTGGATACTAAAGGAAGGAGCAGAAGAACTGTGCCTCCCGCTCTCCATGGTGTATAACAAATCACTGGCAACAGGGGAACTGCCAGAAATTTGGAAAGCAGCTAACGTAGTCCCGATATACAAGAAAGGGGATAGACAGGAGGCACTGAATTACAGACCAGTGTCCCTAACCTGCATACCATGCAAGATGATGGAGAAGATTGTGCGAAGAAATCACACACACACACACACACACACACACACACACACACACACACACACACACACACACACACACACACACATGGAGATGCAGGCTGGAGTGAGAGGGAAGGTACTCCGTTGGATACAGGAGTACCTAAGTAACAGGAGACAACGAGTCAGTGTGAGGGGTGAGGTCTCAGATTGTTGAGACGTTACGAGTGGAGTACCGCAGGGGTCAGTCCTTGGACCTATACTGTTTCTGATATATGTAAATGATCTTCCAGAGGGTATAGAATCGTTTCTCTCAATGTTTGCCGATGATGCAAAAATTATGAGGAGGATTGAAACTGAGGACGATAGTAGGAGGCTACAAGATGACCTAGACAGACTGAGTGAATGGTCCAACAAATGGCTGTTGAAGTTCAACCCGAGTAAATGCAAAGTAATGAAACTAGGTGATGGAAATAGGAGGCCAAACACAGGATACAGAATAGGAGATGAAGTACTTAATGAAACGAACAGAGAGAAAGATCTAGGAGTTGATATCACACCAAACCTGTCTCCTGAAGCCCACATAAAAAGAATAACGTCTGCGGCATATGCGAGGCTGGCTAACATCAGAACAGCGTTCAGGAACCTGTGTAAAGAATCATTCAGAATCTTGTACACCACATATGTAAGACCAATCCTGGAGTATGCGGCCCCAGCATGGAGCCCGTACCTTGTCAAGCACAAGACGAAGCTGGAAAAAGTCCAAAGGTATGCTACTAGACTAGTCCCAGAACTAAGAGGCATGAGTTACGAGGAAAGGCTGCGGGAAATGCACCTTACGACACTGGAAGACAGAAGAGTGAGGGGAGACATGATCACAACCTACAAAATCCTCAGAGGAATCGACCGGGTAAACAAGGATAAACTATTCAACACTGGTGGGACGCGAACAAGGGGACACAGGTGGAAACTGAGTACCCACATGAGCCACAGAGACGTTAGAAGGAACTTTTTCAGTGTCAGAGTAGTTTACGGATGGAATGCACTAGGCAGTGATGTAGTGGAGGCTGACTCCATACACAGTTTTAAATGTAGATATGATAGAGCCCAGTAGACTCAGGAATCTGTACACCAGTTGATTGACAGTTGAGAGGCGGGACCAAAGAGCCAAAGCTCAACCCCCGCAAGCACAAATAGGTGAGTACACACACACACACACAGGGGGCCAGGTAGCCTGGTGGATAGCGCGCAGGACTCGTAATTCTGTGGCGCGGGTTCGATTCCCGCACCCGGCAGAAACAAATGGGCAAAGTTTCTTTCACCCTGAATGCCCCTGTTACCTAGCAGTAAATAGGTACCTGGGAGTTAGTCAGCTGTCACGGGCTGCTTCCTGGGGTGTGTGTGTGTGTGTGTGTGTGTGTGTGTGTGTGTGTGTGTGTGTGTTAGGTAATTACACACACACACACACACACACACACATGATAAGATAAAGATTAGGCTATTTAGATAAATATAAAGAGAGGCTATTTAACACAAGGGGCACACGCACTAGGGAAATTATGTGGAAACTGAGTGCCCAAATGAGCCACAGAGATATTAGAAAGAACTTTTTTAGTGTCAGAGTGGTTGACACATGGAATGCATTAGGAAGTGATGTGGTGGAGGCTGACTCCATTCACAGTTTCAAGTGTAGATATCATAGAGGCCAATAGGCTCAGGAATCTGTATACCTGTTGATTGACGGTTGAGAGGCGGGACCAAAGAGCCAGAGCTCAACCCCCCCCCGCAAGCACAATTAGGTAAGTGCAATTAGGTGAGTACACATGCCACCCCAGAAAGCAGCCCGTAGCAGCTGTCAAACTCCCAGGTACCTATTTACTGCTAGTTGAACAGGACATCAAGAGAAGGAAACTCTGCCCATTTTAATTCTGCCTCGCCCAGGAATCGAACCCAGGTCCTTAGGACTACAACTCCGAGCACTATCCTCTCAGCTGCTGGAGGTTCTGTATATGTGTGTGTGAGTGATAAAGAACATGGAAGTGTTGTGTTTTCTGCCTTTGAACATCCATGATCAATCGTAAAATGAGTTTAATGATTAAAATTAGACACTGCTGAACACCCAATTAATGCTTAATGATCCCAAACCAGTGTAAACAAATAAAAATAATTACGAAACATACACAGGCCGTCCGTATATACGGTTTCAGTAATCTATATAGTCTTTGACTCCCCAACCCCAACAGCACGGAACAATTTGATCAAACACCTGTATTTTTCACAACTGTTTTATTCTATTGAATTATCATAGATAATAGTAATGCAGTGTACCATGGATGTCAAGATTTTGATTAATATGAATTTTAGTTCAGGGCGCATGAGTGCTTCACACAGACGTATCTTTCTCTTGATGTGTATTCTGTGTACATGGTGGTGTTGTCTTTGTTAGATGCAAGACAATGGGAGACTTTGCTCCTTTCACTATGGCTTGGATATTATATTGTGGAAAACTTTCAAATTCACCTCGTTACGTATGCCACTCACTGCTTTCAGTGTGGGTAGAATTTTAGTCAACTCATCAACCACACAGAATGTTAGGCGTTGTGAGGTAATTCCTTGACAAGACTGTGAGGTATTTTCCTCGCACGACTGTGAGGCGCTGTGAGGTAATTCCTTGGCAGAATTGTGTTTCTTAAGCGACTTCTCAGAGTACACAATAAAGACAGTCGATGTTCGAAGTTTGAAGTACGAACCAGTTGAAGTTATCGTATGTGTAGCCAGCTTTTGAAAAACTATTATAAAAATGACTTGCTAGAAACGTCTCTTCATTTCTCTGGACGTAATACTACTACAATGGTGGCCTGGAAGATGAATTTTAACTCTGAATTAATTCTAAACTATGGTTATCACTGCTAAAAGTAATATATATATATATATATATATATATATATATATATATATATATATATATATATATATATATATATATATATATATATATATATATATATATATATATATATATATAAATTTGTGAGGGTACCACCTCTGGTGCCAATGTGGGGACCCATAGCCTCGGATATATATATATATATATATATATATATATATATATATATATATATATATATATATATATATATATATATATATATATATATATATTATGCTAATGTTTATTTTCCAGTATAGTATGGATGTTATTATTTGAAAATCATGTTGTAGGTATTTAACAAAATGGTATGAGATGTAACTGAGGTAAAAGATGAGTTCTTGGAATAATGCATTTTTACGCTGTTCCCGTCTTATGAACCCGTATGGTGTCCTCAACATACTGAGGACACCATAAACTGATGGTGCCTCTGATATATGAACTCTTATAGTATCCCAGACATATAAACTCTGATGGTGTGCCCGACATACAAATCTTAAATGTGTCCCAAACATACTAATTCTCATTGTGTCTCTTGCACTCAAACTCTTATGGCGTTCCTCATCATGAGAACTGTTTATGATGTCCCGCATATTTAATTTCCCGCTGTTTCCCAGCATGTGCACGAGACATGTCCCCCGCCATGTGCACACTCTCGTGTCCCCCCAACATGGACACTCTGGGTGTTAACAACACACCCCCAAACCCCTGGAGTAACAGGACAGTTTGAGTTGCGACGGGTTAATAATACAGACCTTATAAGGTTGCCTGTTTCTTTATTTGGGGTTTTTAGTTTATCTGCTAGTCGTTATCTATCACACGGCGTCACAGAGTCACTCACCCACCTTCCCACAACCACTGATACGCACTGCCATCCACCACAACCACCACCTTCCCAGACAGATAAGCACACGCACCCACCGTCACTGATACGCAAAAAAATACAGGGCTTAATGGCCATCCCTAATGCACTTGCAGATATAAAATGAATATCGCAAGAGGTATGAGAGGCGAAGACGTACCGAGTTTCGTAAGACACGAGGAACATATTGAATTACGTGAAGACCAGACGCTGACAAAAGGTAGGGGAAGGGAGATATTCGAGGATAGGAGAGGGGGAAGACTGGGAGAGAGGAATGGAATGGTTGGTGTGATGTGTGTGTGTGGGAAGGGAAAGGGTGCCACTGCGGGTTTACTTATGAAGAACTACTATAATATTCCAGTCCCCAGTCTGCACATCTTCTCCTGCACGGGTTCTGTTCTTATGTTAAGAATGTTTCTTTGTTTTATGCATTGATGGTGTCCTAAGCGCTGGGGTTTGGTCCTGGGAAAGCGGTTTAGGTAACGTTCTCCATTAATATAATGTCATATTGTACAGTACTGATATAATAGTGCACTACTGATTGGAAGACGAATGCTAATTTATGATAATTATAATGGAAGTAGTCAAATAATAGTAATAAATACACATTATAATCATTAATAATGATAACGTCAAGAACAGTATAGTGATCTGAGACCGCTCTTATGGACCATTCCACAGAGGCGAGTGTACTCTACGATAGTGTGCTGCCACCACTCTTATGGAACAACGAAGACATCTTGAAGATAATACCAGACTAGCCCCTATGCAGATGATGGTTCAAAAACATTTAGGAGACAAGAAGATGTAAATCGCATCAAGGAAACCTTTAAAACTGATTTATCTTGTGGACGACGATAACAAGTTATTCTTGCCCCAGAAAAAAAAACAACAGCTGATGGCTATCAGTCACTGTGGCACTAAATATACCGTCCTGCCATAAGATTAAGCAACTCCAACATGCACTCCATCAATTGTCAAATTAGGTTATCTTGAGATGATTTCGGGGCTTTAGTGTCCCCGCGGCCCGGTCCTCGACCAGGCCTCCACCCCCAGGAAGCAGCCCGTGACAGCTTACTAACACCCAGGTACCTATTTTACTGCTAGGTAACAGGAGCATAGGGTGAAAGAAACTTTGCCCAATGTTTCTCGCCGGCGCCTGGGATCGAACCCAGGACCACAGGATTACAAGTCCAGCATGCTGTCCGCTCGGCCGACCGGCTCCCTATATGTAGGAGGGGAAAATTGATAAGAAAAAAATCTGTCATTCAATATATGTGAAAAATGTTGCCCCCAAATGCACTAAGAAGCTTGCTAGTCTTGGTAGGGAAGAGCATCATCACCCAGACGCTAAGGACGTGTAACGCTTCAACTCGCACATCAACAAGTCACTATCCACGTAAAACAGTATATAAACAGAAAGTAACAATGAAACACCACAGAAAGTAATAATAAAATGCCGTACACGAAATAATTATGATGACTGAGTTAAACTTTCACAGAAGACGTTGCAGAAATCTTCATCAAGGGATTCATACACTGAGAGTTATACCACCACGTCTCAGTGTATATACACTGAGAGATATACCCCCGCTTCTCAGTGTATATACACTGAGAGATATACCCCTGCATCTCAGTGTATATACACTGATAGTTATACCCCCGCTTCTCAGTGTATATACACTGAGAGATATACCCCCGCTTCTCAGTGTATATACACTGAGAGATATACCCCTGCATCTCAGTGTATATACACTGAGAGATATACCCCCGCTTCTCAGTGTATATACACCGAATGTGCAATTTCAACTTGAGCTATGGTGAAGTCTGAAGTATACTTGCGGGTTGCCCAGTGAGGTGTTAATAACATCCGGGTGGTTGATAGGCCTTAACCCTAACATAAAAAAGAATGACCGAGATGTACAGAGTCGTTAACATTCCAGAATAAAGAGGCACCCAACTTAGGTTTACAGAGACATCAGTTTCGTAAGACCTTAATGTCTGCAGTTTTATATACCTTTCCGAACTTCTTGCAAGGAGTTCACCAGTGTCCATTGTCTTAAAATATAGTCGTTGTAATTATGACAAACATTTGTTTGAAAAGTGCCGTTATAACCTAAGATAAACTTTTATAAAAAAAAAAATGTGGAAGCCTTCTGAGAAGAAATTGGTACGATCTGTAAATATTTTGACGTCCTAGATGATTTCTTATTTAATAACACCTCCCCCTACCTCCCTGTTTGCTTTCTTCCTACCCTGTCTGCCTGTCTCCGTCTCTTCCAGTTTTCTTCCCTGTTTATCTCTCTCTCCGTGCCTTGAAGGTTCTCTTGCCTGCCTCTCTGCCCTGGATGAGCAGCGAGGGTGCCCTCGGGTCCCCGGCTCCCTCGGGGCCTCTGGACAATAAGAACAATATTCCTTCTTAATGCCACTCCATCTCCGGTCCTGCCCAGGCATTATTAAAGAAGGCGCTCTTATGCATTATTGACTCATATTCTGTGTTGACACACTGTCGAAGTGTATATGTGTATACATGTACTCACCTAGTTGTGCTTGCTTGAGGTTCATCTCTTTGGTCCCGCCTCTCAACTGTCACTCTACTGGTGTACAGGTTCCTGAGCGTATCGGGCTCTATCATATCTTCATTTCAAACTGTGTATGGAGTCAGCCTCCACCACATCACTTTCTAACGCATTCCATTTATTAACTAGTCTCACACTGAAAGAGTTCTTTCTAATGTCTCTGTGGCTCATTTTGTATGTGTGTGTGTACTCACTTATTTGTACTGACCTATTTGTGCCTTCTGGATCGAGTTCTACCTCTTGGACCCCCGCTTTTCTAGTAGTTGGTTGTCTAATGCAATGAATCCTGACCTATTTCCCTATCATACCTGCCTTTAAAGTTATGAATGGAGTTTACCTCCACAGCCTGCTCCTTTAGGTTATTCCATTTACTCATTACCCTTACGCTAAAGGAGAACTTTCTAACATCCCTATGACACATCTGAGTCTCATGCTTCTAAGTGTGTGTGTGTGTGTGTGTGTGTGTGTGTGTGTGTGTGTGTGTGTGTGTGTGTGTGTGTGTGTGTGTGTGTGTGTGTGTGTGTGTGTGTGTGTGTGTGTGTGTGTGTGTGTGTGTGTGTGTGTGTGTGTGTGTGTGTGTGTGTGTGTGTGTGTGTGTGTGTGTGTGTGTGTGTGTGTGTGTGTGTGTGTGTGTGTGTGTGTGTGTGTGTGTGTGTGTGTGTGTGTGTGTGTGTGTGTGTGTGTGTGTGTGTGTGTGTGTGTGTGTGTGTGTGTGTGTGTGTGTGTGTGTGTGTATGTGTGTGTGTGTGTGTGTGTGTGTGTGTGTGTGTGTGTGTGTGTGTGTGTGTGTGTGTGTGTGTGTGTGTGTGTGTGTGTGTGTGTGTGTGTGTGTGTGTGTGTGTGTGTGTGTGTGTGTGTGTGTGTGTGTGTGTGTGTGTGTGTGTGTGTGTGTGTGTGTGTGTGTGTGTGTTTATAGAGTCAGTATACGCGGACACATAACCTTCCAACATGACGAAACGGTTCAATATATGTATATGAGATCCTTCTCTAATTATACCTAAAGAAGGAATATTTTCTTGCTCGTCAAGAGACCCAGAGAGAGGTAGGGACCTGAGGGCACCCTCGCTGCTCATCCAGGGCAGGGAGGGGAAACAGTTAGAAAGATACGAAGTGAGGGAAGAGGGGAGAGAATTAGAAAGTCAGGGAGGCAAGAGGGGAGATATTCCTCACTTACGTATGGCATGTTTATATTTGCTTCTCTGAGACTCTTAGACAATGTTCCTTGGTTCTCTGGGGAAATCTTTTTATTGATTCTATTCTCATTGTGTTTAGTGTGGTCTTTATGTCTTTAGGGTGACCTATGTGCCTGTAGGGTGACTTATGTGTCTGTAGGGTGACTTATGTGTCTGTAGGGTGACTTATGTGTCTGGAGGGTGACTTATGTGCCTGTAGGGTGACTTATGTGTCTGTAGGGTGACTTATGTGCCTGTAGGGTGACTTATGTGCCTGTAGGGTGACTTATGTGTCTGTAGGGTGACTTATGTGCCTGTAGGGTGACTTATGTGCCTGTAGGGTGACTTATGTGCCTGTAGGGTGACTTATGTGCCTGTAGGGTGACTTATGTGCCTGTAGGGTGACTTATGTGCCTGTAGGGTGACTTATGTGTCTGTAGGGTGACTTATGTGTCTGTAGGGTGACTTATGTGTCTGTAGGGTGACCTATGTGCCTGTAGGGTGACTTATGTGCCTGTAGGGTGACTTATGTGCCTGTAGGGTGACTTATGTGTCTTTAGGGTGACCTATGTGCCTGTAGGGTGACCTATGTGCCTGTAGGGTGACTTATGTGCCTGTAGGGTGACTTATGTGTCTGTAGGGTGACTTATGTGTCTTTAGGGTGACCTATGTGCCTGTAGGGTGACCTATGTGCCTGTAGGGTGACTTATGTGCCTGTAGGGTGACTTATGTGCCTGTAGGGTGGCTTATGTGCCTGTAGGGTGACTTATGTGCCTGTAGGGTGACTTATGTGTCTTTAGGGTGACCTATGTGCCTGTAGGGTGACTTATGTGCATGTAGGGTGACTTATGTGTCTTTAGGGTGACCTATGTGCCTGTAGGGTGACCTATGTGCCTGTAGGGTGACTTATGTGCCTGTAGGGTGACCTATGTGCCTGTAGGGTGACTTATGTGTCTTTAGGGTGACCTATGTGCCTGTAGGGTGACCTATGTGCCTGTAGGGTGACTTATGTGCCTGTAGGGTGACTTATGTGCCTGTAGGGTGGCTTATGTGCCTGTAGGGTGACTTATGTGCCTGTAGGGTGACTTATGTGTCTGTAGGGTGACTTATGTGTCTGTAGGGTGACTTATGTGCCTGTAGGGTGACTTATGTGTCTGTAGGGTGACTTATGTGTCTGTAGGGTGACCTATGTGCCTGTAGGGTGACTTATGTGCCTGTAGGGTGACTTATGTGTCTGTAGGGTGACCTATGTGCCTGTAGGGTGACTTATGTGTCTGTAGGGTGACTTATGTGTCTGTAGGGTGACTTATGTGTCTGTAGGGTGACTTATGTGTCTGTAGGGTGACTTATGTGTCTGTAGGGTGACTTATGTGCCTGTAGGGTGACTTATGTGTCTGTAGGGTGACTTATGTGCCTGTAGGGTGACTTATGTGTCTGTAGGGTGACTTATGTGCCTGTAGGGTGACTTATGTGCCTGTAGGGTGACTTATGTGTCTGTAGGGTGACTTATGTGCCTGTAGGGTGACTTATGTGTCTGTAGGGTGACTTATGTGTCTGTAGGGTGACTTATGTGTCTGTAGGGTGACTTATGTGCCTGTAGGGTGACTTATGTGTCTGTAGGGTGACTTATGTGCCTGTAGGGTGACTTATGTGTCTGTAGGGTGACCTATGTGCCTGTAGGGTGACTTATGTGCCTGTAGGGTGACCTATGTGCCTGTAGGGTGACTTATGTGCCTGTAGGGTGACTTATGTGTCTGTAGGGTGACTTATGTGCCTGTAGGGTGACCTATGTGCCTGTAGGGTGACTTATGTGCCTGTAGGGTGACTTATGTGTCTGTAGGGTGACTTATGTGCCTGTAGGGTGACTTATGTGCCTGTAGGGTGACTTATGTGCCTGTAGGGTGACCTATGTGCCTGTAGGGTGACTTATGTGCCTGTAGGGTGACTTATGTGTCTGTAGGGTGACTTATGTGCCTGTAGGGTGACTTATGTGTCTGTAGGGTGACTTATGTGTCTGTAGGGTGACTTACGTGTCTGTAGGGTGACTTATGTGTCTGTAGGGTGACTTATGTGTCTGTAGGGTGACTTATGTGCCTGTAGGGTGACTTATGTGCCTGTAGGGTGACTTATGTGCCTGTAGGGTGACTTATGTGCCTGTAGGGTGACTTATGTGCCTGTAGGGTGACTTATGTGCCTGTAGGGTGACTTATGTGTCTGTAGGGTGACTTATGTGCCTGTAGGGTGACTTATGTGCCTGTAGGGTGACTTATGTGTCTGTAGGGTGACTTATGTGCCTGTAGGGTGACTTATGTGTCTGTAGGGTGACTTATGTGCCTGTAGGGTGACTTATGTGCCTGTAGGGTGACTTATGTGTCTGTTAGGTGACTTATGTGTCTGTAGGGTGACTTATGTGCCTGTAGGGTGACTTATGTGTCTTTAGGGTGACTTATGTGAATGTAGGGTGACTTATGTGCCTGTAGGGTGACTTATGTGTCTGTAGGGTGACTTATGTGTCTGTAGGGTGACTTATGTGTCTGTAGGGTGACTTATGTGTCTGTAGGGTGACTTATGTGTCTGTAGGGTGACTTATGTGCCTGTAGGGTGACTTATGTGTCTGTAGGGTGACTTATGTGCCTGTAGGGTGACTTATGTGTCTTTAGGGTGACCTATGTGCCTGTAGGGTGACTTATGTGCCTGTAGGGTGACTTATGTGTCTGTAGGGTGACTTATGTGTCTGTAGGGTGACTTATGTGTCTGTAGGGTGACTTATGTGTCTGTAGGGTGACTTATGTGTCTGTAGGGTGACTTATGTGTCAGTAGGGTGACTTATGTGTCTGTAGGGTGACTTATGTGTCTGTAGGGTGACTTATGTGTCTGTAGGGTGACTTATGTGTCTGTAGGGTGACTTTTGTGTATGTAGCAATTTCTTTAAAAATAAAAATGGTAACATATTTCAGTAATGTTTTAGAGTTGAGATATATGTGTCCACGCGTGAGAGCACTGCACTCTGTGAGACCTGCCTGGAACGTGGTCAATGGAAGAGGCTTAACTCGACCCCAATGGTATTGGGGCCCTCAAAATGTTGTTGAAATATTCAGGGAACGTCGCTTTTTTTATGAAAGGAGAAATTTGTTTGGAACTGTAAGAATTATATCTGGAACCACTCGGGATTCTGGAACTAAAGGGGGATTCCTGGAACCACACGGAACTCTGGGACCACACGGGACTCTGGGACCACACGGGACTCTGGAATCTCACAGGAATCTGGAACTAAAATTATTTCTGGAAGCACATGGAACTCTAGAATAACTCGGGTCTCTGGAACCACATGGAATTCCAGAACCTCTCGGGATTGGAACCAAATGGGACTCAAAAACCACATGGGATACTTGAACAATACGGAACTTCTGGAATCACACAGGATTAATGGAACCACACAGCTGGTGTCCTATGCTAGATCGTACAGCGTAATCCTCTCTAGAAAATAGATTCCTTGTTACAGAAACGTACCATCCAAAATGTCTAAGATAAGCCAGAACAATAAACATGCATGCCCGCCAAACACACTCCGAAACTACGACGTTGGTACAACGTTCGAACAAGTTTTAACACCTCCTAACCAGTTATAACAACCAATATAGCAAGTTGTAACAACGTTCTAATACGTCATAAACACGTTAAGCCAAGATTTAACAGCTTTATTACAAGTTGTAACAAGCAGAAAATAGAGACAGTTTCGGTTTGTGTTTCCAGGGGCAGACACTAAATTTGAGAAATGATCAGACGAGTCGCTTTAAGAAAGATAGGCAGAGAGAACTATGGAAAGAGACAAAGAATATCGAAGCACCTTGAGCTAATGACATACCTGAGAGGACCTAGTGCATAGTACTCAATATCAGGTATGCCACATATATGGCTTGATGTGTAATATATATGGCTCAGTACCTGATCTGTAATGTATATGACGAAGCACCAGGTAGCTTACTGTCAGCATTAATATTAGAGTAGACCACCAAACTAATAGGTAACTACGAGCCGAGTGTCCCACAGAAAGAATAATCATGACAGACCTCAGCCATGGAAATTATTCCCCGTAAATAAGATAAACAAAAAAGAATGTTCCTGGACGGATTGGGAGCAGCAACATACACAATTCTGCAGGCACAAAATAGTCAATAAAAGACAGTTCATCCGTGACGAATTTTAAAGCGTAGCTAACCTTACCCAACCGAGCCTAATACAGCACAAACCATCCTAACTTTCCCTGAGCCTAACATAGCATAACTGAAGTTAATGCTTCCCAACTTAATGATATACAACGCTTTGACAATCAGAAAACGAGCTTTGTCGAATCGTATTGTGCACAGTTTGACAGCCCTTCCTAGACTAATGTGTCTGGTGAAATATATTTCATTTCGTCCTTTGATATGGATTAATATATCACTTAACACTTTATCGTTGATTTACTGCAGTTTTTGTATATTTTTTTGTATTTGTGTGAGTGATATAATTATGTATTTATGTTGGTGAA
Source organism: Procambarus clarkii (assembly GCF_040958095.1). Taxonomy (NCBI): domain Eukaryota; kingdom Metazoa; phylum Arthropoda; class Malacostraca; order Decapoda; family Cambaridae; genus Procambarus; species Procambarus clarkii. The sequence goes on from NC_091173.1 coordinate 8,569,075, forward strand.
TTTTACAGGTAACTTTAAGTGAATTGAGTATTTGAATTTCGCTCGATGTCTCCGAAACAGGAAGCCTGAGCTGTCAGGGCGTACTCACTTGTTTGAACTCATCTACTTGTGCTTCTTTGAGTACGCATGTATTTATTCACCTAGTTGTGCTTGCGGGGGTTGAACTCTGCTCTTTCGGCGGGCCTCTCAACTGTCAATCATCTATTACTAACTACTAACTAAAAAAAAAATTCACACACACACACACACACACACACACACACACACACACACACACACACACACACACACACACACACACACACACACATAATAACCATGGACCATGTCGAGCACTCATTAGGTAACTCCCCGGGATGTTTCTTATCCCGCCCCAAACGACCGTATCTCAGCCGACCTCCGAGAGCTATTGCAGCCTCCCTGTCCTGCCTGGCAAGTCATTATCTCTATCATTTGGGAGGTTCTTTGTCTCTGAAATGAGATGGCGTCACTCGGGAGCTGCCGTATACTGATAACATGGGACTCCCCTCATCACAGCCTAGCAGTTATCCCAACTAATATTCTGTTTTTTAATGTTGGAAAAAATGGAAATACAATGTTAACATTCGTTAACAAAATTTAAGTCATGGTTTTTTTTAAATGTCTACTAAAGTATCCATTAAAATTAATACTTATTTTCTATTTCGTTTTCATTATTTGTTAGATTACCTTCATGTTTCTTCTAAAGTATTTGGAAGAACTTTGGTCCCTTCCCTATGTTATGTTTATGTTTCTTAGTCTACTGACGTGTGGGATCACTCACACATGATTTATCTGTCAACTGTACTTCAAAAGTATGTTAAATCACGAAAGCCTTTGAATCATTTTCGTTTTTATCTCTTATGTTTATACTTCTGCATAACTGAGAAATGTGTTTACGTGTTTTTGTGATTATTCTTCCATGTATATATAAATATATATATATATATATATATATATATATATATATATATATGCCTATACTTGCATAAACCACAAGTGAAGATAAACAATCTTTGGACAACACCCACCAGTGGGACTCGAACCCAGAAAGCACAACTACCTTCCAGTAGCTGGCATAACTAGTATGCTTTAACCCACTACGCCATCAGACCTTAGATTAAAGCATACTAGTTATGCCAGCTACTGGAAGGTAGTTGTGCTTTCTGGGTTCGAGTCCCACTGGTGGGTGTTGTCCAAAGATTGTTTATCTTCACTTGTGGTTTATGCAAGTATAGGCTTATAAGCTGGACACGAGTTCTCTCACATTGACAGTGGCTTGACGAAAATTGCAGACTGACCCCTCACTCATCTGGTGCCTTCGGGAGGTAGAGATGTTTGAGATATATATATCTCGAACTATCTACTTCTTTTGTAAGGTCTGATGGCGTAGTGGGTTAAAGCATACTAGTTATGCCAGCTACTGGAAGGTAGTTGTGCTTTCTGGGTTCGAGTCCCACTGGTGGGTGTTGTCCAAAGATTGTATATATATATATATATATATATATATATATATATATATATATATATATATATATATATATATATATATATATATATATATATATATATATATATATATATATATATATATACTTTAACTTATCTGTACTGTGATTCGTGAATACGTATTTTGATTAACAAGTTTATGTATATGTGTTTTCATATGTTTTCCACCTTGCATCGTGAATAAAATACAATAATTTGTTTGTGTGTTACCATGTAAAATATATTACATTGTGCGTGTTACCAGAACAAAGCTTGTTATTACAAGAAAGGAGGTGGATGTGTATTTACGGAAACACAGACTCAGGATGGGGCTCAGGTATCAACTGATATTATAAATTTATACGCAAATACTCTCCTTGGAGAAACAATGCAAGAGTATATGTAGTTTGAACAGCAGTGGGAAGATGCTCTGTAGAGAAAAGGGAGATATACTGTAGAGGAGAGAGGGAGGATGCATTTAAGAAGAGAGAGGAAAGATGCATTGTATAGTAAAGACTAGAGATGTATTGCATAGTAAATAGGGGAGATGCATAAGAGAGAGAGGAAAGATGCATTCAGGAGAGAAAGGAGATGTATTGAATAATAGAGACGGGAGATGCATTGAAGAAGAGAGGGAGAAAGACGAGGGAGGGACGAGAAAGAGAGAGAGACAGAGAGGAAGAAGAAAGACTACCAAGAGAATGATACTTGGAAGAGAGAAGGAAAATACAATTCATACACTCATCATATGATATACTTCACTTCTGCACAATATTATCATTATCATATTATATGATGCATTTATCCACAATAACAATATTCTCATATTGTATAATGTATTTCCGGGCAAAATTAACATTGTAATAGCGTATGCAGCGACTGTGGCGCCGCCTGTCGCCCGCCCCGCATATCACCCATGAATAAGCTATGAAATAATTTACACTTTAAGCAGAAGCGTATTGAGTGTGGCTGTGATGAATGGTGGCTGGCTGAAGGTGGAGTTGTGAGAGGGAAGTGGAAGGGGCAGAGAGGGATGTTGCGGGAGGAGAAGGAAGTAAAATACACAATGATGGAGCAGGAGAGGAAACTGGAAAAGGCAGAAGAGGGTGGCGGAGCAGGAGGAGGACAGAGGGTAAAGAAGGGGGATAGAGATTGAGAAATTAGGAAGATAGAAGGAAAATAATAAAGAAAGGAGCAACACGGGGGTAAATGGAAGGTAGGAAAAGGGCGGGGAGGATCAAAATGAGATACGAATGAGGTTTGGAGAGAGCAGAGGTACAAAAGTAAAGGTACTGAAAAGAGGCAAGAAAGAGCAATGGCAACTAAAGAGTAAATATACCAAAGGGAGAAAAAGAGTAATATAAATAAGGCGAGAAAGTGCAGGATAAAGCAACTAACATGGAACTATGTAAATATTATTACATTATTAAACAAATATTCAGGAAGGAAGGTAACTTCATTTCTTTCCTATCCCATGTTTCAGTTCACATGTACAGCAAACAATATCATGATACATTCATACACAACTTTCGTATCTCTGGACACATCTGTATGTTAAGATATGATAGCATATCCGACATAACCTGTATATTAACAAATTATCGTATATACGACTCAAGGCATTAGGAAATTATCGTGTACCTGAACACAAGTGCATATTAAGCAGTTCTCTTAATTATAAATGTATATAATTATAAATGTATAATTATTTATGATATTGGTAATTAATTTACTTGAATTATCAAACATCGGAATACAGTTGTATATTTATGATAACAGAATTTTGTTATAAATCAGTAATAATGATTTAAGGTCAAAGGTACAGAACCTTGTATACCACATACGTTAGGCCAATCCTGGAGTATGCTGCCCCGCATGAGCCCGTACCTTGTCAAGCACAACTAGGTGAGTACACATACACAAATATACACACACACTAACATTTTATACTGGAAGTCCTCAGTTTGTGGTAAGCAATGCATATGTTCTCAAAGAAGGAGGTGATTATTTTCTTGGATTGCCCATAAGCAATTTGATAAAAATATAACACCAATAATTATAATTGGCTTGTTAGATCTAAGACAATGTGTAGTGTTCGCTACTCTAACTGTTATCATACCACCATGCAAGAAGTGCCTCAGATCTTCGGATCATCTAGTAAAGTCAGTAAACTCCAGGATGATACTTTTGCTGGGCACTTAGTTACGAGTACCTCTTAGAGTTTACACCTGCTGGTGTAGACCTGATCATCAGTAAACCGTTTCACCAGAATGACTCGTACACCCAATATTGTAATGCGAAAATGCAAGAATTACAAGATTACTTGATGAAATGTACAAAATTTTCACCCAAAATGACATATTACTCAAAATCTCGGTCCAATATCACGAGTTTGATTACTGGAGGAAATTGCTTCATGTGTTGTGAGTGCGACCTTCTCCCTGGACGGTAGCTGTTCCTATGGCGCCTGACAGCTGGGTGGACAGCGCTTCAGATTCGTAGTCCTGAGGTTCCGGGTTCGATCCCCGGTGGAGGTGGAGACAAATGGGTAAAATGTTTCTTTCAATCTGATGCCCCCGTTACCTAGCAGTAAATAGGTACCTGGGAGTTAGTCAGCTAGTCCTGAGGTTTCGGGTTCGATCCCCGGTGGAGGTGGAGACAAATGGGCAAAATGTTCCTTTCACCCTGATGCCCCCGTTACCTAGCAGTAAATAGGTCCCTGGGAGTTAGTCAGCTGCTACAATCAGCTTCCTGGGGGTGTGTAACAAAAAGGAGGCCTGGTCGAGGACCGGGCCGCGGGGACGCTAAGCCCCCAAATCATCTCAAGATAACCTCAAGATAGCTGTTTACTGTGCTACTGGTGCCTGAGTTTCTTCACTGAACAGATCAATACACTAACAGCCACTAGACTTTGGAGAACGAGGAGTGGCACAACGGTGGCACTGTTGCTCCAGTCTGTTGTGGTGAATGATTGTTCCAACTACCATGACTGACAGTAGTAATTAGAAATTGGCAATTTTTGTTTCAGTCGCGTCAGCA
>NC_091173.1:8578619-8591119 GCF_040958095.1 Procambarus clarkii
CGCAGGGCGTGCGTGAAAAATTGACCGGGAGTAAGTGCATTACACAACCGACGGTTAGAAAGATGGGGGTCCAAGAGCTAATAACACACACGCACGCGCGTGCGTGTGTGTGTGTGTGTGTGTGTGTGTGTGTGTGTGTGTGTGTGTGTGTGTGTGTGTGTGTGTACTCACCTATATGTACTCACCTATATGTGCTTGCAGGATCGAGCATTGACTCTTGGATCCCGCCTTTCTAGCTATCGGTTGTTTACAGCAATGACTCCTGTCCCATTTCCCTATCATACCTAGTTTTAAAAGTATGAATAGTATTTGCTTCCACAACCTGTTCCCCAAGTGCATTCCATTTTTCTACTACTCTCACGCTAAAAGAAAACTTCCTAACATCTCTGTGACTCATCTGAGTTTCCAGTTTCCACCCATGTCCCCTCGTTCTGTTATTATTACGTGTGAACATTTCATCTATTTCCACTTTGTCAATTCCCCTGAGTATTTTATATGTCCCTATCATATCTCCTCTCTCCCTTCTTTTCTCTAGTGTCGTAAGGTTCAGTTCCTTCAGCCGCTCTTCATATCCCATCCCTCGTAGCTCTGGGACAAGCCTCGTCGCAAACCTCTGAACCTTCTCCAGTTTCTTTATGTGTTTCTTCAGGTGGGGGCTCCATGATGGCGCGGCATACTCTAAGACGGGTCTCACGTAGGCAGTGTAAAGCGCCCTAAAAGCTTCCTCATTTAGGTTTCTGAATGAAGTTCTAATTTTCGCCAGTGTAGAGTACGCTGCTGTCGTTATCCTATTTATATGTGCCTCAGGAGTTAGATTAGGTGTCACATCCACTCCCAGGTCTCTTTCTCGAATCGTTACAGGTAGGCTGTTCCCCTTCATTGTGTACTGTCCCTTTGGTCTCCTGTTACCTGATCCCATTTCCATAACTTTACATTTACTGGTGTTAAACTCCAGTAGCCATTTCCCTGACCATCTCTGCAGCCTGTTTAAGTCCTTTTGGAGGATCCTACAATCCTCGTCTGTCACAACTCTTCTCATTAATTTTGCGTCATCTGCAAACATTGACATGTATGATTCCACTCCTGTAAACATATCATTTACGTAAATTAGAAAGAGGATTGGTCCCAACACCGATCCTTGAGGTACTCCACTTGTTACTGTTCGCCAGTCCGACTTTTCGCCCCTTACCATTACCCTCTGGCTCCTTCCTGTTAGGTAGTTCTTCACCCATACTAGGGCCTTTCCGCTTACTCCTGCCTGCCTCTCAAGTTTGTATAGCAGTCTCATGTGCGGTACCGTATCAAAGGCCTTTTGGCAGTCAAGAAATATGCAGTCTGCCCAGCCTTCTCTGTCCTGCCTTATCCTTGTTACTTTATCATAGAATTCTAAAAGGTTTGTTAGGCATGATTTCCCTGTCCAGAACCCATGTTGGTGCTTGTTTACAAACCCAATGCTCTCCAGGTGCTCAACAAGTCTTAGCCTAATTATTCTTTCAAGAATTTTGCAGGGGATGCTTGTCAGTGATACGGGTCTGTAGTTAAGTGCCTCCTCCCTATCACCCTTTTTGAAAATCGGTACGACATTTGCCTCCTTCCAGCAACTGGGCAATTCTCCCGACATAAGTGACTCATTAAAGATCATTGCCAGAGGCACGCTGAGAGCCTGCGCTGCCTCTTTGAGTATCCACGGTGATACTTTGTCTGGTCCAACAGCTTTATTTGCATCCAGTGTTGTCAACTGTTTCATTACATCCTCTGCTGTCACCTCTATATCCGATAGTCTTTCATCTTGGGTAATCTCTTCTAACAATGGGAGCTGCTCAGGCTCGGTTGTGAACACTCCATGGAATTTTGCATTCAGTACCTCGCAGATTTCCTTGTCGCTTTCTGTATATGCCCCTTCTGTTTTCCTCAGTCTTGTCACTTGGTCATTTACCGACATCTTCCTTCTTATATGGCTATGTAGTAATTTTGGTTGCTTTTTCGCTTTGACTGCAATATCGTTCTCATAATTCCTTTCCGACACTCGTCTTATGTTAATGTAATCATTCCTAGCTCTGTTACATCTAATCCTGTTGTCCTCTGTCCTTTGTCTTCTGTACTTCCTCCACTCCCTCCTGCTTCTCACCTTTGCTTCCTGACACTGTCTATTAAACCATGGGTTATTATATTCCCTCCTGCTTTTTTCCTTTATTGTTGGAATAAATCTATCTTCAGCCTCCTTGCATTTCAATATGACTTGGTTCATCATACCTTGCACTGTTTTTCCTCTAAGTTCTTCCTCCCACTGCACTTCTCCCAGGTAGTCCCTTATCCTTCTGTAGTCCCCTTTTCTGTAATCAAGTCTCGTTAATTGCAACCCCAGCACGAAGTCCGTACTTAGTCAAGCACAAGGCGAAGACTAAAAAAGTTCAGAGGTATGCCACTAGGCTAGTCCCAGAACTAAGAGGCATGAGTTACGAGGAAAAACTGCGGGAAATGCACCTCACGACACTGGAAGACAGAGGAGTAAGGGAAGACATGATAACTACCTACAAAATTCTCAGAGGAATTGACAGGATAGATAAGGATAAATTGTTTAACACGGGTGGGACGCGAACAAAGAGACACAGGTGGAAACTGAGTACCCAAATGAGCCACAGCGACGTTAGAAAGAACTTTTTCAGTGTCAGAGTAGTTAACTTGTGGAATGCATTAGGCAGTGATGTGGTGGAGGCTGACTCCATACACAGTTTCAAATGTAGATATGATAGAGCCCAGTAGGCTCAGGAATCTGTACACCTGTTGATTGACAGTTGGGAGGCGGGACCAAAGAGCCAGAGCTCAACCCCCGCAAGTACAAGTAGGTGAGTACATACACACACACATACACACACACACACACACACACACACACACACACACACACACACACACACACACACACACACACACACACACACACACACACACACACACACACACACAAAGTCCTACATGTCGATGTTTGCGGATGATGCAAAGTTGATGAGAAGAGTTGTGACAGATGAGGATTGCAGGATCCTCCAAGAGGACCTGAACAGATTGCAGAGATGGTCAGAGAAATGGCTACTAGAATTCAACACGAGCAAATGTAAAGTTATGGAAATGGGACTAGGAGATAGGAGACCAAAGGGACAGTACAAAATGAAGGGGAACAGCCTACCTGTAACGACGCGTGAAAGAGACCTGGGGGTGGACGTAACACCTAATCTATCTCCTGAGGCACATATTAATAGGATAACGACAGCAGCGTACTCTACACTGGCAAAAGTTAGAACATCATTCAGAAACCTAAGTAAGGAGGCATTTAGGGCGCTTTACACTGCCTACGTGAGGCCAGTCTTAGAGTATTCCGCCTCATCATGGAGTCCCCATCTGAAGAAGCATATAATGAAACTGGAAAAGGTTCAGAGGTTTGCAACGAGACTCGTCCCAGAGCTACGAGGGATGGGGTATGAGGAGCGCCTGAGGGAACTGTGCCTTACGACACTAGAAAGAAGAAGGGAGAGGGGGGACATGATAGGAACGTATAAGATACTCAGAGGGATTGACAGAGTGGACATAGACGAAATGTTCACACGGAATAGTAACAGAACGAGAGGACATGGATGGAAGCTTGAAACTCAGATGAGTCACAGAGATGTTAGGAAGTTTTCTTTTAGCGTGAGAGTAGTGGGGAAATGGAATGCACTTCAGGAACAGGTTGTGGAAGCAAATACTATTCATAATTTTAAAACCAGGTATGATAGGGAAATGGGGCAGGAGTCATTGCTGTAAAGAACCGATGCTCGAAAGGCGGGATCCAAGAGTCAATGCTCGATCCTGCAGACACAACTAGGTGAGTACAACTAGGTGAGTACACACACACACACACACACACACACGCGCACACACACACACACACACACACACACACACACACACACACACACACACACACACACACACACACACACACACACACACACACACACACACACACACACACACACACACAGTCACGCCACGTGGTAGCCTCCAGCCATTAATAATCCACCTGATGTCGAACTTAATACAAAATTATCTTGCTCCTAATATTTTACATGGTCCAATTTTTGTACACAGGCAATCTATCACGCGCCTCGGCTCCCCAGTCATTTGTGCAGACTCTAAATTTACGAAACGGGACACCTTCTGAGATATTACACTTTTACTTCATATCTAACCATTTATTTTAGATTTGTTTTCATGTGTTGGGAAAGTTAATATGTTACATTTGATGGTGAATTTGGTGATTTTTTTTTGGGGGGGGGGTTGGGGGGGAGGGGAGAGAATGGGTAGCTATGGATCTTGGCCATATTGTCAGCACTTAAGGGCGAGTGATTTCTTACTGAATCAGTAAATGTGAATAAGTTGCATCTTGACGAAGGATTATTATCATATGTTGTATATACATTTAACCCTACTGGTTGAACTCTTATCAACATCGGCGTCCAAACTGAGATGCTTTTGTGGAATTAAACGACTCAATTTAAGGTTATTCCCGGACTCACGAGCATCAGCAGCCTGTCCTTACACTTGATGCACAATAATATTTACGCTCTCCGGACTATTGAGCATCGTTCTTGATAAGATTTGCGGATTGTATTGTTACGTTTCTGGTTAGGTAATACTAGAGCAAATTATACGCTCGGTAAATTAGGAGAAAACGTTACGAACCAACACACACCAACCTGAGGTGCCGAAAGCCTTTCGAACCCCCAAGAGTACTGACAAAATGGTCACTATCAGGTGTTGAGGGGAGACTCTAGACATCATGGTCAAATTCAGCTTGTCCCTTGTGAGGGGAGAGAATTACTGTACATCATTGGCAAAAATTCTAGGCACCCCCCTTTCCCCTTACTCTAATTTGACGGCCGTTTACCCCAGGCGGAGCGATGAAGGGGGAATATCTACCATGATTTTAGGGTTACACCGGTGTTCGTTATCGCATATTTTTATTTTTAGTTGTAAATTCTCCCAAATAATTCCTGTCGTTTGGTCAAATATAAAATTTGTGTGATAATTTATTCTATTACCATAATAATGCCGTTGACATGAGCTTTTTATGTACTATAATGATGGACACCTATTGATATTTGCCGTGTGTGTGTACTCACCTGTTTGTGCTAGCAGGATCGCGTTTCAGCTTTTGGCTCTCGCTTCATAGTCACTAATTGTCTAATATAATGACTCTCGCTCTATTATTTTTCCAACCCGTTCTCGCAAATTTAATAAGTCAATATTGACTTATTAGTTGCGTGCATAGGTGACATACTAAACATAATAGTTTCCCTTGAAAAGCTTCATAGAAAACACCGACCTTACCTAACCTACTTAGTATGTTAAAATAAGCATCTTATAGCTTCGTAATTACAATTATTACCTTACCTATACCTATAATAGGTTAAGTAACAATTGTAATTACGAAGCTATAAGATGCTTATTTTAACATACTAAGTAGGTTAGGTAAGGTCGGTGTTTTCTATGAAGCTTTTCAAGGGAAACTATTATGTTTAGTATGTCACCTATGCACGCAACTAATAAGTCAATATTGACTTATTAAATTTGCGAGAACGGGTTGCATTTTTCTTGGGTAATTTTACATATCTAATCTTCTCTTGGTGTTAACTAATACTATACCTATTACTCCTCTCAGTACCATGGAGAGGATTCTTGTCAGTGATATTGTTCTGTAGTTTAGTACCTCTTCCCCTATTTCCTTTCTTATATCTTAGCACATTGGCATCTTCCAGTAGCTTGGTAAAACTCCATTCTTAATTGACTCATTAAAGACCATACCTTCTATACTTAGCGTCTATGCCGCTTCTTTTAACATCCATGGTGAAATATGTTCCCATAGTTTCATTTTCATCTAATGAGTCTGGTTGATTCATTATTTCCTTTAATGTTATTTCAAAATTAGTGAGTCTCTCATCTAGGGATACTTCCTCTCCTAATACAATTAACTGTTCTGGCGCAGACGTGACCATACCATGGAAACTGGCTTCTTAGAAATTTCTTTACAAACGCTATTTTCAGTCAAATATCTTCCCCCTCTTGAATAATCTAGTCACTTGGTCATTTGCTTTCTTTTTCCTTCTTATATGACTATGTAGTAACTTCGATTGTTACTTTGCTTCGCATAAAGTGTCATTTTCATAGTTTTTATGATACTCTTCTTATGTGTTTCCGTTCCTAACTCTGCTGCACCTATACCTGTCTTCTTCTGTTATCTGCATCTTTTCCAGTCCCTACTGTTTTTTATCTCTTGGTAATGTCTATTGAATCATGGGTTACTACATTCCTGCGAAATTGATATCCATATTGTTGGCATGAATCTCTCATCATCATCTCTGAATCTCTATTTCATTTGATCCATCAATCTCTGGACTGTTTTTTCCTCTAGGCTCTTCCTCCCATTACACATTTCTCAGGTACTCTTTCATTTTTTTCATTTTTCTATAGTTTACTATAGAAAAATATAGTTTTTCTATATTAGGAAATAGTAACTTTTCTATAGTTTTTCTATAGTTTACTCTCGTTTCTCTGATCCCGTGACTGATGTTCGTTGTTTTTAATTCGACCATATAGTCAAAGACCAAGACACTGGATGATACCACTACGAGTCGGTGACTCGTAGTGGTATTTCGCGCTGTAAGTTCGCGACATTTTCTTCATTGTGAGTAATTATTAGATCCAAAAGACTGGGGCATCGCTCCTTTTCTTTAGTGTCATCTTTTATATAGTCTATGTTAAAAAGTTGCTATCCAGAACTTCCACTAATTTTATTCCCTACGTTTCTTGTTATATGGGGTTTCTCGAGTCCAATCTATCCGTGATTTAGCAACCCGTCCTCTTAAAAATAACGTCGCTTTTCGCTCGTATGCGCGCTATGGCCAAAAATGGACGTAATTTTAAATGAAATCGGCTCACAAAAGTGATTTACATTTCCGTTTTCTGTTTGAGTCCTCTGGCTTACTCGGAAAGGTTAAGAGAGGAAACTTTCAAATAACATTTTTCATGACGTTTTGAAACTTAAGGAGAATTTCCTGCCCACCTAACCTATCAGAGGACCCTTAATTTACTGTTTTTCAACAAAAAAAATTATTTTCAATTTTTTTTATTTTGAAATTACGTCCATTATCGGCCATACTGGCAAACGGCCAAAAGCGACGTAAATTTTAAGAGGACAGGTTGGCGATAGATATCCCATGATAAGTAGTTTAGCGTTCATTCTGTGTACTGCTGTTGCTACGATTTGCAATTCTTCTATACATGCTTTGTGTCATATTCATGGCTGGGTCTACTGTGGTCTGCGGGAAAGTGGGCGGGGCTGGGGAGGTTAAGATAGTGGTATTACCATTATCTAACTATTCCCCCATCTGCTGCAGGGAGGAGCATGAGGTGGTGATGAACACCTGCATACTATAACAACATACTTCATTGTAACAACATACAGGCAATGGAAAAACATTGAACGAATGAATAATACAATCAAGTGATGTAAGTTCCTTATAACACAGATGTAGTCCCATACTTACCAGCATACACGCTCAGTACTCTCTAATAGTTGAAGTGTTGTGCAATGTTCATTCAGTAACTTTATGCAGTGTGCAGTAGCCCATATTGGACGAGAGAAGCTTTCATCTATATTACGCTTCCATTACGTGACTTTGTTGTTTGTTAATTAACAATGTTCTAACTTAAGATGACTTCAGTTGGGAGTTAGTATTGTTCTTTTTTATTGCTTTCAGTGGATCATGTGAATTATGAGTGGATCATGAGAACTCACCCACATAGTCCCCTCACCTCATACTATTTCACCTCAATACATTGAAGTGAAATACATCCACACCAATGCATTTCATTCTCTCACAGTTCTTACACTCTCTTTCCCCCACACAACTCACCCCCACACTCTCCCTCACATCTCACCCCCCCCCACACCTTTTCCTCCTCCCTTGCACCAAATTTCTCCTCCAAGATTGAAAAATTCCGCCAGCTTCGTAAAGATGGATTAAACACCTGGTTCAAGATGACCTAAAAACGATATATTTGTTTTTAAACTTCGGAATTATGCAATGTTACTTCTCTCCACTTAATTATTCTGTTGTATACATAACGTTCCGAGATGCTGTTTATATTAGATATCTTGGTCTAGGTTTTGCATGTTAGTATACATATGTGTACTCACCGAATTGTGACTGTAAGGGGGGTTAAACGTCAGCTGTTTGGTCCCACTCTACCTTCAGTTGAGTTGTGTAAACTCAATTGATACTTTTGGCTTCCATGTCTACATTTGAAGCTGTGTGTCGAGACATACAGCAGCTTAGCGATATATATATATATATATATATATATATATATATATATATATATATATATATATATATATATATATATATAATATATATATATATATATATATATATATATATATATATATATATATATATATATATATATATATATATATATATATTTAAATAATGGGTTATTTAGGGCAGATGTAAAGCGTGTGGTATGATGGCAGATGTTCATACATCACGCCAAGTTTCTGGGTGTCGTAATATATCTTCCACGTGTATTTTCTGACGCTATTTTTCATTCTTGGTTGTCAAAAGATATTTCTATATATATTATCCTCGTGGCACGTTCTTCATCTTTTTTACCCGAAGTATAGATTTTTGAGTTTGTGTGTTTTTGCGTTTACTTGTGTGTGTGTGAGCGTGTGTATGTATGTGTACTCACCTAGTTGTGCTTGCGGGGGTTGAGCTCTGGCTCTTTGGTCCCGCCTCTCAATCGTCAATCAACAGGTGTACAGGTGCCTGAGCCTATTGGGCTCTATCATATCTACACTTGAAACTGTGTATGGAGTCAGCCTCCACCACATTACTTCCTAATGCATTCCATTTGTCAACCACTCTGACACTAAAAAAGTTCTTTCTAATATCTCTGTGGCTCATTTGGGCACTCAGTTTCCACCTGTGTCCCTTAGTGCGTGTGCCCCTTGTGTTAAATAGCATGTCTTTATCAACCCTGTCGATTCCCTTGAGAATCTTGAATGTGGTGATCATGTCCCCCCTAACTCTTGTCTTCCAACGAAGTGAGGTTTAATTTCCGTAGTCTCTCCTCGTAGCTCATACCTCTCAGCTCGGGTACTAGTCTGGTGGCAAACCTTTGAACCTTTTCCAGTTTAGTCTTATGCTTGACTAGATATGGACTCCATGCTGGAGCCGCATGCTCCAGGATTGGTCTGACATATGTGGTATATAATGTTCTGAAAGATTCCTTACACAAGTTTCTAAAGGCCGTTCTTATGTTAGCCAACCTTACATATGCTGCTGATGTTATCCTCTTGATATGAGCTTCAGGGGACAGGTCTGGCGTGATATCAACCCCCAGGTCTTTCTCTCTCTGACTCTTGAAGTATTTCATCTCCCAAATGATACCTTGTATCTGGTCCCCTGCTTCCTACCCCTATCTTCATTACATTACATTTGCTTGGGTTAAACTCTAACAGCCATTTGTTCGACCATTCCACACAGCTTGTGTGTGTGTGTGTGTGTGTGTGTGTGTGTGTGTGTGTGTGTGTGTGTGTGTGTGTGTGTGTGTGTGTGTGTGTGTGTGTGTGTGTGTGTGTGTGTGTGTGTGTGTGTGTGTGTGTGTGTGTGTGTGTGTGTGTGTGTGTGTGTGTGTGTGTGTGTGTTTTTATGTTTGCGTGTATGTGTCTAAATACTCACGTGGACATGCTCACCTAAATGTGCCTGCAGGGTCGAACTCCAGTTCCGAAGCCTCTGTATTAGTAGTTATACCCAATAGCTTCGTTTATATTGTCATCTTTACCTACAGAATCGTGTATACAGTTAGCGTTGAACACTTCTTCGTCTTATTCATTCCACTTATTTAAATCTTTACAGTGAAGTAGTTGATCTTGACATCTGCCCGGTTTCCATTGAAGGCGTTACGTCCTGTTCTTACATGCATTGATCGTTTCTTTCTCTTATTTAGCAGTTTCAATTAGGATTTTATGGGTCGTTATCATGTCACCCCTTTACTTGTTCCCTTTGAGTTGGGTGAGGCCCAGTTCCTTTTGTTTCCTTGTAGTTTTGTTCTCTCAGTTCAGGAACACGCTTTAATTCATATCTGTTGACCTCTTTTGTTTTTTCCTGGTGAAAGCAGGTCTTTCTCCTTTTCTGATTGATCCACAGTAATGCCAGTTTAAAGTTTTCTTGTGCACTGTTATTATTGTGCCCCAATCTCGACATTTACGTAAATTTGCAGTTATCTGTCATGTATTGGGTTTGTCTCGGTACAGTTGTGGGCCTTTTGATGTCCATTCCGTTTCTGGCTTGCTCCTGATACCTGCTTGAGGGGGTTCTGGGAGTTGCTCTACTCTCCAAGCCTGGCCTGACTTGTGAAAGCTTGGTCCAACAGACTATTGCTTGGAGCGACCCGCAGGCCCTCATATCCACCACAGCCCGGTTGGTCCGATACTCCTTGAAGAAAGCTATCTAGTTTTCTCTTGAAGATGTCAACGGTTGTGCCTGCAATATGTCTTATACTTGCTGGAAGCATGTTGAGTGACCGTGGACCTCTGATGTTCATACAGTGTTTTCAGATTGTGCCTATGGCACCTCTGCTCTTCACTGGTTCTATTCTGCATTTTCTTCCATATCGTTCACTCCAGTACGTTGTTATTTTACTGTGTAGATTTGGTACTTGGCCCTCCAGTATTTTCCACGTGTATATTACTTGATATCTCTCTCGTCTCCTTTCTAGTGAGTACATTTGGAGAGCTTTGAGACGATCCCAATAATTTAGGTGCTTTATCGCGTCAATGAATGCCGTATTTTTTTCTGTATTCCCTCTATTTCAGCAATCTCTTCTGCTCTGAAGGGGGAAGTGAGTATCAAGCAATACTCATGACGGGACCACACAAGTGATTTGAAGAGTACAACCATTGTGATAGGATCCCTGGATTTGAAAGTTCTGGTTATCCATCCTATCATTTTTCTGGCTGATGCAATATTTGCTTGGTTATGCTCCCTAAACGTTATGTCGTCAGACATCATTATTCCCAAATCCTTTACATGTTGCTTTCCTACTATGGGCAAATTTGATTATGTTTTGTACCCTGTATTATGTTTAAGGTTCTCATTTTTACCGTATCTGAGTACCTGGAATTTATCACTGTTAAACATCATGTTATTTTCTTCTGCCCAGTCGAAAACTTTATTAATATCTGCTTGTAGTTTTTAATGTCTTCGGCAGAGGTAATTTTTCATGCTGATTTTTGTGTCGTCTGCGAAGGGATGATACGAAGCTGTGACTTGTATTTTTTACTATATCTGATATGAGAATATGTCTGCTGCTTTAAGCGCATCTGGTATCTCCCCAGTGTCCAAGCTTTTTCTCCACACTATACTGAGTGCCTGTGCTATTGGCACTTTGCATTTCTTTATAAATATTGAATTCCATGAGTGCAACTCCATCAAAGGGAATGAAAAGAGATAAAGATAAGAAAACAAGAAGTGGAGGGGATCCTGAAAAAAAAATCGAAGAGGGTCATAAATGGGAAGAGAGTGAAGGAAGCAGAGGAATGGATAGTGGGAAAGGATGAGAGCGAGGCAGAGGGAGGGAGGGAGAAAGGATGGGGGGGGGAGGAGAGGGATGTAGCAAGAGATGTGCTTATCACTCATAATAGAGGAGGTAACCACCTTAGTGATCCTACTTCTGCAGCACAACATGTCCTTACGATTAAATCAGCCAAATAATCACTTGCTGCCAGCCGCTAGCCGGCAGCCAGCCACCAGCCAGCCAGCCAGCCAGCCAACCAGCCAGCCAGTCAGCCAACCAGCCAGCCAGTCAGCCAGCCAGCCAGCCAGCCAGCCACCAGCCACCAACCAGCCACCAGCCAGCCAGCCAGCCAGTCGCCAGCGAGCCGCCAGCCACCAGCCAGCCAGCCAGCCAGCCAGCCAGCCAGCCAGCCGCCAGCCAGCCAGTCAGTCGCCAGCCAGCCGCCAGCCACCAGCCACCAGCCACCAGCCAGCCAGCCAGCAGCCAGCCAACAGCCAGCCACCAGCCAGCCAGCCACCAGCCACCAGCCACCAGCCAGCCACCAACCAGCCAGCCACCAGCCAACCAGCCACCAGCCAGCCAGGCAGCCAGCCAGTCAGCCAGCCAGCCACTAGCCACCAACCAGCCACCAGCCAGCCACCAGCCAGCCAGCCACCAGCCAGCCAGCCACCAGCCAGCCAGCCACCAGCCAGCCAGCCAGCCAGCCAGCCAGCCAACCAGCCAGCCAACCAGCCAGCCAGCCAGCCAACCAGCCAGCCAGCCAGCCAGCCAGCCAGCCAGCCAGCCAGCCACCAGCCACCAACCAGCCACCAGCCAGCCACCAGTCAGCCAGCCACCAGCCAGCCAGCCAGCCAACCAGCCAGCCAGCCAGCCAGCCA
>NC_091173.1:8598619-8637004 GCF_040958095.1 Procambarus clarkii
CGTACTAACGAGGACACAGACGTACTAACGAGGACACTGACGTACTAGCGAGGACACTGACGTACTAACGATGGCACTGACGTACTAACGACGACACTGACGTACTAACGAGGACACAGACGTACTAACGAGGACACAGACATACTAACGAGGACACTGACGTACTAACGAGTACACTGACGTACTAACGACGACACTGACGTACTAACGAGGACACTGACGTACTAACGACAACACTGACGTACTAACGAGGACACTGACGTACTAACGAGGACACTGACGTACTAACGAGAACACTGACATACTAACGAGGACACTGACGTACTAACGACGACACTGACGTACTAACGAGGACACTGACGTACTAACGAGGACACAGACGTACTAACGACGACACTGACGTACTAACGACGACACAGACGTACTAACAATGACACAGACGTACTAACGAGGACACTGACGTACTAACGAGGACACTGACGTACTAACGACGACACAGACGTACTAACAATGACACAGACGTACTAACGAGGACACAGACGTACTAACAGTGACACAGACGTACCAACGAGGACACTGACGTACTAACGAGGACACAGACGTACTAACGACGACACTGACGTACTTACGAGGACACAGACGTACTAACGACGACACAGACGTACTAACAATGACACAGACGTACTAACAAGGACACAGGAGTACTAACGACGACACTGACGTACTAACGAGGACACAGACGTACTAACGACGACACAGACGTACTAACAATGACACAGACGTACTAACAAGGACACAGGAGTACTAACGACGACACATACATACTAACGACGACACAGACATACTAACGACGACACAGCAGACATACTAACGACGACACAGACGTACCAACGACGACACAGACGTACCAACGACGACACAGACGTACCAACGACGACACAGACGTACCAACGACGACACAGACGTACTAACGAGAACACAGACGTACCAACGACAACACAGACGTACCAACGACAACTCAGAAGTACCGACAATCAATTTGAGAGGTTATTCTCCATTTGCCAATTGTTAGAAATTTTTTAATATAAATATTTCTGCCTTTGCTTTTATGCATATTACAAAATAATGTAATATGAATATTAGTAATGGACTGTAATTTCATGATCCATTTTTATATTTTTATTTAAAAAAATATCTTAAGTAAGAGGCTTACTGGACAATTCCTGTTAGGGCCGAGTTGTCTAATAGAGGCGACATGCGAGAGGCGAGTTGTCTAATAGAGGCTGGGACGAGGCTCACTGCCTCGTGACAGACTGCTTTTGTATCAATTATAGTGAGCTCAATTATAACTCAATTATAGTGAGCTCAATTATAACTCAATTATAGTGAGCTCAATTATAGTGAGCTCAATTATAACTCAATTATAGTGAGCTCGTAAATGAGTTCGGTTATCCGCAATAACCTTGTTCTTGTGATATTTGGGTCAATGCCATTGTCTTAATTCTGATAATATATACTATCTATTGTCTCTTGTCACGCGCGCGAACCAGACGCTTGGGGCTTACCTCACCCAGTTTTTCAACGTGGTTACTGTGGGATATGTGTCCAACATGGTCGGGTTGGGGTCGCCACCATTCAATTGGCAGTGTGCTATACGGTACATTGTGAACCCCCTGGTGATTTTGGCATCCCCTAAACCTTTAAATCGTTCTAACAAATCAAAACCATTATATTTTTTTTCCATACTGTAAATATTATGCACTGCTGTCCACAAAGACAAGTAATTATATCTATCATACTTTGGGTGTAATAGACCACTAGACCCTTATAGTACTGAGTTTACATATATGAAAGAGTACTCTTTCATATATGTACATATATGAAAGAGTACAATCGTCACCATTGGACTGTGGAGAAATGCCCGACATACCACTGGAACATTATCTAACACAGTGCACAGTTACAAATCCATTAAGATTTCAACTTAGATTCAACAGAGCAGAAGAAGTTGTTAAACACATATGGCAAAATCTTACTGAAGCGACCATACGAGTCATAAATACTCATACTCCGCCCAAGTAAAACAGAAACAAGCAACACTTAGTGGGCCAGCCAGAGGCTTAGGGCCCGCGCAGGAATATCCCTGCAAAAAAAAAAAAAGTCACCATTGGCTTGAGCTTCAGGAATTAAATAGACATGCTGACCAAACCACACACTAGAAAGTGAAGAGATAGAGACGTTTCGGTCCATCTTGGACCATTATTAAGTCCACAATCGACTTGATAATGGTCCAGGACGGACCGAAACGTCGTCGTCCCTTCGCTTTCTAGTGTGTGGTTTGGTCAACACTTCTCGGCCACGTTATTGTGACTCCTCATCTGCATTAAATAGACATTTGACAGCAAAGGGTCAAGCATGTTACCCTGTGGTATTCCATCACCAATTGAGTGGCTTTCGGATTTTGCACCATTGAGGACCATACTTTAGAGTCCGTTCCTAATGACAATTCGTGATTAGCTCTAAAATGTAACCCGAGATGCCTAGTGCTTCAAGCTTTGTTATTAATCCGATCAAAGGCACCAGCAATGTCCAGTGCAACAACAACCCAGTTGAGTCTGGACTCATCTAGTGACAGGCCACTATGTTGCATGTTGCTGAAAATGCTAATTGAAACATGTTGCTAAAATGCAACATGTTTCAGTTTATTTCTTGGTTGTGAACATATCTTCAGTTAATTTCGAGTCAAACAACCTATTCTACTTCAGCTCTACACACGAATGTTGTGGGGAAAAAACACACACATATATATATATAATATATATATATATATATATATATATATATATATATATATATATATATATATATATATATATATATATATATATATATATATATATATATATATATATATATATATATATATATATATATATATGTATACGGCTGCAGGAAGCTTTGTTGTATTTTTCCTGTTTTAATTGCGAGAAAAAACTTTTCCCTTTAGGTTTGAAGATCATTAAATGTGTTAATTACTGGCTTCGGAGAGGTTTTTTGGTTATGTCTTTTGGCTTACTAAAATTGTCTGTTCGTGTAGGATTCTTCTGATCTACAGTTTTATCTTTGAGAGCCTTTGTTCGTATGTTTTTTAAAGTATTTCTTTCATGTTTTGCGCAATGAAACTACTTTTTGTACAACCCTTGGCTGGTGCTTAAAGAAATTTATATCACTGGCATTTAATGATGAGTTGTATTTTAACCATCATTATCAATGAAATCATCATCAATGCATTATTATTACCCTCATCATCATCGCATCCTGTAAGAGAATCAAAAAGGCATAATTACTGCGTATCTTTCCTCATTTCCACTTCTCTGTCACTTGCAATGCATTGAACAACTTCAGAAAACTGACTAAATATGCGACAAACAAGTCACTGGACAACTCTGCCTCGTTAAATTTTCCTCTTTCATTATTCTAAGCGAAATCTGTGCAGTTTGTCAGACCTGATAATTGATCTTTTTTTATTATTTATGACGAACTGGGCGCTAGTTGATGACAGGAGCTGCTGTTGAACTGGATTTCTGTGGTCCTGTTAAAGAATTGACCCTGTTGAAAACTGGGCTCCAGCTAACGAACTGTTCAACTGTTATTTTTGTCTTGCACAGTATAGATAATAATAGATAATAACATTAGATAATTAGATTAGTATAGATAATAACAATATTCACTTACGATGTAGGATGTATTTTCACTAACAATTAGCCAAATTCCGGCTAATACCAATAAATTGGCTCATCTCAAATTTGCACTTACTTTCCAGCTAATGTATAATATTTTTCTGTTGTCCAATCACAGAAAAGCACTAACCCCGTCGTACTGAGGGTAATACATCATGTGTTTGTGATATACATTGTGCGATAGAAAGAATTATATTCGCGTTGTATAAGAAAATTACATCAGCTGTAAATCTGAGCACTGGACAGATTTATAGTTTCTAAACTCCTGAGAGGGTCGTGAGCACGAGAGGTGGGCAGTTGAAGTAGGGAAATTTGCTGGCTGGTAAAGTAAATTGGTTGGTGAATTCAAACTAAATTGGCTGGTAATTCATTCTAAATTGGCAAGATTATTTTTTTTAAATTGGCAGGTAGCTAGCTATTTCTAAATTTACAGATATCTCTTTCTAAATTGGCAGGAAAGTAATTTTAAGTTGTCAGGTTCTAAATGGAAAGATAACTGATGTATGATTAGAAAGTAATTTTCTAAATTAGTAGGGAACTCTGTCTATAAAAGTATTAGACTTAATTTTCTATTGACATATAACTCTTTCTAAATTGGCAGGGGACACATTCTAAATTAGCAGGGGATTCAGTGTAAATTGGCAGGTAACTCTTTCTAAATAATTTCGCAATATCCTCAAACATACATACATACATTACATTACATACATAACATACAACTACATACATACCGACATACATACCGACATACATACATTACCAGACATTACATTAATACATAAATCAGCAGGTAATTCACCGTCAATTGTTTACTACAAAGCTGCGCGATATCACGTAACTTCCTCAACTGACAGGTACAGTACTGTATATTTACAGTAACTCTATGTAATCACACTGCGAGTACAGTTACTATATTATTTAAGGCCATTACAACCGTTTTCCGATCGACAATAATAATGTGAGTGAGTGCGGGTTGTCGCCTGTGAGAAGCCAGGGAGCTGCAGGTATAACATTGTCACATATATTTTACGCACCTAAAAACCTTCTGTTCTCCTCCGGTAAGTTATTGATTATACACATATTCGTTCTTAGTGATCTGAGGAGGTTTTCTGTTCAGTAGAGGTCATCAGGAATTAGCGCCAGACACGTCAAGGAAGGGAGCCGGTCGGCCGAGCGGACAGCACACTGGGCTTGTGATCCTGTGGTCCTGGGTTCGATCCCAGGCGCCGGCAAGAAACAATGGGCAGAGTTTCTTATATCCTATGCCCCTGTTACCTAGCAGTAAAATAGGTACCTGGGTGTTAGTCAGCTGTCACGGGCTGCTTCCTGGGGGTGGAGGCCTGGTCGAGGACCGGGCCGCGGGGACACTAAAGCCCCGAAATCATCTCAAAATAACGTCAAGGAACATCGCAATTGTTGGCAGGATTTAAAGATCTGCGTTTTAAGTGTCAAGGACATTGAAATGTTTTTAGTTGAAAATGTTCAAAACATTTTAATATCTAAAGTTGAAATTCCTAGGGTTAACTTGGTCGATCATTTGGGGGGGAAAATGAGAACTCAAAAAAATTTTCCGTCTAAAAATCGTTGCAGTAGTTCTTGCTGCAACATAAATATCACTGACCTTTACGGTAGCAAGCGAGGTATTCAGTCGGTGCTTCGATTTGTGTTGAAAAGTGAGGAATTTTGATTTGGTTTCCACAAATAATTGAGTCAGTATCAGCTTCTTCACCTCTCCCCCCCCCCTTCCCCCCCTTCTCTCTCTCTCTCTCTCTCTCTCTCTCTCTCTCTCTCTCTCTCTCTCTCTCTCTCTCTCTCTCTCTCTCTCTCTCTCTCTCTCTCTCTCTCTCTCTCTCTCTCTCTCTCTTTCTCTCTCTCTCTCTCTCTCTCTCTCTCTCTCTCTCTCTCTCTCTCTCTCTCTCTCTCTCTCTCTCTCTCTCTCTCTCTCTCTCTCTCTCTCTCTCTCTCTCTCTTTCTCTTTCTCTCTCTCTCTCTTATCTCTCTCTCTCTCTCTCTCTCTCTCTCTCTCTCTCTTGTAACACTGTAAAAGTGTTTGGGTTAGGTTATTTAAAATATATATAGAGTACATGAGTCACAGACAAGGATCTGAGAGGCGCCAGTTGTCTGCCTGAGATCTCACACCTCAAAGCGTTAATGACCTCAAGTGACCTGAGGTCAGATCATGAGAATTTCACCTTGCTTCCGCTAAGCTCTTAATTGTAGTCTGGTAGCCTTCAAACAAGCCGACGTTTAAGGAGTGGCTTGGTAGTGCCGGAGGCTATCTATTTGTGGGCGGAGTTAGCTACTAGGTTCCCCAATATAAACTCGGAGAGCTATCCAGAAAGAGGATTAACAGACAGAGCAGCAGACGAGCCAGGAGAGCAGAGAGAAGACAGCCCTACCAGGGAGGCTGTCGGCCGGCAGGGCGGGAGTCTCTGTCAACTACAGACCCCCCCCCCTCTCTATTCAACTTAGACTCAGTCCTCGGTGAGTGAACATTAAGGTGACTTGGTCGTGTTTACATATGTTGTGTGATGATCAGGGGCAGTCAAGTTGTAGGGTTCTCGAATTCTTGGATGATGACTCACTTTGCATATTAAACTGGAACATTTTAATTGAATTGTTAAATTATGATACTTCATGGGAAATATAATTATGAATTTATTATTTAAATTGTGTTTAACTTTGTTCCCTAGAGCTTTGAGTTGAGGTGAGAAAGCCTCTGTGGTTACTGGTTTCATGGTGTAGAATGAGTACATGATAAAGATGGGAACTACTAATAATGATCTCTTGATAACATCATTTGAGAATTTTGTGATACAGACAAGTTCCATTCCTTGTCTTGTATGTAATGATCATGAATGGATGGTGGCAGCATTTCGTCTTCTACTATCTACTCTTCTACTTCTACTATCTACTCTTCTCCTTCTACCTATCTACACCTCTCCCTCCACCCCTCTCTGAACTCTCACTTTCAACTAATGACCCTCCTCGCTCCTCCCACCTCTCTCCCTCTCACCCCAAACCCTCACTAATTACTTCACTATTCATTTCTTTCCTTTAGTTTTCTCTTATATGTTTGTGGCAATGATTCTGTATTCTAGAGTTCTCTCTAGAGTTTCGGGTAGCTGATCAAGTGACGGCGCCTTGTAGTCTTAGCACCTAGGTAGTCGAATACCTAGGTTACAAGGTGTTGAACGAGAGAGGTTGCCTTAGGAACTCTGGAGGGTGCTCTAGAATAGTTAGCTAACTGGGGACGGGATAACGGACTAGAGAGAGCTGTTTCCCCCGGCCTCGTTAGTTAACTGGGGGGTGGAATAATGGACGAGATAGAACTATTTCCCCCCCCCCCCCCGTTAAAATGTTGGCAGCGGTGTTGAACAATGTTGTAGGTAGTTGGTGTTCTTTTAACATTGTTCAGTCCCACGTGTCTTTTTGCCGCTCAGGCGCTATCAGGGAGATCTTGACAGGTGTTTATTATTCGCGAGTTAGCGAACTTTTTTTCAGGCTAGGAGATAGTGATTCTCTAGTGTTGTGGTTTAGTGATTTTGTGAGTTTTGTGGTGTTCAGGGAATGTTCACCAGAACTTGCGTGTGTAGTGATTTATGTTAGTAATAATATTTGGCGATTTGGGAACTTAGCGGTGTTGGTAGTGCAGGTCAGCTGAGTGTGACAGGTGACCTCGCATGTCCCACGGGGACACCCAGCCACCGCTGGTCTCCAGGTCAGTGGGGAGTGGCAGGTGTAGTTCTTAAATAGATTTTAAGTAGTTTTTAGTGGTTCTGCTCAGATTATTGCGATCGACTGTTTTACTCCATTTGAACGCAATAACCCGAGGTGTACTGGTCTTGTACAGCATGCTAGGGGGAGCCTTAGTATGTCAGTAGACTTCACGTTGGGGACGCTCGACGTTAGATAGTCTGGTCACAGGGGTGGCAACAGTTTGGAGTTGTTGAACGGCGGAGATGCTAGGGAGACACTCTGGGTCACGTAGGTGGCTGTAGGTTAAGGGTGGGAGTAATGGTTAATTATGTACTTAAGATTAGGAACGGTACAGTTAAGTTTAGGCTAGTGTTTTGTCTATTAGTGTTGATTTTTTTTTTGTGACAAGTTAAAGGTAGTGATGACCTTATTCTCTCTTCTCTAACTTTCCTCTGTTACTGTCTTATGTTCCACCAAGTCAGTATCATTCAGAGTTAATTGGATTATTAAAAAAAAAAAAATTGAAGTGTAGTTGTTGCCAGGAGGAGAGCGTTATGATATAACTGTGTAACCCTATACAAACTACAGGGTCACACAACAGCATGGAACACGGGTATTGTCGCCTTTATGTTCAATTCACAGGTGGGAGCCAGAGGAGAGGCGCGACGCATATACAGAAGAGGGAGACGGCTGCTGTGTACCACACTCAGGGGCGTTTATCACCACCACCACGACCAGCCCACTACCTGGAGGTCATGGCTCCACCACCACCACCACCCCAGGGGACCCCAAGACGCAGCCCTCTCGGTCGGTCAACATTGGTCTACCCAGTGGACCCCAGGTCGTTCTGCAGACGACCCCAGACGACCCAGTAATGATGGAAGAGGAGCAACAACGACTCCAGTCTGTCCCACCAACATCGGTCTACCCAGGATGGACCCCAGGACGGACGGACCCCAATGGACCCCAGGTCGCTTGTCAAAGACCCATGGGAGGAGGAAGAGAGAAGAAAGAAGAAAGAAGAGAGAAGAAAGAAGAGAGAAGAAAGAAGAGAGAAGAAAGAAGAAGATAAGCCAAGCTGAGACACGATACCTAGTGTCCCTTGCTGGTGTCAGCATTATTGCATGGAGCGTAATTGCAAGACAGGATCGTTTGCCTTGACTGGCCGCCCCTCCTACAAGCATGTTGCTCTGTTGAGTGATTCTTCCTGTGTCATGCGGACTTGATGTGGCTGTCAGAAGTAGCTCTCTGAAGGAGGCGTGCTGGAGCAACAGGGAGGAAGAAGAGTAGGATGGGATTTCTACTGTTGGCAACTATATGAAGGTCTCGAAACTTGTAGTCCCTATAGCTGTGAAGAACCCCAATATACGTCTCTCATGGTGACTGACGTAGGGCCAATTACAGATCAGCTGGGACAACCGAATTCCACGGTCCTGTGCTCAGTTCAAGTAGTAACGGCTTTCGGGTTGACCAAGTGTTGTTGTGCGTTAACGACGGAGAAGCGACGGAGGCAGTTGTGTTGAAGAAATGTGGTACAGGATTATCTACAAGACCAAGCAGTGACGTCGCCCAGCCAGAGACAATGGACGTCTGTCTACATATTTCATTTTTTAGAGTAGGATGATGTATATTTGTTTAGCTAGGATGTATTTTTTTTTTCGTTAATAAAGTTGTTGCACACAGCTAGCTTGCTTTAGCAGTGTTGCAAAAACTTTATTTCGGGGAGAAGGGGAGATGTAACACTGTAAAAGTGTTTGGGTTAGGTTATTTAAAATATATATAGAGTACATGAGTCACAGACAAGGATCTGAGAGGCGCCAGTTGTCTGCCTGAGATCTCACACCTCAAAGCGTTAATGACCTCAAGTGACCTGAGGTCAGATCATGAGAATTTCACCTTGCTTCCGCTAAGCTCTTAATTGTAGTCTGGTAGCCTTCAAACAAGCCGACGTTTAAGGAGTGGCTTGGTAGTGCCGGAGGCTATCTATTTGTGGGCGGAGTTAGCTACTAGGTTCCCCAATATAAACTCGGAGAGCTATCCAGAAAGAGGATTAACAGACAGAGCAGCAGACGAGCCAGGAGAGCAGAGAGAAGACAGCCCTACCAGGGAGGCTGTCGGCCGGCAGGGCGGGAGTCTCTGTCAACTACAGACCCCCCCCCCCTCTCTATTCAACTTAGACTCAGTCCTCGGTGAGTGAACATTAAGGTGACTTGGTCGTGTTTACATATGTTGTGTGATGATCAGGGGCAGTCAAGTTGTAGGGTTCTCGAATTCTTGGATGATGACTCACTTTGCATATTAAACTGGAACATTTTAATTGAATTGTTAAATTATGATACTTCATGGGAAATATAATTATGAATTTATTATTTAAATTGTGTTTAACTTTGTTCCCTAGAGCTTTGAGTTGAGGTGAGAAAGCCTCTGTGGTTACTGGTTTCATGGTGTAGAATGAGTACATGATAAAGATGGGAACTACTAATAATGATCTCTTGATAACATCATTTGAGAATTTTGTGATACAGACAAGTTCCATTCCTTGTCTTGTATGTAATGATCATGAATGGATGGTGGCAGCATTTCGTCTTCTACTATCTACTCTTCTACTTCTACTATCTACTCTTCTCCTTCTACCTATCTACACCTCTCCCTCCACCCCTCTCTGAACTCTCACTTTCAACTAATGACCCTCCTCGCTCCTCCCACCTCTCTCCCTCTCACCCCAAACCCTCACTAATTACTTCACTATTCATTTCTTTCCTTTAGTTTTCTCTTATACGTTGGTGGCAGTGATTATGTATTCTAGAATTCTCTCTAGAGTTTCGGGTAACTGATCAAGTGACGGCGCCTTGTAGTCGTAGCACCTAGGTAGTCAAATACCTAGGTTTACAAGGTGTTGAACGAGAGAGGCTGCCTTAGGAACTCTGGAGGGTGCTTTAGAATAGTTAGCTAACTGGGGACGGGATAACGGACTAGAGAGAGCTGTTTCCCCCGGCCTCGTTAGATAACTGGGGGGTGGAATAATGGACAAGATAGAGCTATTTCCCCCACCCCCCGTTACACTCTCTCTCTCTCTCTCTCTCTCTCTCTCTCTCTCTCTCTCTCTCTCTCTCTCTCTCTCTTTCTCTCTCTCTCTCTCTCTCTCTCTCTCTCTCTCTCTCTCTCTCTCTCTCAATCTTTTTCTTTCTCAAAAACCCATGTCTATCTGAATCTGTGTCTGCTTACGCTAACATACCTTTCAGTTCGCTTGCATGTGTACTTGTATGTGCTGGCATATATGTTTTGTAAGCCCCAGACATGTTATGATACTACTGAATGCTCTAGTGTAAGCCCCAAAGCCCTAGGAACGTATGACGCGACAGAATACTCTACTGTAAGCCGCCAGGGAGGTCGGGACGTCGCTACAGAATGCTGTAGTGTATATGCACGTCGCTACAGGGCGCTGCTGCTTCTGCTGCTGCTGGTGCTGGTGCTGCTGCTGCTGCTGCTGGGTGGCCGCTGGTCAGATACCGAGAAGAGGCGCGTGGCTGGAAGCTTCGTACACACCAGGCGGATGTTTAGAGCAAGCGGGATCAACATTTACATTTCTCAGTTAAAATTCACAGGAAAATTGGAAAGAAGATCTTAACAAGTTATGTGTCTGTGTGAGCCTGTTTACATGTTTACCCCCAGGGAGCCCGGATACCCGTGAGCCCGGATACCCGTGAGCCCGGATACCCGTGAGCCCGGATACCCGTGAGCCCGGATACCCGTGAGCCCGGATACCCGTGAGCCCGGATATCCGTGAGCCCGGATACCCATGAGTCCGGATACCCGTGAGCCCGGATACCCATGAGCCCGGATACCCATGAGCCCGGATACCCGTGAGCCCGGATATCTGCAAGCCACACACACACACACACACACACACACACACACACACACACACACACACACACACAGGGATGGGATATGAAGAGCGGCTGAAGGAACTGAACCTTACGACACTAGAGAAAAGAAGGGAGAGAGGAGATATGATAGGGACATATAAAATACTCAGGGGAATTGACAAAGTGGAAATAGATCAAATGTTCACACGTAATAATAACAGAACGAGGGGACATGGGTGGAAACTGGAAACTCAGATGAGTCACAGAGATGTTAGGAAGTTTTCTTTTAGCGTGAGAGTAGTAGAAAAATGGAATGCACTTGGGGAACAGGTTGTGGAAGCAAATACTATTCATACTTTTAAAACTAGGTATGATAGGGAAATGGGACAGGAGTCATTGCTGTAAACAACCGATAGCTAGAAAGGCGGGATCCAAGAGTCAATGCTCGATCCTGCAAGCACATATAGGTGAGTATAGGTGAGTACACACACACACACACACACACACACACACACACACACACACACACACACACACACACCAAAAATATATGATACTGAATAACCTACCAGATTTCAGCACCTGCCACAGAGTTGTAGATTTATGGAATAACTCACCCGGTAACACAGCAGACGTGAGAGCCTGATTGAGGCGAGCGTAAGCCAGACTCATGCGTAAGTTTGGTTGGCAATGAGAGGCAGCTGGCTCGCCTACACACCTGCTGCACTTTCATAAGGCAGCTGGCTCCCCTACACACCTGCTGCACTTTCATAAGGCAGCTGGCTCGCCTACACACCTGCTGCACTTTCATAAGGCAGCTGGCTCGCCTACACACCTGCTGCACTTTCATAAGGCAGCTGGCTCGCCTACACACCTGCTGCACTTTCATAAGGCAGCTGGCTCGCCTACACACCTGCTGCACTTTCATAAGGCAGCTGGCTCGCCTACACACCTGCTGCACTTTCATAAGGCAGCTGGCTCGCCTACACACCTGCTGCACTTTCATAAGGCAGCTGGCTCGCCTACACACCTGCTGCACTTTCATAAGGCAGCTGGCTCGCCTACACACCTGCTGCACTTTCATAAGGCAGCTGGCTCCCCTACACACCTGTCATTTATTGTTATCTTCTTGTAACCTAACAACGATTAAAAGAACGCTAGCAGAAGCAGAGGAATACCAAATAAAAGGGTTCTAAGCGTCTGCACCGTTAAAAGCTGATAATTAAGCGTATTTTGTCGTATGTTGATCCCGTTTACGTTTTAAAAATGTGATATAGTCTTTTAATAGGTCGTGTCCAGTAGCCCCGGAGCAATATAATCTCGATAATTACACCAATAACATATAGAGAAAATAAAAAAATCTAGATTCTTTTCGCAAAACAGGAAGTGTTTCTTGGAATAAATATCAGCAAGAAATATACTTGCAAAATGTATTCGACATTATTGATATATATATATTCAGACTCGATAACATTAATGTTCTGTTCTTAGGGTTTTCAATCTTATTAATGTCTCGCAACATTGCATTATATCACACAAGCTAACTTGTCAGAGGGGGGGGAGGGGGGATGTTGTTTTCGTGTGTACTCACCTAGTTGTATTTACTAGTGATGAATTGGGTCTCGCCTCTTAACTATCGTCTGGTACATTGGTCTGACATAAGTGGCATACAGGGTCATGAACAATTCCTTACACAAGTTTCTAAAGGCAGTTCTTATGTTGGCCAGTTTGGCATATGCCGCTGATGGTATCCTTTTGATGTGGGCCTCTGGGGACAGGTTCGGTGTGATATCAACCCACAGATCGTTCTCTCTATATGACTCTTGCAGGATATCACCTCCCAGATGATACATTGTATTTAGCCTTCTGCTTCGCTTAATTTCATTACTTTACACTTTCCTGAGTTGAATTTTAGCCATTTTCTAGACCATTGTGTGTGTGTGTGTGTGTGTGTGTGTGTGTGTGTGTGTGTGTGTGTGTGTGTGTGTGTGTGTGTGTGTGTGTGTGTGTGTGTGTGTGTGTGTGTGTGTGTGTGTGTGTGTGTGTGTGTGTGTGTGTGTGTGTGTGTGTGTGTGGGTGTGTGTGTGTGTGTGTGTGTGTGTGTGTGTGTGTGTGTGTGTGTGTGTGTGTGTGTGTGTGTGTGTGTGTGTGTGGGTGTGTGTGTGTGTGTGTGGGTGGGTGGGTGGGTGGGTGTGTGTGTGTGTGTGTGTGTGTGTGTGTGTGTGTGTGTGTGGGTGTATGTGTGTGTGTGTGTGTGTTGAATGTTACCTGAAAGGTCAAATCAATGATTCAAGATCGAATCATCTCTCTATTTTTTTCTGTTCGTGACTTGGAAAGAAGTTGAAAATTAATTCTCCAAGTTCTTATTATAATTTTATCTTACCTAACTTCTCTAAAGAAACGTTTCGCATAAACACTCTACAGCATCTTCGGATGCGGATGCTACTAGTAAACCTAATACCACTTAGCTCTAAAGAACGAAGACTACGTATATAACGAGTGCCACTTAGACAATGAGTGCCACTTAGACAATGAGTGCCACTTAGACAATGAGTGCCACTTAGACAATGAGTGCCACTAAGCACGACCGTCAGCACAAGGCCAACCAACTTTTCCAACACCCAATGAAACTAATTGTCCCATAACTGATTATGAAAAAAATTAGATGACCACCCTCACGTGAAAGCTATAATGTGGGGCTTTTTTAACATGGAACTCCAGACTAGACGACTCATAATGGGTGAGCGTCCATCACTCCCACACAATACCCAGACAAATGGTAGCCTAAGTAACGACTCAGTACAATTGATAACGCGTGGAACACACTTGATAACAATGTATTACAGATGAAAACGAATGGAAAACAGTTGATATTGAAAGTGAAACCATTGATAACCCGTAGAACACGGTTAAAAAGAATGGAACGTAGCTCGTAATAAAATTACAGAAACTTCATTGGCATTGCTGACGGGACATGACACGTGACACGTAACAAATGTATGACATTTTATGTCTGATGACATAGTACAATTGTTATAATCATTAGCACTTGGAACAAAGACTGGTTAATGAAAGGAGTTGATGTAGAAAGACAATTAAATTGTTTATATTGTAACAGAGATATTTTTGGCGGCCTTTAGGAAGTTGTGCATAAATTCATGATAATGGAGTATATAAAAAACGATAAAAAATAATGAACATGAAATCAATTTAATTAATGATTACATTACAATTCTCTCTCTCTCTCTCTCTCTCTCTCTCTCTCTCTCTCTCTCTCTCTCTCTCTCTCTCTCTCTCTCTCTCTCTCTCTCTCTCTCTCTCTCGCTCTCGCTCTCGCTCTCGCTCTCTCTCTCTCTCTCTCTCTCTCTCTCTCTCTCTCTCTCTCTCTCTCTCTCTCTCTCTCTCTCTCTCTCTCTCTCTCTCTCTCTCTCTCTCTCTCTCTCTCTCTCTCTCTCTCCTCTCTCTCTCTCTCTCCCTCCCTCCCTCCCTCCCTCCCTCCCTCCCTCCCTCCCTCCCTCTCTCTCTCTCTCTCTCTCTCTCTCTCTCTCTCTCTCTCTCTCTCTCTCTCTCTCTCTCTCTCTCTCTCTCTCTCTCCCTCCCTCCCTCCCTCCCTCCCTCCCTCCCTCCCTCCCTCCCTCTCTCTCTCTCTCTCTCTCTCTCTCTCTCTCTCTCTCTCTCTCTCTCTCTCTCTCTCTCTCTCTCTCTCTCTCTCTCTCTCTCTCTCTCTCTCTCTCTCTCTCTCCCTCCCTCCCTCCCTCCCTCCCTCCCTCCCTCCCTCCCTCTCTCTCTCTCTCTCTCTCTCTCTCTCTCTCTCTCTCTCTCTCTCTCTCTCTCTCTCTCTCTCTCTCTCACTCTCTCTCTCTCTCTCTCTCTCTCTCTCTCTCTCTCTCTCTCTCTCTCTCTCCTCTCTCTCTCTCTCTCTCTCTCTCTCTCTCTCTCTCTCTCTCTCTCTGTCTCTCTCTCTCTCTCTCTCTCTCTCTCTCTCTCTCTCTCTCTCTCTCTCTCTCTCTCTCTCTCTCTCTCTCTCTCTCTCTCTCTCTCTCTCTCTCTCTCTCTCTCTCTCTCTCTCTCTCTCTCAATTTACCTCACATTCATCTGTCCACATACACATTAAAGCCAGTTGACACCTTAATTACAGATTCGGTTCACAGATGTATTGTCCAAGATATACGTAAACTTAACCAGTAATATATCTCCACAAGGTGCAACTTGTGGATACAAAATATTGGTGTTAGATTTATTGTTTGTAATTACATGTTAGACATATTTACTCTATATAAATAAATCTTTGTTATTTCTAACTGAAAGGTACAAGACATTTGCTTTTATTGCAAATGCTTAACAATTTTGTATATGTTATATATAGTTGGTTTTAGTTTTTTATAATATAATATATAATCCTTTTAGATAATTTATTGAATACTAGAAATTATAGTTAATGTATATTTATAAGAGAATGTGTGTCTGTTTGTCAGTCTTTCTGTAACTCTGCATAAATGTAGAGTTACTTAATTGTCTATATTGGAGATTAGGGGCCAGACGGAGAAGAGGGATGAAGAAGGGGGGCGTGAATGGGGGGAGACTTTGGGGGGAGGGGAAGGGTGGGGAGAATCAGGAAATATGGGAGATAGGAGGGAATTGGATAAGAGGCGGAAAAGTGGGAGTAGAGGAGGGAAGAAAGGGCTAAGGAAGACTTAGGATGTGAGGTGGAAGAGGGATAGAAAAGAGGATGGGACAGGATTGAAGAGGGGAGCAGGCGGGAGTGAAGTGTGTACTCACCTAGTTGTGCTTGCGGGGGTTGAACTCTGGCTCTTTGGTCCAGTGTGTGTGTATGCGCGCGCGCTTAGGTTCGTGGGTATGTAAATCTAAGTTTCCACTGAACTTAATTCACATCTTTTAGAATCCATAGTAATATCTTGTTCGAGCCAGAGGGTTTCATTACACCCATCTCTGTATCCCTTCAGCCTCAGGTGTAACTTCCATTTCCTCTTGTGTTGCATATGGAGATGCCTGTTTGGGGGAGATCCGGGAGTCACTCTGCTTAAAGGCGGTGGCCGAATGACAAGTATTTGGATGGAGGTAAAGGTGGATCGGAAAATATAATGGTGTTTGGTGAGGGGTTTTGGGTTTAAATGAACAAATCCACAAGGGCCGTACGAGGATTCGAACCTGCGTCCGGGAGCATCCTAGACACTGCCTTAATCGACTGAGCTACGCAGGTTCGAATCCTCGTACGGCCCTTGTGGATTTGTTCATTTGATGCATCACGTTAGTGTGATCTCTGTGTGTGGTTTTGGGTTTGGTGTGTGTGTGTGTGTGTGTGTGTGTGTGTGTGTGTGTGTGTGTGTGTGTGTGTGTGTGTGTGTGTGTGTGTGTGTGTGTGTGTGTGTGTGTGTGTGTGTGTGTGTGTGTGTGTGTGTGTGTGTGTGTGTGTGTGTGTGTGTGTGTGTGTGTGTGTGTGGTGTGTGTGTGTGTGTGTGTGTGTGTGTAGAGGAAGGGGAGGGGTTAGTAGGGGGATGGAGTGTAAAAAAACAAAGGGTTAAGGGGAAGGGGGTTGACACGTGGTGTCCACTTGTCATAGTTAACGGGGGGAAAATATGGAAACCATAACTGTATTTCATGTGATAAAATCTTGAAAGAAAAAGAGTAAGTTATTGTTATGAGTAAGGTGCGAGAGAGAGAGAGAGAGAGAGAGAGAGAGAGAGAGAGAGAGAGAGAGAGAGAGAGAGAGAGAGAGAGAGAGAGAGAGAGAGAGAGAGAGAGAGAGAGAGAAAGAGAGAGAGAGAGAGAGAGAGAGAGAGAGAGAGAGAGAGAGAGAGAGAGAGAGAGAGAGAGAGAGAGAGAGAGAGAGAGAGAGGAGTGAGGGGGTGGAAAATAGAGAGTGAAAGGGTGAGAGATGGTAAGAGTGAGTGAGAGAATTAGATGAAAGATTATAAGTATTTATATCTAAATTAACATAAATATATAGTACAAATGTAATGTGCTTCAAACTAAAACATTAAACCAGCATGCATGTACGTATTTATATATTAGAATGTCTACCTGTATTTATGTGTGTTCAAGGTTGGGGTAGCATTACTCAATTTTTCACAGTGATTACCGTTGGGTACGTGCCGAACATGGCTGGTTTGTGGTTTTCACCACTCAAATGAGTTAAGGATGGCATTATGTCATAGGGAAACACGTGAACCTCATGACAATTCTGGGATGGGCTCGACTTTTAAAAGGTTTAAAAAAAAAAGTTTGAAAAATGAATTCCTATTGTCTTGTGAAACATTATGCAATCATGTTTCAAAATTGTCGAAACAATTCTACCTTTCATACTTTGGCCGTAATGGATGATATGTGTTGATGATATCATCAACACGGGTCTCACATGTTTCATGTGATATCATACTGATACACAGAAAGACATGATCCATACTAACACAGGTAATACATTTTGTTTCATATGATACATCTTCTTGAGGTTATCTTGAGATGATTTCGGGGCTTAGCGTCCCAGCGGCCCGGTCCTCAACCAGGCCTCCTTTTTTGTTACACACCCCCAGAAGCAGCCCGAAGCAGCTGTCTAACTCCCAGTATCTATTCTAGGTGAACAGGTCCATCAGAGTGAAAGAACATCTGTTCATTTGTTTCCGCCTCCGCCGGGATCGAACCTGGAACCTGAGGACTACGAATCCCGAGCGCTGTCCACTCAGCCGTCAGCCCCCCCCCCCTCATACATACTGACAGGTGATTCATAACGAGATGTAACATACAGACACATCATACATAATGACACGTGTGATACTGGCATACTCCACGAGCCGAGGCTGGGACCTCCACTCGCGTGGTGGAGAGTGAGTGCTCTACCACTGGACCACCACACCACAAAAGTATTTTTATATTAAATGGTCAACTATGTAATATAAAACCTTTGTCATCACGTCATCATTATCATTATCATTATCATTATCATTATCATTGTTATAAACATATTTATCCTCCTCCTCCTCCTCCTCATTATTGGCAATATCACAATAATCACTATCTTCCCTCACTTGGGCTGGACGGTAGGGCGACGGTCTCGCTTCTTGCAGGTCGGCGTTCAATCCCCGACCGTCCCATGTGGTTAGGCTCCACTCTTCA
The DNA here is from genome assembly GCF_040958095.1 of Procambarus clarkii. Lineage (NCBI taxonomy): Eukaryota > Metazoa > Arthropoda > Malacostraca > Decapoda > Cambaridae > Procambarus > Procambarus clarkii. The sequence goes on from NC_091173.1 coordinate 8,617,059, forward strand.
CCGTCACATCCCAAATCATGTGATACATGCTGACACATGTGTCAACATGTATCACGTGTCAGTATGTATGATGCGACTGTATGTAACGTGACATTATGAATCACCTGTCAGTATGTATGAAGAGGGCCTAACGGCTGAGTGCAAAGCGCTCGGGATTCGTAGTCCTAAGGTTCCGGGTTCGATCCCCGGCGGAGACGGAAACAAATGGGCAGAGTTTCTTTCTCATCTCTTCCAAGGGCTAAATAGTGGTATTGGCTTGTCGCTTTCTCCTGATAGTTCCCTTCCCTCCCCTCACTATCACAATCACCCTTATCACCTTCATCATTATCTGCACGTTGCCATCATTATTTTTTTTAAGAGCTTGCAGCGTATCAATTTACAGACAAGTTGCTTCGAAGAGCGTCTCACATTGCCAGTGTGAAGATGTAGAAGGTCCTATGGTGGTCTTGGTGGAGGAGGGTTGGGGGGGGGCATGCTTGTCTCTGTGTGTGTGTTGGGTTGACATGTGTGTGTGTGTTGGGTTGATATGTGTGTGTGTGTTGAGTTGACATGTGTGTGTGTGTTGGGTTGATATGTGTGTGTGTTGGGTTGACATGTGTGTGTGTTGGGTTGACATGTGTGTGTTTGCTTGTCTGTTGATGTTTGTGTTGCGTGTGTTTGTTTTGGTGTGTAACTTGTCTTCTTCGACCTAACCAAACATAAATAACGTCTACGGACATTTTGAGTTTATATTGTGTCAGAAATATTATAGGATTATATTTATATGAAAGTATTATTTTGGAGTCGCCAAAAATTGCGCCTTTTTGGATTATTTGACGAGTTCCGTCTTATCGTCATGTGACCTGTCTCGGTCAATGTTGCAACCCGTTCTCGCAAATTTAATAAGTCAATATTGACTTATTAAATATGTGCATAGGTGACATACTTAACATAATAGATACCCTTAAAAAGATTCATAGAAAACACCGACCTTACCTAACCTACTTAGTATGTTAAGATAAGCATCTTATTGCTTCGTAATTACAATTATTACCTAACCTATAATAGGTACAGGTTAAGTAATAATTGTAATTACGAAGCAATAAGATGCTTATCTTAAGATACTAACAAGGTTAGGTAAGGTCGGTGTTTTCTATGAATCTTTTTAAGGGTATCTATTATGTTTAGTATATCACCTATGCACGTAGTTAATAAGTCAGTATTGACTTTACGAATTTGCGAGAACGGGTTGAATGTTGACAGGCATCATTCACTGTGTGTCTAACTCTTAGTGGAGGGTGGCTGTTTAAACCTGTACAGTACATGGTTAATATTTTGTCACGTTGTCAATTCATCTCATTTCCGAATCGGGAAATTTCTTTCTACTACCTTCATTAGCTTTAACCTCCAAGCTTCCTTGACCCATTTGTTGTCAGTGTATTCTCGCGTGAGTGAGTGACATCTGTCATGACTTGCATCTCAGATCTTATTCTGTGAATCATTTATGCTGTCTACTGGAGGATATTTATTACATTTTCGTTGGGGTCATTATTCTCCTGTCTCATGTTGTTCACTAAGTACGTTGGTACACAACCGAGTTACGGTGTCACACGAGGTCACAGAGGCTCCACGTTGAATGTTCAAAAACCTTATAATGCTTTTAAACCTTATAATAACTTGCTTAACTTGCTCAATGCGCAGAATAAAGCCATTGAAAAATCTTTTGTATGGGTTCCATTTTATATAAATATACTTTATCATGATGACACAACATAGCAGCCAAACTAGCGTACAACAAAGATAAACTTGAACTAGACCTAGATATCCCCATCTCTGTTATTAAGATAATATCGCTCTAAACATTCAGGTCTAAAAGGGGAGAAATCTTAGACTCTCAAAGGCCTGAGAGTGTAAAATGTAAACGTGTAAACATGTAAAAACGTGTAAAAACGTGTAAACGTGTAAACATGTAAAAACGTGTAAAAACGTGTAAAAACGTGTAAACGTGTAAACGTGTAAACATGTAAAAACGTTTAAAAACGTGTAAACGTGTAAAAACGTGTAAACGTGTAAAAACGTGTAAACATGTAAAAACGTGTAAAAACGTGTAAACGTGTAAACATGTAAAAACGTTTAAAAACGTGTAAACGTGTAAAAACGTGTAAACGTGTAAAAACGTGTAAACATGTAAAAACGTGTAAAAACGTGTAAAAACGTGTAAACATGTAAAAACGTGTAAAAACGTGTAAAAACGTGTAAACATGTAAAAACGTGTAAAAACGTGTAAACATGTAAAAACGTGTAAAAACGTGTAAAAACGTGTAAAAACGTGTAAACGTGTAAACATGTAAAAACGTGTAAAAACGTGTAAACGTGTAAACATGTAAACATGTAAAAACGTTTAAAAACGTGTAAAAACGTGTAAAAACGTGTAAACGTGTAAACGTGTAAACATGTAAAAACGTGTAAAAACGTGTAAACGTGTAAAAACGTGTAAACGTGTAAACATGTAAAAACGTGTAAACGTGTAAAAACGTGTAAACGTGTAAAAACGTGTAAACGTGTAAACATGTAAAAACGTGTAAACGTGTAAAAACGTGTAAACGTGTAAACATGTAAAAACGTGTAAAACGTGTAAAAACGTGTAAACGTGTAAATGTGTAAACGTGTAAACATGTAAAAACGTGTAAAAACGTGTAAACGTGTAAACATGTAAAAACGTGTAAAAACGTGTAAAAACGTGTAAACATGTAAAAACGTGTAAAAACGTGTAAAAACGTGTAAACGTGTAAACATGTAAAAACGTGTAAAAACGTGTAAAACTTTATAACCTGGTGCCTCATCGTTTTGGTCCCCTGGAAACACAAACCGTAACTGTCACTATTTTCCGCTTGTTACAACTTGAAATAAAGTTGTTACATCTTGGCTTAACGTGTTTATGACGTATTAGAACGTTGTTACAACTTGCTATATTGGTTGTTATAACTGGTTAGGAGGTGTTAAAACTTCTTCGAACGTTGTAGCAACGTCGTAGTTTCGGTGTGTGTTTGGTGGGTCAAAACTATATTGCTCCAGATATTCAGGCCAGATAGCAGAGAAATAACAGAGAGTGAAGAGGGCCATAAAAGCACCAGGAGTACAGGGAGTGGAAGTACTCCTGACATTCACTTTCTCATCACTCTTCCTGCCACACCCGTCACCTTCGTCCACCTCCCATCACTACCCCCCTTACTGCCCTCTCATCCCCCACTCACTTACTTCTCTTCCATTATCACCTTCCCTGCCCTTACCCTCACCACTCTTTCTGCCCCCCTCCCATCACTTTCCCATCTCTAGCAGCTGTCCACCTCCATCACTCACTAAGATGGGTTAAGCCTCTCACCTGAATAATGAACCGACCCATTAAAAACCACAGCGATATCAACTTTATTCCCAGGAAAAATTGTATTTTTAAAATTTACCCTAAAGCAAAAAAAATAAAAAACATGTTTTTACGGAAAATAGTAAATGTAATCTTACGACAAAGTTAAAATTCATATGTGATTATGCTCTTCTTAACTACAGAATCACAATATTAGAAAGATACAAATGACCTTTGACTATTCACATGGGCAAGACTGCGCCAGTTACAGCAAATGGAGGAAAATTTGACCTATTTTTATGCGATATTGGTTCCCCCTCGATCAATCAAAAAACTGAAAAAAAATTATTTTCAAATCTATTTCAGCAGGACGAGTTCAACCTTCATTCAGATGTGAGAAAAAAAACTGTAAACGATTTAATCATTCCTGCCTCTGGGTTGTGGCAGTGATGATTTAGTAATTACACTGCCAAATTCATCTCCTCTTTTATTGGCGGTTGTATTTTTTCAATTTATCAAATATTTTAAAATATGATGATATAAAAAATAATGAATCTTTGATATCTGTGATATCTTATTGTATTTTTACTTATTTTGTTTATTTGTTATTGTTTCTTAACACCTTCTTGCTGCGTTTACCTTGCAGGACGTAGGTACTTGAGAGAGATAATTGTTGTCGGTAATTGCGTCGTGAGGACGACGGTGGTTGGTCTAGCGGGGCCTCCGCTGGACCAATAGGCTTCGTGTTTCCCATAATGATAACCCAAATTAATTTATTTTGTTGACCAGACCACACACTAGAAACTGAAGGGACGACAACGTTTCGGTTCGTCTTGGACCATTCTCAAGTCGATTGAGGATTGACGTTTCGGTCCAGAACGGACCGAAACGTCGTCGTCCCTTCACTTTCTAGTGTGTGGTCTGGTCAACATACTTCAGCCACGTTATTGTAACTCGTCGCCTGCATATAATTTATTTTGTTATGGAAGCTTGTAAATGGTGCAAGCTTCTGTAACAAGTCTCCGTGGTGTAGTGGTAAGACACTCGCCTGGCGTTCCGCGAGCGCTTTGTCATGGGTTCGTATCCTGGCCGGGGAGGATTTACTGGGCGCAAATCCTTTACTGTAGCCTCTGTTTAACTCAACAGTAAAATGTGTACTTGGTTGTAACAACGATTCTTCGCGGCAGGAGATCGTATTCCAGGGACCTGCCCGAAACGCTACGCGTACTAGTGGCTGTACAAGAATGTAACAACTCTTGTATATATCTCAAAAAAAAAGTATAATATTTGTATGGGTGAAACCAAATTAAAAATATATATATTTGAACTTTCGACACTGATAACGATTCCATATTGCAGCTTTTCAATCAATGTTGTGACCTCTTTGTATACACCGCTCTTCCTCTCCCCACGCCACTAATTTCTGGGAGCACATGTTACTAGTTTACTGCTATTTCTGTCACTCTGTTATCAGACGTCTCTGACGACACACACACGTTCTTGAACGAAAGCGTTTAGGCTAATATTTTCCTTTCAAATGTGGCTTGGGGACCATGTTCCTGCCCGAAACGCATTGCGTAATAGTGGCTTTAGGCATTGTATGTACTTGCTCTATCTATATATCAATCCATAACATCACTTGTATGTATGTACCTTACCTGAATAAACATATTTATTTATTTATTTATTTTATTCAAGCTTTTTCACATTTGTGTTACTCATGTGGCCCAAACGTGAGTAACTATATATCAATCTATATATTAATCTATATATTAAACATGTTAAGAAGGTAAATTTTTAATTATTGGGAAAATAGTTTTTGTACTTAAAATGCATGAACGATTTTCATAAAAGTGTAAATATCATTGATAATTAAACCGGCGGTACATGTATAAATGTTGATTAAGGATGACATTTCAAAGCCATTTAATGTTTAATGTTTTGGAATTACTTATAAAAAAAACTAGCTTTTGTTAGATTAGGTTAGATTAGGTAGGTTATTTTTGGATTAGTTTCGTTACGTTTGGGGTTTTGTATAGAACATGACTATTTTAGAGAATTATATTTCACGAGTGGATACCTATTTTATGCTTATTGTATACATATTGAATACATGTTATATACCTAAATGTATACCTATCGTATACCTATTATATACATATCATCATAATGCTAAAAGTAACAGCTTCTTGTCACGTAAAAGCTTAAAAAAAATGTCTTGCCCAAAATGTCGTCTTTTAAACTAAAAAAAAAAAGACCGCAGTAGTTTAGTTCAATTATTTTATTTTTTTTTCGTTTGGGTTAACGGCTTTTATTTTTGTTGTATTTTTCGCATCCTAAACATTTTTCCGGCTGTTGTGTTCGGCCAGGCTGTTGTGTCCGGCCAAAACATTTAAAAATGAATGTGAAAAATAGGGGAGTGAGCCGGCCATCACTATAGTATTATCACTATAGTATTTATGGCAATAGTGGCTATGGCTCCATCATGAGGATCTGGCAACACTGACCACATTACTGTGACGATGATCTGGCCACAGTGACCACAGTACTGTGACGATGATCTGGCAACACTGACCACAGTACTGTGACGATGATCTGGCCACAGTGACCACAGTACTGTGACGATGATCTGGCCACAGTGACCACAGTACTGTGACGATGATCTGGCCACAGTGACCACAGTACTGTGACGATGATCTGGCCACAGTGACCACAGTACTGTGGCGAGAATATACCAACAGTCTTATGTTAAGCTCCTCACACATTTTCCTGTCATTTTCTGTGAGACTGATAAACAATTTATTACAAATGTCCGATGTTAGTTTTAGGGCTAAAACGCTAATATTACTAACCTCTAGTTTCACGGCTCGAGGTGATATCATTACCTAGCTTAATTAACCTAACGTTAATCTTACTCCTGCTGCTGTGCTGGGACAATCTTATCTTACCCCTACTGCTTAGCTGGGACAATCTTCTTGTACCCGTACTGATTAGCTGGGACAATCTTAGCTTACCCCTACTGCTTAGCTGGGGCAATCTTCTTGTACCCATACTGCTTAGCTGGGACAATCTTCGCTTACCCCTACTGCTTAGCTGGGACAATCTTCTTGTACCCGTACTGCTTAGCTGGGACAATCTTCACTTACCCCTACTGCTTAGCTGGGACAATCTTCACTTACCCCTACTGCTTAGCTGGGACAATCTTCACTTACCCCTACTGCTTAGCTGGGACAATCTTCACTTACCCCTACTGCTTAGCTGGGACAATCTTCACTTACCCCTACTGCTTAGCTGGGACAACCTTCACTTACCCCTACTGCTTAGCTGGGACAATCTTCTCTTATTCCTGCTGCTAAGCTGGGACAAATTGGAGGACTGTTAGCTGTAGGTGAAGGTGAAAGAGAAGGTCTGGAGGCGGCGGTTGGTGCTGGCTCCTCCTTAATTAACGTCGCTTAAACACTGCTTTGTTCTGTTTCTCTCTGGCGTTGCTCTCATTCTCAGGTGATTCTCGCCTTGCCTGAGTCTCTCCTGGAGGCGCCTGTGAAGCCTCGCTTCCTTCATTTAATTCCCTGCTTTTAGTGTTGGCTTGTTTGTCTATGGGTGTCTGTGTGAGTGTGGGTTGGTGGGTGTGGGTTGGTGGGTGTGGGTGTGTGGGTGTGAGTTGGTGGGTGTGTGTGTGTGTCTGGGTTTGTGGGTGCGTGTGTTGGTGGGTGTATCTTCCTTGTAGAGTTAATAATCGTTCACAGTACGGACCAGCCAGCAAGAATATTTTGCACCTGAACATACTTCAAGTTCAAGCCTAAATTACTTTCTTATGTATATATGTACATATATATATATATATATATATATATATATATATATATATATATATATATATATATATATATATATAAATAAATAAATATATATATATATATATATATATATATATATATATATATATATATATATATATATATATATATATATATATATATATATATATATATATATATATATATATATATATTATTAAATATGACCGAAAAAGTAAGATTAATAATTCTAACACGAATTTTCTCAATCTTTCGTACATTACGCTTCACTGTTGGAGGTAAATCAAAAATCACTTCTCCAAAATTCATTTTTATTTCTAGTCTGACGCGACACGGGCGCGTTTCGTAAAACTTATTACATTTTCAAAGACTTCACAAATACACAACTGATTAGAACTTACGTATCTCTGCTATTATATCTACATTTGAGTGAGGTGGGAGGGATGACGTGGCATATAGTGATGTGGCATTAACACAAGACAGAACATGAGGGGATATTAATAGGGTATTAAAAGTATCAACACAAGACAGAACAGAAACAATGGGTATTGAATAGAAGTGTTTGTAGAAAGCCTATTGGTCCATATTTCTTGATGCTTCTATATTGGAGCGGAGTCTTGAGGTGGGTAGAATATAGTTGTGCAATAATTGGCTGTTGATTGCTGGTGTTGACTTCTTGATGTGTAGTGCCTCGCAAACGTCAAGCCGCCTGCTATCGCTGTATCTATCGATGATTTCTGTGTTGTTTACTAGGATTTCTCTGGCGATGGTTTGGTTATGGGAAGAGATTATATGTTCCTTAATGGAGCCCTGTTGCTTATGCATCGTTAAACGCCTAGAAAGAGATGTTGTTGTCTTGCCTATATACTGGGTTTTTTGGAGCTTACAGTCCCCAAGTGGGCATTTGAAGGCATAGACGACGTTAGTCTCTTTTAAAGCGTTCTGTTTTGTGTCTGGAGAGTTTCTCATGAGTAGGCTGGCCGTTTTTCTGGTTTTATAGTAAATCGTCAGTTGTATCCTCTGATTTTTGTCTGTAGGGATAACGTTCCTATTAACAATATCTTTCAGGACCCTTTCCTCCGTTTTATGAGCTGTGGAAAAGAAGTTCCTGTAAAATAGTCTAATAGGGGGTATAGGTGTTGTGTTATTTTCGGTCATATTTAATAATATATGTCTACAGGAAAGACTGCTACCAAAATATACTAATATATATATATATATATATATATATATATATATATATATATATATATATATATATATATATATTGTTAATCACTAAGAGTAACACTTAATGTGCCAGCCAGAGGCTTAGAACCAACGCACAAATATCCTAAAACAAAAAAACTCAGTAATTATGATCTAACCTTTCATTTTAAACGGTATGTTCTGATGTGATATTTGTATTTATAATCCCTTTTAATATTAATATATATATATTACACTCAATGTAATTATTTTTATTCTCATTAAATATTAAATATTATCATATTTACAGTTTTTTATCTATTTCTTTATTCATTAATCTGTTCTTTTCTAATTTATTCCTATCTACTCAGTTGATTTAAAGAGTTTCCTTTGATATGAAATTCCTTTTAATGGCCTCTTTCTCGATATTTACCAATAATATGTTGGCTAATTACCTGACAGTTCCCAAGACATGTTGGCAATATATCGATTTGTAAAATTAGTATTTACAGTAGTAATATACTCTCATAATTATTATTATTATCTATATAAATTATAAAACACACTAGTGTGGAAATACACATTTCATTCACCAGGGCACGGGAAGAGTCGAACCGCTGACCACAGGAGCGTGAGACCGAAGCCCCATCCACCATACTATGACACAGCCTTAATTTAGAAAAATTCCAGAGGCAACTAACCGCTGCCCAACTGGAATATATCATGCCAAACACTACATGGGAGTATAGCATGACTCGGAGGACATCAATAAATCATGGTTGATGTAGAGCGGATCAATCAGCGAAACGATGCATTAAAAATATGTTCTTTCTTGAAAGTCGAGATACGTTTCCCCCCCCCCGATTAAATAGTATTCGAATCACAGCAAAAGAATATATAACCAAATCACTGAATGACAGGCATGCAAAATGCCTGACTTACAAAATAGTCTAGTAATTGCCAATAAATTTCAACACTCCCAAAAACCTGGTCTGCAATATTCAGGAAGTCTAATGTGATTATAAAATAGAATTTGCCAGCATTTTGTGTTCAAGAAATTGAATCCTTTTACGTGATGTTTAATAGGTTATAAAATGAACTACGTTTAGCCTAATAATTGTGTGTTTACTCCCCACTGTGAAGCAGCATGAGCTGTATTGATTGTCAATTGTCCATTCATTCGTCCGTGTGCCGTCGAGAACCTTTATATTTCTTTCCTGTGGGTTGGAATAGTGTTAGATATTCTAAATATCATCAATGTCTCAATCATATCTCTCTCGTTCACAGCCCGTTCTCACAATGGATATGTATACACTATATACACTGAGAGGTGTACCCCGCTTCTCTATATATACACTGAGGTGTACCCGCTCTCTATGTATATACTCAGAGGTGTACCCGCTTCTCTATGTATATACACTGAGAGGTGCACCCGCTTCTCTATGTATATACACAAAGGTGTACCCGCTTCTCTATGTATATACACTGAAAGATGTACCCGCTTCTCTGTGTATATACTACACTGGGCCTTTACTTTAGTTCTAAACTATGTTGAGAACTAAAATATACCTAGTATGCTATTGTGGTGGCCTTATTTACACTCCAGACACTAACAGGATTTAAGCTTGTCATCAATCCCTGCTCATGATATGACTGACATCACTTTTGTAGCGGTAATTACGAACGTGAAGCGGTAACTATTAAATAGTAATCTCTCACCTGAAACATCAAGTGTAAAGTGGTGATCTCTTACCACAAACGTTAATTATAAAGTAGTAATCCCTAGCCTGAAGCGTCAGTTCTGAAGTGGTAATTCCTTACTTGGAGGTATGGGGGGTTGGGGAGGTATGGGAGGTCACTTCTCTGACAATGAGTTCACTCTCAGCCTGCTTTGGTGGCAAGCAATATATGTCTGCAAGCACCAACTCTCAGTAGGGCACTCATATTGCATCGGTATATACACTCATATTCAAGCATATCCAAACATATTAAAGCATTTTCTAGCATATACAAGCATGGAAAGGTCGTTAATATGATATATACTAGCATAGTCGTTAATTTTTATGGTAGTGCCACATGGTGCCAATGTTGTCAGTTGGCGGAAGAGAATACGTGGCCCTATGTGAAGGGCCAACATGCCTGGTGGAGGGCTAAAATGCCTGGCTCTGTTGGGGAGCCAAAATGCCTGGCTCTGTTGGGGAGCCAAAATGCCTGGCTCTGTTGGGGAGCCAAAATGCCTGGCTCTGTTGGGGAGCCAAAATGCCTGGCTCTGTTGGGGAGCCAAAATGCCTGGCTCTGTTGGGGAGCCAAAATGCCTGGCTCTGTTAGGGAGCCAAAAACGCCTGGCTCTGTTAGGGAGCCAAAATGCCTGGCTCTGTTGGGGAGCCAAAATGCCTGGCTCTGTTAGGGAGCCAAAAACGCCTGGCTCTGTTGGGGAGCCAAAAACGCCTGGCTCTGTTAGGGAGCCAAAACGCCTGGCTCTGTTGGGGAGCCAAAACGCCTGGCTCTGTTGGGGAGCCAAAACGCCTGGCTCTGTTGGGGAGCCAAAAACGCCTGGCTCTGTTGGGGAGCCAAAACGCCTGGCTCTGTTGGGGAGCCAAAACGCCTGGCTCTGTTGGGGAGCCAAAAACGCCTGGCTCTGTTGGGGAGCCAAAACGCCTGGCTCTGTTGGGGAGCCAAAATGCCTGGCTCTATATGAAGGGCCAACGTACCTGGCTCTGTGGGGATGACAATCGTACTTTGCTATGTGTGTAGGGCAAACATTCGACATGTTGAGGCCGCCTGGGCACAGTTATCAGCTTGCCCTCCCTCAGCCGCCTGGGCACAGTTATCAGCTTGCCCTCCCTCAGCCGCCTGGGCACAGTTATCAGCTTGCCCTCCCTCAGCCGCCTGGGCACAGTTATCAGCTTGCCCTCCCTCAGCCGCCTGGGCACAGTTATCAGCTTGCCCTCCCTCAGCCGCCTGGGCACGGTTATCAGCTTGCCCTCCCTCAGCCGCCTGGGCACAGTTATCAGCTTGCCCTCCCTCAGCCGCCTGGGCACAGTTATCAGCTTGCCCTCCCTCAGCCGCCTGGGCACAGTTATCAGCTTGCCCTCCCTCAGCCGCCTGGGCACAGTTATCAGCTTGCCCTCCCTCAGTGCGGACAAATGTGTTCCCTCAAAGCTGGGGAAAATGTTTTTCTTGCGCCCAGAAGCATAATATAAGTAACTCCTGTGATAGACACAAATTATGAACTGTCAGAGTGGAAACTACCTGATTCGATGCCAGAAATGCATACTGATACTCTCGTGTGAATTCCATTTGTTGTTAATACTAAAATCAGTTGGGTCTGTAAAGCGTCAAGCTTATTAATATGGTTGCTGTATTTGTTTGCTAAAGTAGGCGGCTTTTTAATATATACAACAATAAAATTGAGAAATTTTGAGACGAAAAAAAATGGAGATTTGCTCAGCCGCCTGTTTGAACTATTATGTTTAGCTCTGTGCTCTTGTCAGCCTTAAGTGTGTGTATGTATTCACCTAGTTGTATTTACGGGGGGGGCGGGGGTTGAACTTTGCTCTTTCACCCCGCCTCTCAACTGTCAATCAGTCAACTGATACTAACTGCAAACTATTTTATTTTTTTCACACACACACACACACCCAGGAAGCAGCCCGTAACAGCGGTCTAAGGCCCAGGTACCTATTTATTGCTAGGTAACAGGGGGCATGTGGGTGAAAGAAACTCTGCCCATTTTTCTCTGCCTAGTCCAGGAATCGAACCCGGGCCACAGGATTGCGAGTGCCGCGCGCTGTCCACTCAGCCACCAGACCCCCTGTGCCAGATCTGTGTGTGTATATACTTTATACAAACATTATTATGTTTTGGGCCAAAGCTTGCAACATTTGTATAGTGAAAGAGGAGACAGTTATCCGTGGAATACACGCATAACTGTAGTAGTTTAAACAGTTACTGTCATAAACTGAGCTGCTTGTTTATATTCCACACGGTCTTAATGCTTTATATACATATATATATATATATATATATATATATATATATATATATATATATATATATATATATATATATATATACATATATATATATACTTGGGTAATGTGTTTTAGACTCACATGACACATAACCAGCTGCAACATATTTAACACATTTTTAGTCTTATATATGTGTGTGAGAAAATAAAACACCCGAGATCTACGAAGGAAAATCTATCATAATTATATACCCATCTATCTATAATTATCTTAATTACCTGCTACCTATTTTTCGTCACTAGTACACACGGGAAAGATTAAATATATTACAAATTAATTTTGAATCATTATACCTCATGAATACTTAATTACTAGACTTAAAGATTAAAGCGTTCATAAACACAGTCAACAGTCTCAATTTAATCATTGATTGTCGCTAGTGTAAAGTTAATGAGGAACCATCCTGTCCTCGATAATTTGGCAACAGATGGAGATATACATTATATAAACCTATTTATCAATTTAAATGTATGATTGCCTGCCTGTTCGAGATCTTAACAACATTTGCTGTTGGGCACGTGTACATTATGAGCGGGTTGGAGTTGGCATTAATGAAGTGAGTGCCATTTAACACAGTGCTGAAGCGACCCTCACGACGAATCTTACAAATCATGTTAATATGACTCTCTGAATTAATTCTGTTTTGTTTATTGTTTCACTTGCTATAATTAAAGCATAATGCAATGACGTGGGTGTGTATTGAAGGATGGAGGCTATGGACTCGGAGTAGGTTACCTTACCTTGAGAGTGTTTCAGGGCTTAGCGTTCCCCCGGCCCGGTCCTCGACCAAGTCTCCAGTCAAATTAGGTAGCTATAAGATGTGTATGGAGGGCTGAACTGTTGGAGACAAGGGCTGATGATGTCATGAACGTATATGTTTGTATATTATGGCCAATGTATGATAGGAAGAAATATTTTGACAATTTTGCAGTAATCAGAACTAAATGTTTTGCTAATATATAGTAAACAATTTTTAGAACGTTTTTAAGGTCATGACTGAGAGTCACCAGGAGGTTTATATGGGTGGCTATGATATTGTGCCTTGCTGTACTCGTTTGATAAGTGCAGACGCCAACCCACCCATGTTGGGCAGGTACCCAACATTAATTACGGGGAAATATTGCTTGGGGCTAGCCCAAAGCATCTGGCCTCTAATCTTGGACAAACTAATTTTCATATATATATATATATATATATATATATATATATATATATATATATATATATATATATATATATATATATATATATATATATATATATATATATATATATATATATATATATATATGCAAACAAGCCTGAATGGTCCCCAGGACTATATGCGACTGAAAACTCACACCCCAGAAGTGACTCGAACCCATACTCCCAGGAGCAACGCTACTGGTAACTACAGGGCGCCTTAATCCGCTTGACCATCATGGCCGGACAAAAGGAAGTGATAGCCGAAGCTATTTGAACCACTTCCCCGCCGGCAACTCGGATGGTAATCTTGGGCATAGCATTTTATCAAATCACCTCATTCTTTGGGGCACACGTGAGGAACACAAATGCAAACAAGCCTGAATGGTCCCCAGGACTATATGCGACTGAAAACTCACACCCCAGAAGTGACTCGAACCCATACTCCCAGGAGCAACGCTACTGGTAACTACAGGGCGCCTTAATCCGCTTGACCATCACGGCCGGACAAAAGGAAGTGATAGCCGAAGCTATTTGAACCACTTCCCCGCCGGCAACTCGGATGGTAATCTTGGGCATAGCATTTTATCAAATCACCTCATTCTTTGGGGCACACGTGAGGAACACAAATGCAAACAAGCCTGAATGGTCCCCAGGACTATATGCGACTGAAAACTCACACCCCAGAAGTGACTCGAACCCATACTCCCAGGAGCAACGCTACTGGTAACTACAGGGCGCCTTAATCCGCTTGACCATCACGGCCGGACAAAAGGAAGTGATAGCCGAAGCTATTTGAACCACTTCCCCGCCGGCAACTCGGATGGTAATCTTGGGCATAGCATTTTATCAAATCACCTCATTCTTTGGGGCACACGTGAGGAACACAAATGCAAACAAGCCTGAATGGTCCCCAGGACTATATGCGACTGAAAACTCACTCCCCAGAAGTGACTCGAACCCATACTCCCAGGAGCAACGCTACTTCTGGGGTGTGAGTTTTCAGTCGCATATAGTCCTGGGGACCATTCAGGTTTGTTTGCATTTGTGTTCCTCACGTGTGCCCCAAAGAATGAGGTGATTTGATAAAATGCTATGCCCAAGATTACCATCCGAGTTGCCGGCGGGGATGTGGTTCAAATAGCTTCGGCTATCACTTCCTTTTGTCCGGCCGTGATGGTCAAGCGGATTAAGGCGCCCGATATTGATATTGCGTAACCCACTGAAGGTTAATGTCTTGAATGTTTGTTACCGCCTAGTCTCATTGCCTTAGACTTCTGTGCAGATATTTTTAGCCCTAAAACGCTGCATTCAGATGTTACTTTATCTAATGCATCTTGTGCTTTATTTAGAAGTGAAGGACCTGTAATGACTAATCCTGTATCATCAGCATAGCTTAACAATGTAACCCCTTCTGTAAATGTCATGGTAACAAGGTTTTCCATAAAGATGTTAAAGAGACTAGGACTGAGGACTCCTCCTTGTGGAGTCCCATTCTCGTGCAAGTGGTAGTCCGACACTTGTCCTTGCAACTTTACTCTGGCATACCTGTGACTTAAGTAATCTTGAATCCATGCTAGCATATTTCACTTTACACCTTTTTTAACTATGATGTGTAAAATTGCTTGTGGGCTTGCTGGAAGCTGGGACAGATTAACTGTTTACTGGAATACATTTGAATTGTATTTGGAGGAATACATTTGAAGGAATAGAGGTTAATTGCGCCTCAAGGCATACAGGTTAACTGTGTAGGAATACAGATCAGGTGTATTTAGAGGAATAAGGATTGATAATACAGGTGAAGAACCTGAAACAGAGCCTCTGATGTTGTGGCTTATAGCAGGTGTGTGTGTGTGTGGGTATCGGGTGTGTGGGGGTGGGGGTATGGGAGACAGGTGTGTGGGGGTGTGGGAGACAGGTGTGTGGGGGTGTGGGAGACGGCAGCGTGTGTGTGTGTGTGTGTGTACGTGAGAGACAAGTCAGTACGTGGGAGGCAGGCGTGCCAGGAGCCACGGATGGTGTACGCGTGCTGAAACTCAGCCCCGAGTGAGAGCCACGGCGCCCCCACACGGGAACCCCAGGCCAGGGATATCCTCTCCGCCAGCCGGATGGACGCAGCATCCTCTCACTGCACTTTCAACGCAAATCTCAAACATCAAACCACCGAAATACTAACGTTTCATGACCATAGGCCTCGATAAGTTAGGCAAGTTGCATAGGCCCAAACGTTTCTGGCCACAACCGTTGTTATTTGCTACGAAGTGTCAAATCCTGAGAACGGGCTAGCACGAAACAAAAGAATTGAAACACGATTATTAGAAATTGACTAACGACTTCAATTAGGGATATTTTAAAGCACATCAGGGTCTAGTGGGTTACCTTGAGGTGCTTCCGGGGCTTAGCGTCCCCGCGGCCCGGTCGTCGACCAGGCCTCCTCCAGGATAGGGTAGCTACCCGTCGACCAGGGTAGTGCATATGTCGTTTTAAACCTAGAACGCGGGTTCGATACCACCGCCCTACTCCAAAAGATTCTTTTATTTCCTATATGACTTCAAAGCTCCAATGTGTGATGTTGTATGTTGACCAGACCACACACTAGAAGGTGAAGGGACGACGACCTTTCGGTCCGTCCTGGATCATTCTCAAGTCGAGTGTGATGTTGGATTGTTATAAATAGCAGTTGCAGTGCAAGCTGTTGCCTCAGTCGTTACAAATATATTGCGTAACACCCCAATAATGCCAAATATTCACAGAGGTTTGATTAAGGCTCATTGTACCATCACTAATGATCTTGAACTGCCACTCACACGTTAAGTATGGGGTGTACAATAAACTACCACTCACAGGTTGAGTATAGGGTGCACAATAAACACTCACAGGACGAGTATAGGGTGCACAATAAACACAGGACGAGTATGGGGTGCACAATAAACACTCACAGGACGAGTATGGGGTGCACAATAAACACTCACAGGACGAGTATAGGGTGCACAATAAACACAGGACGAGTATGGGGTGCACAATAAACACTCACAGGACGAGTATGGGGTGCACAATAAAAACACACAGGACGAGTATGGGGTGCACAATAATCACAGGACGAGTATAGGGTGCACAATAAACACTCACAGGACGAGTATGGGGTGCACAATAAACATTCACATGACGAGTATGGGGTGCACAATAAAAACACACAGGACGAGTATAGGGTGCACAATAAAAACACACAGGACGAGTATGGGGTGCACAATAAACCAGCCGTTGATTACGATAGCCTTAATAAGCAAACAGTCAAGAGAGGATTTACGATGCCTCAGTGGTCACAATTCAACTTAAGTTTCATTGCTTCCAGCAACTGTAAACTTAATTCGCTTTAGCATTGCGTCAGGGGAAAGTGAGTTGGGTAACTGATGACACTATCCACCCGCCTCTTCCCTTCCTGTTGATGAGAGAGAGAGGGAGAGGTAGAGAGGGAGAGGTAGAGAGGGAGAGGTAGAGAGAGGGAGAGGTAGAGAGAGGGAGAGGTAGAGAGAGGGAGAGGTAGAGAGGGAGAGGGAGAGAGGGGGAGAGGTAGAGAGAGGGAGAGGTAGAGAGAGGGAGAGGTAGAGAGAGGGAGAGGTAGAGAGAGGGAGAGGTAGAGAGAGGGAGAGGTAGAGAGAGGGAGAGGTAGAGAGAGGGAGAGGTAGAGAGAGGGAGAGGTAGAGAGGGAGAGGTAGAGAGGGAGAGGTAGAGAGGGAGAGGTAGAGAGGGAGAAGTAGAGACAGAGAGGTAGAGAGGTAGAGAGAGAGAGAGAGAGAATGTGATCTTGTGTTTATATTTGTCTTAGAGCGATAGATGTAAATCATTATTACTCAAGAGGCTTTGCTTCCCACTTTCTATGTCTCCATTCCATTTTCTGTATTTCTTGCAATTTTCATTATTCATTTCTTGCAATTTTCATTATTTTCATTCATAATTATTAATAATAATAAAAATAACGATCACACAATTCATTGTGTTGGGGAACAGGCAGCCAGGGAATGTGTGTTTACATATATATACAGAGTATATATATGTTTATATATATATATATATATATATATATATATATATATATATATATATATATATATATATATATATATATATATATATATATATATATAATTTATACAGGTTTAGATTTACATCGAGGGTCTCTCCCAAGAATGAAACTTTATAACAAGTTGTCTCACACCTGGGTACCTATATTTACAGCTATTTACCTCTTACCTAATGAATAAGTCCATTAGGTAATAGGAAACGGGCCTAACCATTTCTGGCCCGGCAGGGATTCGAACCCAGAATTCTCGATTCTGAGTCTAGAACCAACACAACTGAATTACAGAGTTCCAATTATTCAATTTTAGAAATTGAGTAAAATTGTATTAAAAGGATTAGACAAAGGCATAAAAACAAAAATAAAATTTATTTAAATAGTACTTAACAATCTAATAAGTGTATCACAGCTTTTGGTAATATAAATAATTTTACATAAATATTATGAATAGTTATTTTGTCTGCAGTCTCGACAATTATTAAACAAAGGTACAAGTCGACTATGAGCTCTTGAGTGGCTTAATCTTTATCAGTCAATTCACTACGAGTACGACTCGTGTATATGATATTGGATTAGGTCATTCAGTGAGGTAATCCATGTGTTGACTACCTAATTAAAGGGAATAAGTGTTTAGTTTCGTTGGATTGTACTTTAAGACTGCCTGGAACTTTTTGACTTCATCATGAAGGTTGTTTATTTCACAATGGTTGTTTGTAAATGATGAGGCTGACGATGATTTATTCTTTGGTGATGCTGATGAATTTAAAGCCGGCAGTAGCGGGTTGGCGGCCATGTTGACAACGGAGTTTCCCGCCTCGCCCACCTTCACTCGCTGCCATCCGCGTAGCCATTCCCATACCCTTCACTCTTGCCATAAACCACGCATGACTGTTGCCACACGTGTTTGCGTTGACAAACGTCTTGTATTGCAACATCTATACGTCACTGTTGCCACACGACGTAACGCACATCAGCGTTATCTTGGGCTCTGAAGACGAGTGCTGGGAGTTCCTTAGTGAGATGGCAGCACCGCAAGCAGGAACAATGATTAATGTGTATATCCAGCGCTGTGCTGCGTCTGCGTCTCCCTCAGGAGTGAACAGAAGCAGCAGGAGCAGCAGAGTTGACACCTCAACGACTGCAGCCACACTGTGTGTGTTCCACAACAGTCAGTTTCCGGTGGAGCTTCTTGGTCGGGGTGCTGTTGTCGTAGTAAGCGACGACGATCGTCTTGTCGTGGCTGCCGGTGGCGACGCAGCGGCCGTGGATAACGCCGTGGTTTGTGCCGCAGAAGCTGCAGTCCTCCACGCACTGACGGACCGCCACAACTTGAGGGTAGAACGTGAGCATGTCAACCAGGTCGTCCGCGGAGTGGAGGAGGTCGGCCACTCGCACCTTCTTCAGCACAGGTTGGCAGCCCATTTCCTTCAGGTCCTTCACCTGGTCCTTGATGCTCTTGTCGTGGTCGACAGGGAGGCTGGCAGCCAGCCCTGCCATCACCACCACCACAACCACCACCTTCATTTGCATACAAGTCTTCATTGTCCCTCAAAGATAATGTTTAAGAGCCTGGGAGTCGATCTGGATGCGTCGATGTCCTAAGGAACAAATTTTCAGCTGTTGAGTTTCGCTCAGGAAAATATGAGCAGCGAGCCTCGGGAGATGTATATGGTTGTTGTTCAGCTGGTGAGGGAGAGGCTCACACTGGCACTAGATGGCAGCCGCCCCAGTATTTATACCCTGCGTGACGTGACGTCATCCTGAGGCCCGGGCCAACCAATTGAAACGTTTCTAATCTCTAGATCACACCACTGTAGCTACGAATCAGATTGTCACGAGTGTATGTGCGGCTTGCATACGGATCTCGGAGCCCGTCACTACGTTTCTGCGCGTATAGTCAGCTGAACTTAAATATACAAATACGTTCACTGCAGGCAGATATCCACCTCACCACTGACACACACACACACACACACACACACACACACACACACACACACACACACACACACACACACACACACACACACACACACACACACACACACGACCAACAAACGTGTAGAACACAGCATATACAACACGAGTTGATATGTACCTTCTCCCTCTGTTTTTGAATGTTGAAACATAAGTCACGTTCAGGTAGGCTGAGACGGATTTAGACCTGAAAGGGGGGGGGGGCCTGGGGGGCACTTCAAATTCAAGGGGGACCCTTAACATATAAATTAAATTACATGACAAAGTTACAAAGTTAACTACAATTAGTGACTACCAGCACATGTGGAATTTTTTTTTTAGGTTCAGAA
>NC_091173.1:8637504-8677504 GCF_040958095.1 Procambarus clarkii
CCAAGTTCTTATTATAATTTTATTTTACCTAACTTCTCTAAAGAAACGTTTCGCATAAACACTCTACAGCATCTTCGGATGCGGATGCTACTAGTAAACCTAATACCACTTAGCTCTAAAGAACGAAGACTACGTATATAACGAGTGCCACTTAGACAATGAGTGCCACTTAGACAATGAGTGCCACTTAGACAATGAGTGCCACTTAGACAATGAGTGCCACTAAGCACGACCGTCAGCACAAGGCCAACCAACTTTTCCAACACCCAATGAAACTAATTGTCCCATAACTGATTATGAAAAAAATTAGATGACCACCCTCACGTGAAAGCTATAATGTGGGGCTTTTTTAACATGGAACTCCAGACTAGACGACTCATAATGGGTGAGCGTCCATCACTCCCACACAATACCCAGACAAATGATAGCCTAAGTAACGACTCAGTACAATTGATAACGCGTGGAACACACTTGATAACAATGTATTACAGATGAAAACGAATGGAAAACAGTTGATATTGAAAGTGAAACCATTGATAACCCGTAGAACACGGTTAAAAAAGAATGGAACGTAGTTCGTAATAAAATTACAGAAACTTCATTGGCATTGCTGACGGGACATGACACGTGACACGTAACAAATGTATGACATTTTATGTCTGATGACATAGTACAATTGTTATAATCATTAGCACTTGGAACAAAGACTGGTTAATGAAAGGAGTTGATGTAGAAAGACAATTAAATTGTTTATATTGTAACAGAGATATTTTTGGCGGCCTTTAGGAAGTTGTGCATAAATTCATGATAATGGAGTATATAAAAAACGATAAAAAATAATGAACATGAAATCAATTTAATTAATGATTACATTACAATTCTCTCTCTCTCTCTCTCTCTCTCTCTCTCTCTCTCTCTCTCTCTCTCTCTCTCTCTCTCTCTCTCTCTCTCTCTCTCTCTCTCTCTCTCTCTCTCTCTCTCTCTCTCTCTCTCTCTCTCTCGCTCTCGCTCTCTCTCTCTCGCTCTCGCTCTCTCTCTCTCTCTCTCTCTCTCTCTCTCTCGCTCTCTCTCTCTCTCTCTCTCTCTCTCTCTCTCTCTCTCTCTCGCTCTCGCTCTCTCTCTCTCTCTCTCTCTCTCTCAATTTACCTCACATTCATCTGTCCACATACACATTAAAGCCAGTTGACACCTTAATTACAGATTCGGTTCACAGATGTATTGTCCAAGATATACGTAAACTTAACCAGTAATATATCTCCACAAGGTGCAACTTGTGGATACAAAATATTGGTGTTAGATTTATTGTTTGTAATTACATGTTAGACATATTTACTCTATACAAATAAATCTTTGTTATTTCTAACTGAAAGGTACAAGACATTTGCTTTTATTGCAAATGCTTAAAAATTTTGTATATGTTATATATAGTTGGTTTTAGTTTTTTATAATATAATATATAAACCTTTTAGATAATTTATTGAATACTAGAAATTATAGTTAATGTATATTTATAAGAGAATGTGTGTCTGTTTGTCAGTCTTTCTGTAACTCTGCATAAATGTAGAGTTACTTAATTGTCTATATTGGAGATTAGGGGCCAGACGGAGAAGAGGGATGAAGAAGGGGGGCGTGAATGGGGGGAGACTTTGGGGGGAGGGGAAGGGTGGGGAGAATCGGGAAATATGGGAGATAGGAGGGAATTGGATAAGAGGCGGAAAAGTGGGAGTAGAGGAGGGAAGAAAGGGCTAAGGAAGACTTAGGATGTGAGGTGGAAGAGGGATAGAAAAGAGGATGGGACAGGATTGAAGAGGGGAGCAGGCGGGAGTGAAGTGTGTACTCACCTAGTTGTGCTTGCGGGGGTTGAACTCTGGCTCTTTGGTCCAGTGTGTGTTTATGCGCGCGCCTGCTTAGGTTCGTGGGTATGTATATCTAAGTTTCCACTGAACTTAATTCACATCTTTTAGAATCCATAGTAATATCTTGTTCGAGCCAGAGGGTTTCATTACACCCATCTCTGTATCCCTTCAGCCTCAGGTGTAACTTCCATTTCCTCTTGTGTTGCATATGGAGATGCCTGTTTGGGGGAGATCCGGGAGTCACTCTGCTTAAAGGCGGTGGCCGAATGACAAGTATTTGGATGGAGGTAAAGGTGGATCGGAAAATATAATGGTGTTTGGTGAGGGGTTTTGGGTTTAAATGAACAAATCCACAAGGGCCGTACGAGGATTCGAACCTGCGCCCGGGAGCATCCTAGACACTGCCTTAATCGACTGAGCTACGCAGGTTCGAATCCTCGTACGGCCCTTGTGGATTTGTTCATTTGATGCATCACGTTAGTGTGATCTCTGTGTGCGGTTTTGGGTTTGGTGTGTGTGTGTGTGTGTGTGTGTGTGTGTGTGTGTGTGTGTGTGTGTGTGTGTGTGTGTGTGTGTGTGTGTGTGTGTGTGTGTGTGTGTGTATGTGTGTGTGTGTGTGTGTGTGTGTGTGTGTGTGTGTGTGTGTGTGTGTGTGTGTGTGTGTGTGTGTGGGTGTGTGTGTGTGTGTGTGTGTGTGTGTGTGTGTGTGTGTGTGTGTGTGTGTGTGTGTGTGTGTGTGTGTGTGTGTGTGTGTGTGTGTGGGTGTGTGTGTGTGTGTGTGTGTGTGTGTGTGTGTGTGTGTGTGTGTGTGTGTGTGTGTGTACTCACCTAATTGTGCTTGCGGGGGTTGAGCTCTGGCTCTTTGGTCCCGCCTCTCAACCGTCAATCAACTGGTGTACAGATTCCTGAGCCTATTGGGCTCTATCATATCTACATTTGAAACTGTGAATGGAGTCAGCCTCCACCACATCACTTCCTAATGCATTCCATTTGCTAACTACTCTG
Source organism: Procambarus clarkii (assembly GCF_040958095.1). Taxonomy (NCBI): domain Eukaryota; kingdom Metazoa; phylum Arthropoda; class Malacostraca; order Decapoda; family Cambaridae; genus Procambarus; species Procambarus clarkii. Next base: position 8,640,366 of record NC_091173.1, read on the forward strand.
ACACTGAAAAAGTTCTTTCTAACGTCTCTGTGGCTCATTTGGGTACTCAGCTTCCACCTGTGTCCCCTTGTTCGCGTCCCACCAGTGTTGAAAAGTTCGTCCTTGTTTACCCGGTCGATTCCCCTGAGGATTTTGTAGGTTGTGATCATGTCCCCCCTTACTCTTCTGTCTTCCAGTGTCGTGAGGTGCATTTCCCGCAGCCTTTCCTCATAACTCATGCCTCTTAGTTCTGGGACTAGTCTAGTAGCATACCTTTGGACTTTTTCCAGCTTCGTCTTGTGCTTGACAAGGTACGGGCTCCATGCTGGGGCCGCATACTCCAGGATTGGTCTTACATATGTGGTGTACAAGATTCTGAATGATTCCTTACACAGGTTCCTGAACGCCGTTCTGATGTTAGCCAGCCTCGCATATGCCGCAGACGTTATTCTCTTTATGTGGGCTTCAGGAGACAGGTTTGGTGTGATATCAACTCCTAGATCTTTCTCTCTGTCTGTTTCATTAAGTACTTCATCTCCTATTCTGTATCCTGTGCCTGGCCTCCTGTTTCCACTGCCTAGTTTCATTACTTTGCATTTACTCGGGTTGAACTTCAACAGCCATTTGTTGGACCATTCACTCAGTCTATCCAGGTCATCTTGTAGCCTCCTACTATCATCCTCTGTTTCAATCCTCCTCATAATTTTTGCATCGTCGGCAAACATTGAGAGGAACGAATCTATACCCTCTGGGAGATCATTTACATATACCAGAAACAGTATAGGTCCAAGGACTGACCCCTGCGGGACTCCACTTGTGACGTCTCGCCAATCTGAGACCTCACCCCTCACACAGACTCCTTGTCTCCTGTTGCTTAGGTATTCCTCTATCCACCGGAGTACCTTCCCTCTCACTCCAGCCTGCATCTCCAACTTTCGCACTAGCCTCTTGTGTGGCACTGTATCAAAGGCTTTCTGACAATCCAAAAATATGCAGTCTGCCCACCCTTCTCTTTCTTGCCTTATTTTTGTTGCCTGGTCGTAGAATTCAAGTAACCCTGTGAGGCAGGACCTGCCATCCCTGAACCCATGTTGATGCTGTGTTACAAAGTTCCTTCGCTCCAGATGCTCCACTAGTTTTTTTCGCACAATCTTCTCCATCAGCTTGCATGGTATGCAGGTTAGGGACACTGGCCTGTAGTTCAGTGCCTCCTGTCTATCCCCTTTCTTGTATATCGGGACTACGTTAGCTGCTTTCCAAGTATCTGGCAGTTCCCCTGTTGCCAGTGATTTGTTATACACTATGGAGAGTGGTAGGCTCAGTTCTCTTGCTCCTTCCTTTAGAACCCAAGGGGAGATTCCATCTGGGCCTATAGCCTTCGTCACGTCCAACTCTAGTAAACACTTCCTTACTTCCCCACTGGTAATCTCAAACTCTTCCAGTGGTTCCTGGTTAGCTATTCCCTCACTTACCTCTGGAATTTCTCCTTGTTCTAAGGTGAAGACCTCCTGGAATTTCTTATTCAATTCCTCACACACTTCCTTGTCATTTGTAGTGAATCCTTCCGCCCCTATCCTTAATCTCATAACCTGTTCCTTTACTGTTGTTTTTCTCCTAATGTGGCTATGCAACAATTTAGGCTGAGTCTTTGCCTTGCTTGCGATGTCATTTTCGTATTGTCTTTCTGCCTCTCTTCTCATCCTGACATATTCATTCCTGGCATTCTGGTATCTTTCTCTGCTGTCCAGTGTCCTGTTATTCCTATAGTTTCTCCATGCCCTTTTACTTTGCTGCTTAGCTAGCCTACATCTTTGATTAAACCATGGGTTTCTCATCTTCATTTCTCTGTTTTCCTTTTGGACTGGGACAAACTTGTTTGCTGCGTCCTTGCACTTCTGCGTGATGTAATCCATCATATCTTGGGCCGTCTTTCCCCTGAGCTCTGTTGCCCATGCTATATCTGTTAGGAATTTTCTTATCCCCTCATAGTTTCCCTTTCGGTATGCTAACCTTTTGGTTTCGGTATCCCTCCTCGAGTTCAATAACCCTTCTTCAATCAAGTACTCAAACACCAGTACACTGTGGTCGCTCATTCCTACTGGGTCCTCAAAACCGATTTCTCTTATGTCGGAGTCGTTCAGAGTGAAGACTAGGTCGAGTCTCGCTGGTTCGTCATTTCCTCTCATCCTTGTGGGTTCTCTGACATGCTGCGTTAAAAAGTTGCTTGTCACCACCTCCAATAGTTTGGCTCTCCACGTATCCTCGCCTCCATGCGGTTGTGTGTGTGTGTGTGTGTGTGTGTGTGTGTGTGTGTGTGTGTGTGTGTGTGTGTGTGTGTGTGTGTGTGTGTGTGTGTGTGTGTGTGTGTGTGTGTGTGTGTGTGTGTGTGTGTGTGTGTGTGTGTGTGTGTGTGTGTGTGTGTGTGTGAGTGTGTGTGTGTGTGTGGGGGGGGGAGGAAGGGGAGGGGTTAGTAGGGGGATGGATTGTAAAAAAACACAAAGGGTTAAGGGGAAGGGGGTTGACACGTGGTGTCCACTTGTCATAGTTAACGGGGGGAAAATATGGAAACCATAACTGTATTTCATGTGATAAAATCTTGGAAGAAAAAGAGTAAGTTATTGTTATGAGTAAGGCGTGAGAGAGAGAGAGAGAGAGAGAGAGAGAGAGAGAGAGAGAGAGAGAGAGAGAGAGAGAGAGAGAGAGAGAGAGAGAGAGAGAGAGAGAGAGAGAGAGAGAGAGAGAGAGAGAGAGAGAGAAAGGAGTGAGGGGGTGGAAAATAGAGAGTGAAAGGGTGAGAGATGGTAAGAGTGAGTGAGAGAATTAGATGAAAGATTATAAGTATTTATATCTAAATTAACATAAATATATAGTACAAATGTAATGTGCTTCAAAGTAAAACATTTAACCAGCATGCATGTACGTATTTATATATTAGAATGTCTACCTGTATTTATGTGTGTTCAAGGTTGGGGTAGCATTACTCAATTTTTCACAGTGATTACCGTTGGGTACGTGCCGAACATGGCTGGTTTGTGGTTTTCACCACTCAAATGAGTTAAGGATGGCATTATGTCATAGGGAAACACGTGAACCTCATGACAATTCTGGGATGGGCTCGACTTTTAAAAGGTTTAAAAAAAAAAGTTTGAAAATGAATTCCTATTGTCTAGTAAAACATTATGCAATCATGTTTCAAAATTGTCGAAACAATTCTACCTTTCATACTTTGGCCGTAATGGATGATATGTGTTGATGATATCATCAACACGGGTCTCACATGTTTCATGTGATATCATACTGATACACAGAAAGACATGATCCATACTAACACAGGTAATACATTTTGTTTCATATGATACATCTTCTTCAGGTTATCTTGAGATGATTTCGGGGCTTAGCGTCCCAGCGGCCCGGTCCTCAACCAGGCCTCCTTTTTTGTTACACACCCCCAGAAGCAGCCCGAAGCAGCTGTCTAACTCCCAGTATCTATTCTAGGTGAACAGGTGCATCAGGGTGAAAGAACATCTGTTCATTTGTTTCCGCCTCCGCCGGGATCGAACCTGCAACCTGAGGACTACGAATCCCGAGCGCTGTCCACTCAGCCGTCAGCCCCCCCCCCTCATACATACTGACTGGTGATTCATAACGAGATGTAACATACAGACACATCATACATAATGACACGTGTGATACTGGCATACTCCACGAGCCGAGGCTGGGACCTCCACTCGCGTGGTGGAGAGTGAGTGCTCTACCACTGGACCACCACACCACAAAAGTATTTTTATATTAAATGGTCAACTATGTAATATAAAACCTTTGTCATCACGTCATCATTATCATTATCATTATCATTATCATTATCATTGTTATAAACATATTTATCCTCCTCCTCCTCCTCCTCCTCCTCCTCCTCCTCCTCCTCATTATTGGCAATATCACAATAATCACTATCTTCCCTCACTTGGGCTGGACGGTAGGGCGACGGTCTCGCTTCTTGCAGGTCGGCGTTCAATCCCCGACCGTCCCATGTGGTTAGGCTCCACTCTTCACCGTCACATCCCAAATCATGTGATACATGCTGACACATGTGTCAGCATGTATCACGTGTCAGTATGTATGATGCGACTGTATGTAACGTGACATTATGAATCACCTGTCAGTATGTATGAAGAGGGCCTAACGGCTGAGTGCAAAGCGCTCGGGATTCGTAGTCCTAAGGTTCCGGGTTCGATCCCCGGCGGAGACGGAAACAAATGGGCAGAGTTTCTTTCTCATCTCTTCCAAGGGCTAAATAGTGGTATTGGCTTGTCGCTTTCTCCTGATAGTTCCCTTCCCTCCCCTCACTATCACAATCACCCTTATCACCTTCATCATTATCTGCACGTTGCCATCATTATTTTTTTTAAGAGCTTGCAGCGTATCAATTTACAGACAAGTTGCTTCGAAGAGCGTCTCACATTGCCAGTGTGAAGATGTAGAAGGTCCTATGGTGGTCTTGGTGGAGGAGGGTTGGGGGGGGGCATGCTTGTCTCTGTGTGTGTGTTGGGTTGACATGTGTGTGTGTTGGGTTGACATGTGTGTGTTTGCTTGTCTGTTGATGTTTGTGTTGCGTGTGTTTGTTTTGGTGTGTAACTTGTCTTCTTCGACCTAACCAAACATAAATAACGTCTACGGACATTTTGAGTTTATATTGTGTCAGAAATATTATAGGATTATATTTATATGAAAGTATTATTTTGGAGTCGCCAAAAATTGCGCCTTTTTGGATTATTTGACGAGTTCCGTCTTATCGTCATGTGACCTGTCTCGGTCAATGTTGACAGGCATCATTCACTGTGTGTCTAACTCTTAGTGGAGGGTGGCTGTTTAAACCTGTACAGTACATGGTTAATATTTTGTCACGTTGTCAATTCATCTCATTTCCGAATCGGGAAATTTCTTTCTACTACCTTCATTAGCTTTAACCTCCAAGCTTCCTTGACCCATTTGTTGTCAATGTATTCTCGCGTGAGTGAGTGACATCTGTCATGACTTGCATCTCAGATCTTATTCTGTGAATCATTTATGCTGTCTACTGGAAGATATTTATTACATTTTCGTTGGGGTCATTATTCTCCTGTCTCATGTTGTTCACTAAGTACGTTGGTACACAACCGAGTTACGGTGTCACACGAGGTCACAGAGGCTCCACGTTGAATGTTCAAAAACCTTATAATGGCAGTTATAATAACTTGCTTAACTTGCTCAATGCGCAGAATAAAGCCATTGAAAAATCTTTTGTATGGGTTCCATTTTATATAAATATACTTTATCATGATGACACAACATAGCAGCCAAACTAGCGTACAACAAAGATAAACTTGAACTAGACCTAAATATCCCCATCTCTGTTATTAAGATAATATCGCTCTAAACATTCAGGTCTAAAAGGGGAGAAATCTTAGACTCTCAAAGGCCTGAGAGTGTAAAATGTAAACGTGTAAACGTGTAAACGTGTAAACATGTAAAAACGTGTAAAAACGTGTAAACGTGTAAACATGTAAAAACGTGTAAAAACGTGTAAAAGCGTGTAAAAACGTGTAAACGTGTAAACATGTAAACGTGTAAACATGTAAAAGCGTGTAAAAACGTGTAAACGTGTAAACGTGTAAACATGTAAAAACGTGTAAAAACGTGTAAACGTGTAAACGTGTAAACATGTAAAAACGTGTAAAAACATGTAAACGTGTAAACATGTAAAAACGTGTAAAAACGTGTAAACGTGTAAATATGTAAAAACGTGTAAAAACGTGTAAACGTGTAAACGTGTAAACATGTAAAAACGTGTAAAAACGTGTAAAGACGTGTAAACGTGTAAAAACGTGTAAACGTGTAAACATGTAAAAACGTGTAAAAACGTGTAAAAACGTGTAAACGTGTAAACATGTAAAAACGTGTAAAAACGTGTAAACGTGTAAACATGTAAACATGTAAAAACGTGTAAAAACGTGTAAAAACGTGTAAACGTGTAAACGTGTAAACATGTAAAAACGTGTAAAAACGTGTAAAAACGTGTAAAAACGTGTAAACGTGTAAAACGTGTAAACGTGTAAACGTGTAAACATGTAAAAACGTGTAAAAACGTGTAAAAACGTGTAAAAACGTGTAAACGTGTAAACATGTAAAAACGTGTAAAAACGTGTAAAAACGTGTAAAGACGTGTAAACGTGTAAACATGTAAAAACGTGTACAAACGTGTAAAACCTTATAACCTGGTGCCTCATCGTTTTGGTCCCCTGGAAACACAAACCGTAACTGTCACTATTTTCCGCTTGTTACAACTTGAAATAAAGTTGTTACATCTTGGCTTAACGTGTTTATGACGTATTAGAACGTTGTTACAACTTGCTATATTGGTTGTTATAACTGGTTAGGAGGTGTTAAAACTTCTTCGAACGTTGTAGCAACGTCGTAGTTTCGGTGTGTGTTTGGTGGGTCAAAACTATATTGCTCCAGATATTCAGGCCAGATAGCAGAGAAATAACAGAGAGTGAAGAGGGCCATAAAAGCACCAGGAGTACAGGGAGTGGAAGTACTCCTGACATTCACTTTCTCATCACTCTTCCTGCCACACCCGTCACCTTCGTCCACCTCCCATCACTACCCCCCTTACTGCCCTCTCATCCCCCACTCACTTACTTCTCTTCCATTATCACCTTCCCTGCCTTTACCCTCACCACTCTTTCTGCCCCCCTCCCATCACTTTCCCATCTCTAGCAGCTGTCCACCTCCATCACTCACTAAGATGGGTTAAGCCTCTCACCTGAATAATGAACCGACCCATTAAAAACCACAGCGATATCAACTTTATTCCCAGGAAAAATTGTAGTTTTTTAAATTTCCTCTAGCAACAACAAAAATATAAAAAACTTGTTTTTAAGGAAAATAGTAAATGTAATCTTACGACAAAGTTAAAATTCATATGTGATTATGCTCTTCTTAACTACATAATCACAATATTAGAAAGATACAAATGACCTTTGACTATTCACATGAGCAAGACTGCGCCAGTTACAGCAAATGGAGGAAAATTTGACCTATTTTTATGCGATATTGGTTCCCCCTCGATCAATCAAAAAACTGAAAAAAAATTATTTTCAAATCTATTTCAGCAGGACGAGTTCAACCTTCATTCAGATGTGAGAAAAAAAACTGTGAACGATTTAATCATTCCTGCCTCTGGGTTGTGGCAGTGATGATTTAGTAATTACACTGCCAAATTCATCTCCTCTTTTATTGGCGGTTGTATTTTTTCAATTTATCAAATATTTTAAAATATGATGATATAAAAAATAATGAATCTTTGATATCTGTGATATCTTATTGTATTTTTACTTATTTTGTTTATTTGTTATTGTTTCTTATATAATTGTTGTGGGTAATTGCGTCGTGAGGACGACGGTGGTTGGTCTAGCGGGGCCTCCGCTGGACCAATAGGCTTCGTGTTTCCCACAATGATAACCCAAATTAATTTATTTTGTTGACCAGACCACACACTAGAAACTGAAGGGACGACAACGTTTCGGTTCGTCTTGGACCATTCTCAAGTCGATTGAGGATTGACGTTTCGGTCCAGAACGGACCGAAACGTCGTCGTCCCTTCACTTTCTAGTGTGTGGTCTGGTCAACATACTTCAGCCACGTTATTGTAACTCGTCGCCTGCATATAATTTATTTTGTTATGGAAGCTTGTAAATGGTGCAAGCTTCTGTAACAAGTCTCCGTGGTGTAGTGGTAAGACACTCGCCTGGCGTTCCGCGAGCGCTTTGTCATGGGTTCGTATCCTGGCCGGGGAGGATTTACTGGGCGCAAATCCTTAACTGTAGCCTCTGTTTAACTCAACAGTAAAATGTGTACTTGGTTGTAACAACGATTCTTCGCGGCAGGGGATCGTATTCCAGGGACCTGCCCGAAACGCTACGTGTACTAGTGGCTGTACAAGAATGTAACAACTCTTGTATATATCTCAAAAAAAAAAAAAGTATAATATTTGTATGGGTGAAACCAAATTAAAAATATATATATTTGAACTTTCGACACTGATAACGATTCCATATTGCAGCTTTTCAATCAATGTTGTGACCTGTTTGTATACACCGCTCTTCCTCTCCCCACGCCACTAATTTCTGGGAGCACATGTTACTATTTTACTGCTATTTCTGTCACTCTGTTATCAGACGTCTCTGACGACACACACACGTTCTTGAACGAAAGCGTTTAGGCTAATATTTTCCTTTCAAATGTGGCATGGGGACCATGTTCCTGCCCGAAACGCATTGCGTAATAGTGGCTTTAGGCATTGTATGTACTAGCTCTATCTATATATCAATCCATTAATGTAACATCACTTGTATGTATGTACCTTACCTGAATAAACATATTTATTTATTTATTTATTTTATTCAAGCTTTTTCACATTTGTGTTACTCATGTGGCCCAAACGTGAGTAACTATATATCAATCTATATATTAATCTATATATTAAACATGTTAAGAAGGTAAATTTTTAATTATTGGGAAAATAGTTTTTGTACTTAAAATGCATGAACGATTTTCATAAAAGTGTAAATATCATTGATAATTAAACCGGCGGTACATGTATAAATGTTGATTAAGGATGACATTTCAAAGCCATTTAATGTTTAATGTTTTGGAATTACTTATAAAAAAAACTAGCTTTTGTTAGATTAGGTTTGGATTGGTTAGATTAGGTAGGTTATTTTTGGATTAGTTTCGTTACGTTTGGGGTTTTGTATAGAACATGACTATTTTAGAGAATTATATTTCACGAGTGGATACCTATTTTATGCTTATTGTATACATATTGAATACATGTTATATACCTAAATGTATACCTATCGTATACCTATTATATACATATCATCATAATGCTAAAAGTAACAGCTTCTTGTCACGTAAAAGCTTAAAAAAAATGTCTTGCCCAAAATGTCGTCTTTTAAACTAAAAAAAAAAAAAAAGACCGCAGTAGTTTAGTTCAATTATTTTATTTTTTTTTACGTTTGGGTTAACGGCTTTTATTTTTGTTGTATTTTTCGCATCCTAAACATTTTTCCGGCTGTTGTGTTCGGCCAGGCTGTTGTGTCCGGCCAAAACATTTAAAAATGAATGTGAAAAATAGGGGAGTGAGCCGGCCATCACTATAGTATTATCACTATAGTATTTATGGCAATAGTGGCTATGGCTCCATCATGAGGATCTGGCAACACTGACCACATTTCTGTGACGATGATCGGGCCACAGTGACCACAGTACTGTGACGATGATCTGGCCACAGTGACCACAGTACTGTGACGATGATCTGGCCACAGTGACCAGAGTACTGTGACGATGATCTGGCCACAGTGACCACAGTACTGTGACGATGATCTGGCCACAGTGACCACAGTACTGTGGCGAGAATATACCAACAGTCTTATGTTAAGCTCCTCACACATTTTCCTGTCATTTTCTGTGAGACTGATAAACAATTTATTACAAATGTCCGATGTTAGTTTTAGGGCTAAAACGCTAATATTACTAACCTCTAGTTTCACGGCTCGAGGTGATATCATTACCTAGCTTAATTAACCTAACGTTAATCTTACTCCTGCTGCTGTGCTGGGACAATCTTATCTTACCCCTACTGCTTAGCTGGGACAATCTTCTTGTACCCGTACTGCTTAGCTGGGACAATCTTCACTTACCCCTACTGCTTAGCTGGGGCAATCTTCTTGTAGCCGTACTGCTTAGCTGGGACAATCTTCACTTACCCCTACTGCTTAGCTGGGGCAATCTTCTTGTAGCCGTACTGCTTAGCTGGGACAATCTTATCTTACCCCTACTGCTTAGCTGGGACAATCTTCACTTACCCCTACTGCTTAGCTGAGACAATCTTATCTTACCCCTACTGCTTAGCTGGGACAATCTTCACTTACCCCTACTGCTTAGCTGGGACAGTCTTCTCTTACCCCTACTGCTTAGCTGGGACAATCTTCACTTACCCCTACTGCTTAGCTGGGACAATCTTCACTTACCCCCTACTGCTTAGCTGGGACAGTCTTCTCTTATTCCTGCTGCTAAGCTGGGACAAATTGGAGGACTGTTAGCTGTAGGTGAAGGTGAAAGAGAAGGTCTGGAGGCGGCGGTTGGTGCTGGCTCCTCCTTAATTAACGTCGCTTAAACACTGCTTTGTTCTGTTTCTCTCTGGCGTTGCTCTCATTCTCAGGTGATTCTCGCCTTGCCTGAGTCTCTCCTGGAGGCGCCGGTGAAGCCTCGCTTCCTTCATTTAATTCCCTGCTTTTAGTGTTGGCTTGTTTGTCTATGGGTGTCTGTGTGAGTGTGGGTTGGTGGGTGTGGGTTGGTGGGTGTGGGTGTGTGGGTGTGAGTTGGTGGGTGTGTGTGTGTGTCTGGGTTTGTGGGTGTGTGGGTGCGTGTGTTGGTGGGTGTATCTTCCTTGTAGAGTTAATAATCGTTCACAGTACGGACCAGCCAGCAAGAATATTTTGCACCTGAACATACTTCAAGTTCAAGCCTAAATTACTTTCTTATGTATATATGTACATATATATATATATATATATATATATATATATATATATATATATATATATATATATATATATATTATATATATATATATATATATATATATATAATATATATATATATATATATATATATATATATATATATATATATATATATATTGTTAATCACTAAGAGTAACACTTAATGTGCCAGCCAGAGGCTTAGAACCAACGCATAAATATCCTAAAACAAAAAAACTCAGTAATTATAATCTAACCTTTCATTTTAAACGGTATGTTCTGATGTGATATTTGTATTTATAATCCCTTTTAATATTAATATATATATATTACACTCAATGTAATTATTTTTATTCTCATTAAATATTAAATATTATCATATTTACAGTTTTTTTATCGATTTCTTTATTCATTAATCTGTTCTTTTCTAATTTATTCCTATCTACTCAGTTGATTTAAAGAGTTTCCTTTGATATGAAATTCCTTTTAATGGCCTCTTTCTCGATATTTACCAATAATATGTTGGCTAATTACCTGACAGTTCCCAAGACATGTTGGCAATATATCGATTTGTAAAATTAGTATTTACAGTAGTAATATACTCTCATAATTATTATTATTATTATTATTATTATTATTATTATTATTATTATTATTATTATTAATATATATATATATATATATATATATATATATATATATATATATATATATATATGTATATATATATATATAAATCTATATAAATTATAAAACACACTAGTGTGGAAATACACATTTCATTCACCAGGGCACGGGAAGAGTCGAACCGCTGACCACAGGAGCGTGAGACCGAAGCCCCATCCACCATACTATGACACAGCCTTAATTTAGAAAAATTCCAGAGGCAACTAACCGCTGCCCAACTGGAATATATCATGCCAAACACTACATGGGAGTATAGCATGACTCGGAGGACATCAATAAATCATGGTTGATGTAGAGCGGATCAATCAGCGAAACGATGCATTAAAAATATGTTCTTTCTTGAAAGTCGAGATACGTTTCCCCCCCCCCCCGATTAAATAGTATTCGAATCACAGCAAAAGAATATATAACCAAATCACTGAATGACAGGCATGCAAAATGCCTGACTTACAAAATAGTCTAGTAATTGCCAATAAATTTCAACACTCCCAAAAACCTGGTCTGCAATATTCAGGAAGTCTAATCTGATTATAAAATAGAATTTGCCAGCATTTTGTGTTCAAGAAATTGAATCCTTTTACGTGATGTTTAATAGGTTATAAAATGAACTACGTTTAGCCTAATAATTGTGTGTTTACTCCCCACTGTGAAGCAGCATGAGCTGTATTGATTGTCAATTGTCCATTCATTCGTCCGTGTGCCGTCATGAACCTTTATATTTCTTTCCTGTGGGTTGGAATAGTGTTAGATATTCTAAATATCATCAATGTCTCAATCATATCTCTCTCGTTCACAGCCCGTTCTCACAAGGGATATGTATACACTATATACACTGAGAGGTGTACCCCGCTTCTCTATATATACACTGAGGTGTACCCGCTCTCTATGTATATACTCAGAGGTGTACCCGCTTCTCTATGTATATACACTGAGAGGTGCACCCGCTTCTCTATGTATATACACAAAGGTGTACCCGCTTCTCTATGTATATACACTGAAAGATGTACCCGCTTCTCTGTGTATATACTACACTGGGCCTTTACTTTAGTTCTAAACTATGTTGAGAACTAAAATATACCTAGTATGCTATTGTGGTGGCCTTATTTACCCTCCAGACACTAACAGGATTTAAGCTTGTCATCAATCCCTGCTCATGATATGACTGACATCACTTTTGTAGCGGTAATTACGAACGTGAAGCGGTAACTATTAAATAGTAATCTCTCACCTGAAACATCAAGTGTAAAGTGGTGATCTCTTACCACAAACGTTAATTATAAAGTAGTAATCCCTAGCCTGAAGCGTCAGTTCTGAAGTGGTAATTCCTTACTTGGAGGTATAGGGGGTTGGGGAGATATGGGAGGTCACTTCTCTGACAATGAGTTCACTCTCAGCCTGCTTTGGTGGCAAGCAATATATGTCTGCAAGCACCAACTCTCAGTAGGGCACTCATATTGCATCGGTATATACACTCATATTCAAGCATATCCAAACATATTAAAGCATTTTCTAGCATATACAAGCATGGAAAGGTCGTTAATATGATATATACTAGCATAGTCGTTAATTTTTATGGTAGTGCCACATGGTGCCAATGTTGTCAGTTGGCGGAAGAGAATACGTGGCCCTATGTGAAGGGCCAACATGCCTGGTGGAGGGCTAAAATGCCTGGCTCTGTTGGGGAGCCAAAACGCCTGGCTCTGTTGGGGAGCCAAAACGCCTAGCTCTGTTGGGGAGCCAAAATGCCTGGCTCTGTTAGGGAGCCAAAAACGCCTGGCTCTGTTAGGGAGCCAAAATGCCTGGCTCTGTTAGGGAGCCAAAAATGCCTGGCTCTGTTAGGGAGCCAAAAATGCCTGGCTCTGTTGGGGAGCCAAAAACGCCTGGCTCTGTTAGGGAGCCAAAATGCCTGGCTCTGTTAGGGAGCCAAAAATGCCTGGCTCTGTTAGGGAGCCAAAAATGCCTGGCTCTGTTGGGGAGCCAAAATGCCTGGCTCTGTTAGGGAGCCAAAAATGCCTGGCTCTGTTAGGGAGCCAAAAACGCCTGGCTCTGTTGGGGAGCCAAAAACGCCTAGCTCTGTTGGGGAGCCAAAAATGCCTGGCTCTGTTGGGGAGCCGAAAACGCCTGGCTCTGTTGGGGAGCCAAAATGCCTGGCTCTATCTGAAGGGCCAACGTACCTGGCTCTGTGGGGATGACAATCGTACTTTGCTATGTGTGTAGGGCAAACATTCGACATGTTGAGGCCGCCTGGGCACAGTTATCAGCTTGCCCTCCCTCAGCCGCCTGGGCACAGTTATCAGCTTGCCCTCCCTCATTGCGGACAAATGTGTTCCCTCAAAGCTGGGGAAAATGTTTTTCTTGCGCCCAGAAGCATAATATAAGTAACTCCTGTGATAGACACAAATTATGAACTGTCAGAGTGGAAACTACCTGATTCGATGCCAGAAATGCATACTGATACTCTCGTGTGAATTCCATTTGTTGTTAATACTAAAATCAGTTGGGTCTGTAAAGCGTCAAGCTTATTAATATGGTTGCTGTATTTGTTTGCTAAAGTAGGCGGCTTTTTAATATATACAACAATAAAATTGAGAAATTTTGAGACGAAAAAAAATGGAGATTTGCTCAGCCGCCTGTTTGAACTATTATGTTTAGCTCTGTACTCTTGTCAGCCTTAAGTGTGTGTATGTATTCACCTAGTTGTGTTTACGGGGGGGGCGGGGGTTGAACTTTGCTCTTTCACCCCGCCTCTCAACTGTCAATCAGTCAACTGATACTAACTGCAAACTATTTTATTTTTTTCACACACACACACACACACCCAGGAAGCAGCCCGTAACAGCGGTCTAAGGCCCAGGTACCTATTTATTGCTAGGTAACAGGGGGCATGTGGGTGAAAGAAACTCTGCCCATTTTTCTCTGCCTAGTCCAGGAATCGAACCCGGGCCACAGGATTGCGAGTGCCGCGCGCTGTCCACTCAGCCACCAGACCCCCTGTGCCAGATCTGTGTGTGTATATGTGCTCTGTATATACTTTATACAAACATTATTATGTTTTGGGCCAAAGCTTGCAACATTTGTATAGTGAAAGAGGAGACAGTTATCCGTGGAATACACGCATAACTGTAGTAGTTTAAACAGTTACTGTCATAAACTGAGCTGCTTCTTTATATTCCACACGGTCTTAATGCTTTATATACATATATATATATATATATATATATATATATATATATATATATATATATATATATATATATGTGTCGTACCTAGTAGCCAGAACTCACTTTTTGGCCTACTATGCAAGGCCCGATTTGCCTAATAAGCCAAGTTTTCCTGAATTAATATATTGTTTTTATTTTTTTTCGTATGAAATGATAAAGCTACCCATTTCATTATGTATGAGGTCAATTTTTTTTTATTGGAGTTAAAATTAACGTAGATATATGACCGAACCTAACCAACCCTACCTAACCTAACCTAACCAATCTTTATAGGTTAGGTTGGGTTAGGTAGCCGAAAAAGTTAGGTTAGGTTAGGTTAGGTAGGTTAGGTAGTCGAAAAACAATTAATTCATGAAAACTTGGCTTATTAGGCAAATCGGGCCTTGCATAGTAGGCTGAGAAGTGTGTTCTGGCTACTAGGTACGACATATATATATACATATATATATATACTTGGGTAATGTGTTTTAGACTCACATGACACATAACCAGCTGCAACATATTTAACACATTTTTAGTCTTATATATGTGTGTGAGAAAATAAAACACCCGAGATCTACGAAGGAAAATCTATCATAATTATATACCCATCTATCTATAATTATCTTAATTACCTGCTACCTATTTTTCGTCACTAGTACACACGGGAAAGATTAAATATATTACAAATTAATTTTGAATCATTATACCTCATGAATACTTAATTACTAGACTTAAAGATTAAAGCGCTCATAAACACAGTCAACAGTCTCAATTTAATCATTGATTGTCGCTAGTGTAAAGTTAATGAGGAACCATCCTGTCCTCGATAATTTGGCAACAGATGGAGATATACATTATATAAACCTATTTATCAATTTAAATGTATGATTGCCTGCCTGTTCGAGATCTTAACAACATTTGCTGTTGGGCACGTGTACATTATGAGCGGGTTGGAGTTGGCATTAATGAAGTGAGTGCCATTTAACACAGTGCTGAAGCGACCCTCACGACGAATCTTACAAATCATGTTAATATGACTCTCTGAATTAATTCTGTTTTGTTTATTGTTTCACTTGCTATAATTAAAGCATAATGCAATGACGTGGGTGTGTATTGAAGGATGGAGGCTATGGACTCGGAGTAGGTTACCTTACCTTGAGAGTGTTTCAGGGCTTAGCGTTCCCCCGGCCCGGTCCTCGACCAAGCCTCCAGTCAAATTAGGTAGCTATAAGATGTGTATGGAGGGCTGAATTATTGGAGACAAGGGTTGATGATGTCATGAACGTATATGTTTATATATTATGGCCAATGTATGATAGGTAGAAAAATTTTGACAATTTTGCAGTCATCAGAACTAAATGTTTTACTAATATATAGTAAACAATTTTTAGAACGTTTTTAAGGTCATGACTGAGAGTCACCAGGAGGTTTATATGGGTGGCTATGATATTGTGCCTTGCTGTACTCGTTTGACAAGTGCAGACGCCAACCCACCCATGTTGGGCAGGTACCCAACATTAATTACGGGGAAAAATTGCTTGGGGCTAGCCCAAAGCATCTGGCCTCTAATCTTGGACAAACTAATTTTCATATATATATATATATATATATATATATATATATATATATATATATATATATATATAAGGCACAACTCTCCTAAACACGAGAGTGAAGTATACAACTTTAGAACACTTTCCCACCAGGAGACTCGAACCCTAGCCAGCACAGAAGCCTTCCAGCAACTGGCATAACAGGTACGCCTTAACCCTCTTCACCACCTGCTCAGACCCTTAAAAGAGATGGTAATTTCGGAGTATTTAAATACACCAAAGATCAACACCTCCCAAGAGCACTAGAGCAAGTGAGGGGTCATTTAGACGTTAATTTCATCAAGTCCCTGTTAATATGGGAAGACACAGTGTCTATGCTTAAGGCACAACTCTCCTAAACACGAGAGTGAAGTATACAACTTTAGAACACTTTCCCACCAGGAGACTCGAACCCTAGCCAGCACAGAAGCCTTCCAGCAACTGGCATAACAGGTACGCCTTAACCCTCTTCACCACCTGCTCAGACCCTTAAAAGAGATGGTAATTTCGGAGTATTTAAATACACCAAAGATCAACACCTCCCAAGAGCACTAGAGCAAGTGAGGGGTCATTTAGACGTTAATTTCATCAAGTCCCTGTTAATATGGGAAGACACAGTGTCTATGCTTAAGGCACAACTCTCCTAAACACGAGAGTGAAGTATACAACTTTAGAACACTTTCCCACCAGGAGACTCGAACCCTAGCCAGCACAGAAGCCTTCCAGCAACTGGCATAACAGGTACGCCTTAACCCTCTTCACCACCTGCTCAGACCCTTAAAAGAGATGGTAATTTCGGAGTATTTAAATACACCAAAGATCAACACCTCCCAAGAGCACTAGAGCAAGTGAGGGGTCATTTAGACGTTAATTTCATCAAGTCCCTGTTAATATGGGAAGACACAGTGTCTATGCTTAAGGCACAACTCTCCTAAACACGAGAGTGAAGTATACAACTTTAGAACACTTTCCCACCAGGAGACTCGAACCCTAGCCAGCACAGAAGCCTTCCAGCAACTGGCATAACAGGTACGCCTTAACCCTCTTCACCACCTGCTCAGACCCTTAAAAGAGATGGTAATTTCGGAGTATTTAAATACACCAAAGATCAACACCTCCCAAGAGCACTAGAGCAAGTGAGGGGTCATTTAGACGTTAATTTCATCAAGTCCCTGTTAATATGGGAAGACACAGTGTCTATGCTTAAGGCACAACTCTCCTAAACACGAGAGTGAAGTATACAACTTTAGAACACTTTCCCACCAGGAGACTCGAACCCTAGCCAGCACAGAAGCCTTCCAGCAACTGGCATAACAGGTACGCCTTAACCCTCTTCACCACCTGCTCAGACCCTTAAAAGAGATGGTAATTTCGGAGTATTTAAATACACCAAAGATCAACACCTCCCAAGAGCACTAGAGCAAGTGAGGGGTCATTTAGACGTTAATTTCATCAAGTCCCTGTTAATATGGGAAGACACAGTGTCTATGCTTAAGGCACAACTCTCCTAAACACGAGAGTGAAGTATACAACTTTAGAACACTTTCCCACCAGGAGACTCGAACCCTAGCCAGCACAGAAGCCTTCCAGCAACTGGCATAACAGGTACGCCTTAACCCTCTTCACCACCTGCTCAGACCCTTAAAAGAGATGGTAATTTCGGAGTATTTAAATACACCAAAGATCAACACCTCCCAAGAGCACTAGAGCAAGTGAGGGGTCATTTAGACGTTAATTTCATCAAGTCCCTGTTAATATGGGAAGACACAGTGTCTATGCTTAAGGCACAACTCTCCTAAACACGAGAGTGAAGTATACAACTTTAGAACACTTTCCCACCAGGAGACTCGAACCCTAGCCAGCACAGAAGCCTTCCAGCAACTGGCATAACAGGTACGCCTTAACCCTCTTCACCACCTGCTCAGACCCTTAAAAGAGATGGTAATTTCGGAGTATTTAAATACACCAAAGATCAACACCTCCCAAGAGCACTAGAGCAAGTGAGGGGTCATTTAGACGTTAATTTCATCAAGTCCCTGTTAATATGGGAAGACACAGTGTCTATGCTTAAGGCACAACTCTCCTAAACACGAGAGTGAAGTATACAACTTTAGAACACTTTCCCACCAGGAGACTCGAACCCTAGCCAGCACAGAAGCCTTCCAGCAACTGGCATAACAGGTACGCCTTAACCCTCTTCACCACCTGCTCAGACCCTTAAAAGAGATGGTAATTTCGGAGTATTTAAATACACCAAAGATCAACACCTCCCAAGAGCACTAGAGCAAGTGAGGGGTCATTTAGACGTTAATTTCATCAAGTCCCTGTTAATATGGGAAGACACAGTGTCTATGCTTAAGGCACAACTCTCCTAAACACGAGAGTGAAGTATACAACTTTAGAACACTTTCCCACCAGGAGACTCGAACCCTAGCCAGCACAGAAGCCTTCCAGCAACTGGCATAACAGGTACGCCTTAACCCTCTTCACCACCTGCTCAGACCCTTAAAAGAGATGGTAATTTCGGAGTATTTAAATACACCAAAGATCAACACCTCCCAAGAGCACTAGAGCAAGTGAGGGGTCATTTAGACGTTAATTTCATCAAGTCCCTGTTAATATGGGAACTAGTGCTCTTGGGAGGTGTTGATCTTTGGTGTATTTAAATACTCCGAAATTACCATCTCTTTTAAGGGTCTGAGCAGGTGGTGAAGAGGGTTAAGGCGTACCTGTTATGCCAGTTGCTGGAAGGCTTCTGTGCTGGCTAGGGTTCGAGTCTCCTGGTGGGAAAGTGTTCTAAAGTTGTATACTTCACTCTCGTGTTTAGGAGAGTTGTGCCTTAAGCATAGACACTGTGTCTTCCCATATTAACAGGGACTTGATGAAATTAACGTCTAAATGACCCCTCACTTGCTCTAGTGCTCTTGGGAGGTGTTGATCTTTGGTGTATTTAAATACTCCGAAATTACCATCTCTTTTAAGGGTCTGAGCAGGTGGTGAAGAGGGTTAAGGCGTACCTGTTATGCCAGTTGCTGGAAGGCTTCTGTGCTGGCTAGGGTTCGAGTCTCCTGGTGGGAAAGTGTTCTAAAGTTGTATACTTCACTCTCGTGTTTAGGAGAGTTGTGCCTTAAGCATAGACACTGTGTCTTCCCATATTAACAGGGACTTGATGAAATTAACGTCTAAATGACCCCTCACTTGCTCTAGTGCTCTTGGGAGGTGTTGATCTTTGGTGTATTTAAATACTCCGAAATTACCATCTCTTTTAAGGGTCTGAGCAGGTGGTGAAGAGGGTTAAGGCGTACCTGTTATGCCAGTTGCTGGAAGGCTTCTGTGCTGGCTAGGGTTCGAGTCTCCTGGTGGGAAAGTGTTCTAAAGTTGTATACTTCACTCTCGTGTTTAGGAGAGTTGTGCCTTAAGCATAGACACTGTGTCTTCCCATATTAACAGGGACTTGATGAAATTAACGTCTAAATGACCCCTCACTTGCTCTAGTGCTCTTGGGAGGTGTTGATCTTTGGTGTATTTAAATACTCCGAAATTACCATCTCTTTTAAGGGTCTGAGCAGGTGGTGAAGAGGGTTAAGGCGTACCTGTTATGCCAGTTGCTGGAAGGCTTCTGTGCTGGCTAGGGTTCGAGTCTCCTGGTGGGAAAGTGTTCTAAAGTTGTATACTTCACTCTCGTGTTTAGGAGAGTTGTGCCTTAAGCATAGACACTGTGTCTTCCCATATTAACAGGGACTTGATGAAATTAACGTCTAAATGACCCCTCACTTGCTCTAGTGCTCTTGGGAGGTGTTGATCTTTGGTGTATTTAAATACTCCGAAATTACCATCTCTTTTAAGGGTCTGAGCAGGTGGTGAAGAGGGTTAAGGCGTACCTGTTATGCCAGTTGCTGGAAGGCTTCTGTGCTGGCTAGGGTTCGAGTCTCCTGGTGGGAAAGTGTTCTAAAGTTGTATACTTCACTCTCGTGTTTAGGAGAGTTGTGCCTTAAGCATAGACACTGTGTCTTCCCATATTAACAGGGACTTGATGAAATTAACGTCTAAATGACCCCTCACTTGCTCTAGTGCTCTTGGGAGGTGTTGATCTTTGGTGTATTTAAATACTCCGAAATTACCATCTCTTTTAAGGGTCTGAGCAGGTGGTGAAGAGGGTTAAGGCGTACCTGTTATGCCAGTTGCTGGAAGGCTTCTGTGCTGGCTAGGGTTCGAGTCTCCTGGTGGGAAAGTGTTCTAAAGTTGTATACTTCACTCTCGTGTTTAGGAGAGTTGTGCCTTAAGCATAGACACTGTGTCTTCCCATATTAACAGGGACTTGATGAAATTAACGTCTAAATGACCCCTCACTTGCTCTAGTGCTCTTGGGAGGTGTTGATCTTTGGTGTATTTAAATACTCCGAAATTACCATCTCTTTTAAGGGTCTGAGCAGGTGGTGAAGAGGGTTAAGGCGTACCTGTTATGCCAGTTGCTGGAAGGCTTCTGTGCTGGCTAGGGTTCGAGTCTCCTGGTGGGAAAGTGTTCTAAAGTTGTATACTTCACTCTCGTGTTTAGGAGAGTTGTGCCTTAAGCATAGACACTGTGTCTTCCCATATTAACAGGGACTTGATGAAATTAACGTCTAAATGACCCCTCACTTGCTCTAGTGCTCTTGGGAGGTGTTGATCTTTGGTGTATTTAAATACTCCGAAATTACCATCTCTTTTAAGGGTCTGAGCAGGTGGTGAAGAGGGTTAAGGCGTACCTGTTATGCCAGTTGCTGGAAGGCTTCTGTGCTGGCTAGGGTTCGAGTCTCCTGGTGGGAAAGTGTTCTAAAGTTGTATACTTCACTCTCGTGTTTAGGAGAGTTGTGCCTTAAGCATAGACACTGTGTCTTCCCATATTAACAGGGACTTGATGAAATTAACGTCTAAATGACCCCTCACTTGCTCTAGTGCTCTTGGGAGGTGTTGATCTTTGGTGTATTTAAATACTCCGAAATTACCATCTCTTTTAAGGGTCTGAGCAGGTGGTGAAGAGGGTTAAGGCGTACCTGTTATGCCAGTTGCTGGAAGGCTTCTGTGCTGGCTAGGGTTCGAGTCTCCTGGTGGGAAAGTGTTCTAAAGTTGTATACTTCACTCTCGTGTTTAGGAGAGTTGTGCCTTAAGCATAGACACTGTGTCTTCCCATATTAACAGGGACTTGATGAAATTAACGTCTAAATGACCCCTCACTTGCTCTAGTGCTCTTGGGAGGTGTTGATCTTTGGTGTATTTAAATACTCCGAAATTACCATCTCTTTTAAGGGTCTGAGCAGGTGGTGAAGAGGGTTAAGGCGTACCTGTTATGCCAGTTGCTGGAAGGCTTCTGTGCTGGCTAGGGTTCGAGTCTCCTGGTGGGAAAGTGTTCTAAAGTTGTATACTTCACTCTCGTGTTTAGGAGAGTTGTGCCTTAAGCATAGACACTGTGTCTTCCCATATTAACAGGGACTTGATGAAATTAACGTCTAAATGACCCCTCACTTGCTCTAGTGCTCTTGGGAGGTGTTGATCTTTGGTGTATTTAAATACTCCGAAATTACCATCTCTTTTAAGGGTCTGAGCAGGTGGTGAAGAGGGTTAAGGCGTACCTGTTATGCCAGTTGCTGGAAGGCTTCTGTGCTGGCTAGGGTTCGAGTCTCCTGGTGGGAAAGTGTTCTAAAGTTGTATACTTCACTCTCGTGTTTAGGAGAGTTGTGCCTTAAGCATAGACACTGTGTCTTCCCATATTAACAGGGACTTGATGAAATTAACGTCTAAATGACCCCTCACTTGCTCTAGTGCTCTTGGGAGGTGTTGATCTTTGGTGTATTTAAATACTCCGAAATTACCATCTCTTTTAAGGGTCTGAGCAGGTGGTGAAGAGGGTTAAGGCGTACCTGTTATGCCAGTTGCTGGAAGGCTTCTGTGCTGGCTAGGGTTCGAGTCTCCTGGTGGGAAAGTGTTCTAAAGTTGTATACTTCACTCTCGTGTTTAGGAGAGTTGTGCCTTAAGCATAGACACTGTGTCTTCCCATATTAACAGGGACTTGATGAAATTAACGTCTAAATGACCCCTCACTTGCTCTAGTGCTCTTGGGAGGTGTTGATCTTTGGTGTATTTAAATACTCCGAAATTACCATCTCTTTTAAGGGTCTGAGCAGGTGGTGAAGAGGGTTAAGGCGTACCTGTTATGCCAGTTGCTGGAAGGCTTCTGTGCTGGCTAGGGTTCGAGTCTCCTGGTGGGAAAGTGTTCTAAAGTTGTATACTTCACTCTCGTGTTTAGGAGAGTTGTGCCTTAAGCATAGACACTGTGTCTTCCCATATTAACAGGGACTTGATGAAATTAACGTCTAAATGACCCCTCACTTGCTCTAGTGCTCTTGGGAGGTGTTGATCTTTGGTGTATTTAAATACTCCGAAATTACCATCTCTTTTAAGGGTCTGAGCAGGTGGTGAAGAGGGTTAAGGCGTACCTGTTATGCCAGTTGCTGGAAGGCTTCTGTGCTGGCTAGGGTTCGAGTCTCCTGGTGGGAAAGTGTTCTAAAGTTGTATACTTCACTCTCGTGTTTAGGAGAGTTGTGCCTTAAGCATAGACACTGTGTCTTCCCATATTAACAGGGACTTGATGAAATTAACGTCTAAATGACCCCTCACTTGCTCTAGTGCTCTTGGGAGGTGTTGATCTTTGGTGTATTTAAATACTCCGAAATTACCATCTCTTTTAAGGGTCTGAGCAGGTGGTGAAGAGGGTTAAGGCGTACCTGTTATGCCAGTTGCTGGAAGGCTTCTGTGCTGGCTAGGGTTCGAGTCTCCTGGTGGGAAAGTGTTCTAAAGTTGTATACTTCACTCTCGTGTTTAGGAGAGTTGTGCCTTAAGCATAGACACTGTGTCTTCCCATATTAACAGGGACTTGATGAAATTAACGTCTAAATGACCCCTCACTTGCTCTAGTGCTCTTGGGAGGTGTTGATCTTTGGTGTATTTAAATACTCCGAAATTACCATCTCTTTTAAGGGTCTGAGCAGGTGGTGAAGAGGGTTAAGGCGTACCTGTTATGCCAGTTGCTGGAAGGCTTCTGTGCTGGCTAGGGTTCGAGTCTCCTGGTGGGAAAGTGTTCTAAAGTTGTATACTTCACTCTCGTGTTTAGGAGAGTTGTGCCTTAAGCATAGACACTGTGTCTTCCCATATTAACAGGGACTTGATGAAATTAACGTCTAAATGACCCCTCACTTGCTCTAGTGCTCTTGGGAGGTGTTGATCTTTGGTGTATTTAAATACTCCGAAATTACCATCTCTTTTAAGGGTCTGAGCAGGTGGTGAAGAGGGTTAAGGCGTACCTGTTATGCCAGTTGCTGGAAGGCTTCTGTGCTGGCTAGGGTTCGAGTCTCCTGGTGGGAAAGTGTTCTAAAGTTGTATATATATATATATATATATATATATATATATATATGATGTCAGTATGTTGATCAAACCATACACTAGAAAGTGAACATACGCCGACGTTTCGGTCCGTCCTAGACCATTCTCAAGTCGATTGTGATCATTAATAAGATCATCACAATCGACTTGAGAATGGTCCAGGACGGACCGAAACGTCGTCGTCTCTTCACTTTCTAGTGTGTGGTCTGGTCAACATACTTCAGCCACGTTACTGTGACTCCTCGTCTGTATAATGTCAGTAATAATACATCATCATAATAATAATGTCAATAATATCAGTGTTGCGACTCTTGCCATGCAGGTTTGCCTTCACCTATTTTTGTGATTCATTATATTCATTATATACCCATTTGTGAGTCATTATAATGTTCCAGGTTCTGAGCGTCGGAGCCCAAATATAAATAAAAATAATGACGTGATAACTTTTTTTTCTATTAACTAAAAATAAAAATATATATTTTTCATTGCATTTACAGGAATTTACAAGGTATTGCGATTGGTTGCTGAGTTTGTGATGTCAATAAAATTGTAAAATTAACTGTGGAGAGTTAATTTTTCAACTTCCAACTCAAGTGAAGCAACACATGAGAAAAATAGAGAAGAATCGTGCTAAATGAAACGCGATCCGTATATATGTATATGTGTGTGTATATATATATATATATATATATATATATATATATATATATATATATATATATATATATATATATATATATATATATATACATATATATATTTATGAGTTGAAGCTTTTATGTCCAAAGGAGAGGAGTGAAGTTGATAATTTAATCTGTCTTACTCGGCTTAACTTCCTCGAAGCAGAACTTCTAGCAGGAAAACTTCTGCTGGCTTTTATTAATATATGACTCAAGTTTTGTTTCTCAGCTTTTTTCTCTTTAAAGTTCCTCTGCTGCAAGCTCTTCAAGTTTTTATGAGAAGGATTCACTTCTCTCGTAACTTAAACCTCTTGACCTCTAGAAGGAATATTCTTGACCATTTTTTTGTGTGTTTTACTTTGGTTTTGTTGTTTTTGATACTGAGATTTTTTTTATTATTGATTTTTATTTATTATTTTTTTATTATTTTTTATCCTATCCTATACAGCACTTTTTGAATAATTTTAATGCACGAAAGTGCTTCTAATTATTTGTGTTTTTTTTCTCTCTCTGGAACACATGTTCCCCGTAGTAATGCCTCAGTGGTTTTCTTTACTCAGGAGGACTCGGGAACACCATCCTTGTGACTCCTGTCGCCAGACGCCAGGCGGTGACTCGCGTCCCATGGTAAGTAGCTCATGATTACCCTGCTAGTTTTCCCTGGAACACGACGCGACAGTCGGTTTACAGCATGCTAACCTATTACTTCTGGGTGAACAGAGGCCAACAGGTAAGGGTTGACATTTAGATAATCTTCATTGGCTGGGACTCGAACCCAGACAAATTGCTAGCGAGGCGCGGGGTGAGTGTTACCCCTGCGTCACTAGGACTTTAACACAAGATCACAATACTCTCATAATAATCTGCGTAATATAATTCACATTACTTCTCAATACTGTTCACAATACCTTCACAATGCCCTACTCTATACTCCTCACAATACCTCTAACAATACCACCTCACAATACCCATTCACATTGGCCCCCCCCTCACAATACCCCCCATCACAATAACCCCCTCACAACATCTTCCTCGCAGTTACCTACACGTACCCCTGAAAGTATCCTCTTAAAATACCCCCCCCCCCTCATAATACCCTACACAATACACTCCGCACAGTAACACGAAAGGAGATACAAAATACTCACAATACTCCTCACACTACCTTTCAAAATACACCTCGCAATACCCTTCATTACCCTTACCCTTATATACCCCTCACACCCTTACCCTTATATACCCTCACACCCTTACCCTTATATACCCTCACACCCTTACCCTTATATACCCTCACACCCTTGCCCTTATATCCCTTTATACCCTACACACTACCTCTCACAATTCCCCTCACAATACTTCAAAATACCCCTCACAGTACTCCACAATACCCCCTCACAATACTCCACAATACCCGTCACAATGCTCCACAATACCCCTCACAATACTCCACAATTCCCTTAACAATACTCCACAATACCCCCATCCCAATACGTTTCACTATATCTCTCAATACCTGCTCATAATATCCCTCACAATATCCCTCACAATATCTCTCACAATACCTCTCACAATACCCTGTACCTCACAGTGACGATAAGATAATCAATATTGCGTATCACCCTCAAATATTTAATAAGATCATGGCACTTCGCATGTCGGTTTTGGCGTATCAATTATTGCGTATTGGCGGTGACGCAACTGTGAATCATATTGGTGCTGACGCAACTGTGAATCATATTGGCGGTGACGCAACTGTGAATCATATTGGCGGTGACGCAACTGTGAATCATATTGGTGCTGACGGAACTGTGAATCATATTGGCGGTGACGCAACTGTGAATCATATTGGCGCTGACGCAACTGTGAATCATATTGGCGGTGACGCAACTGTGAATCATATTGGCGCTGACGCAACTGTGAATCATATTGGCGGTGACGTTACTGTGAATCGTTGAAAAATAAGAAATATATGGGTTTCACATATATGGTATATGTGAAACCCATATACCTATTCAGTCTATTCTTCAAACCTGTTAAACAAGTAGTCTCAATAATGCCGGCTGACACTCCCGCCCCCCCCCTCCACTCATCCACAGCCCTATTTTCAAGCCAGTCCATCTCAATAGACTTAAAATAAGTTTCCCCAGCTTGTCCCTATTGTTGTGGGTCTTGAGTTGGTCCAACAGTTTCAAAACCTTATTTTTATTTCCCCCTTGTTCTACGTCTCTAGCGAAGGCAAGATTAAGATATTTACTCTTCTTAAGTAGAGTTTCCGAGGGCCAGATTCACGAAGCAGTTACGCAAGCACTTACGGACCTGGGGCTAGATTCACGAAGAAGTTACGCAAGCACTTACGAACCTGTACACCTTTTCTCAATCTTTGGCGGCTTTGTTTACAATTATTAAACAGTTAATGAGCTCCGAAGCACCAGGAGGCTGTTTATAACAATAACATCAGTTGATTGGCAAGTTTTTATGTTTGTAAACTGTTTAATAAATGTAACCAAAGCCGTCAAAGATTGAAGAAAGATGTTCACGTTCGTAAGTACTTGCGTAACTGCTTCGTGAATCTGGCCCCCTGGTGCCTTCGTTGGTAGAGCTCCCGATACCAGGTATTAAAAGTTGACTTGTATAGTGATTCAAGATTGTTAAGCGATGATTGTTTATATTGTATGTGGTGTATATTCGTGAAGAGCATGTAGATTTGCGGGTAAACAAACTATACGCCAACTGGCCTCGCGGGTGAATGAGTGCGCCTAGAGCAGTTGGGGTAAGGGTCGTTAGCGGTAACCACCTTCTCGTCTTACGTCGCCCTACACATATTAATAAAAGGTAGTCAAGGTGAGAAAACGGACGCTTAACCAAGTTAGTCCAGTCCTCAACACAGCGGCGGCTGGTCGTGGGAGTGGTCGCCTTGGATGGTCGTGGGAGTGGTCGCCTTGGAGGGTCGTGGGAGTGGTCACCTTGGATGGTCGTGGGAGTGGTCGCCTTGGATGGTCGTGGGAGTGGTCGCCTTGGAGGGTCGTGGGAGTGGTCGCCTTGGAGGGTCGTGGGAGTGGTCGCCTAACTAGGTAGAACTGTAAGTTAATCTTCGCCAGCTAAGCCAATTATTCGTGGTTTTTCTTTTCTTATAATATTTAGTGTTTCCAGGGCCGCCAGAGCAAGATTCATTCATTATTAGCATAGGGTCCCCGTAGTACAGTCGGGTTCGCTCTCGACACACACTCGAGAATTCCGGGTTTGTATCCCGGGCAGGTCAGAATTCAGTCCGTCCTCATAAACTAAGGCCAAAAGTTCATTCCATGCACCTGCCAAACCCCCTTGTTTATTAATGAAAAACAGTTTACACACGACTCACAACTGATTTCGTTCGAACACTTCCGAACGTTCGTATGGAAGTGTTCGAATACCCCAGTCCGTCCTCCAAACAAAGATCCAAAAGTGATTCCATCCACCCGCCAAACCGCCTGTTTATGAATGAAAAGCGGTTTACACACGACTCACAACTGATTTCGTTCGAACACTTCCGGAACAAGTGCTTCACTGACGAGTTTTGTTCGAACCACAACGCTATAAATGCTTCACCCACGTACTACAAATACAAATAATCGCCAACCGAACCTAACCTAACCTATGCCTATATATGCACAATATGCTAATATATTATAATATTAATTTATATTTGAGAAAATTATTGTTTTGAATGAACAGCAAGTTAAAATTTATGAATGCGTGTGTGGGGGCGACCGCTGGATGGAATGGACTTGAGTCGAGGACGGGTTGGGGGTCCACCGCTGGATGGAATGGACTTGAGTCGAGGACGGGTTGGGGGTCCACCGCTGGATGGAATGGACTTGAGTCGAGGACGGGTTGGGGGTCCACCGCTGGATGGAATGGACTTGAGTCGAGGACGGGTTGAATACCCACGTACTACAAATAAATAATCGCCAACAGAACCTAAACACGTAACCAAACCATAGCCTAAATATGCACAATTTGCTAATATATAACAATATTAATTTATATTTTAGAAAATTACTATTTTGAATAAACAGCATGCTAAAATTAATGAATACTTTTTTGGAGACGACCGCTGGAGGGAATGGACTTAGTCTGAAAACGGGATTCAGAATTGGTTGGGCACATTGCCTTTCACCTAATGCCGCTGTTCACCTAGCAGTAAATAGGTACTCAGAAGTTAGTCAGCTTGTTGTGGGGTTTCATCCTGGACGGGCTCAGTAATTCGACCTTGGTGGGGGGGGGGAGAACCTCGATAACAAGTCTAACGTGTAAGAATACACTCTGGCTTCCTGTCCCCGACACAATGAACTATTATTAAGTCATACACAAATGTGACGTTTGACTTGTTCAGTAAGTAATGCTGTAATAAACTGATCGATGTTTACCACAAGTTTTCTTGAGATCTTATCTTGAGATGATTTCGGGGCTTTTAGTGTCCCCGCGGCCCGGTCCTCGACCAAGCCTCCACCCCCAGGAAGCAGCCCGTGACAGCTGACTAACACCCAGGTACCTATTTTACCTGGTGCTAGGTAACAGGGGCGTAGGGTGAAAGAAACTCTGCCCATTGTTTCTCGCCGGCGCCCGGGATCGAACCCGGGACCACAGGATCACAAGTCCAGCGTGCTGTCCGCTCGGCCGACCGGCTCCAAGTTGCTAATTATTATGTTTGTTATTGAGGTTTGTGGTATACACCGAATCTAAGTGTATATAAGTGTGGTATACACTGTATATAAGTGTGGTATACACTGTATATAAGTGTGGTATACACTGTATATAAGTGTGGTATACACTGTATATAAGTGTGGCATACACTGTATATAAGTGTGGTATACACTGTATATAAGTGTGGCATACACTGTATATAAGTGTGGCATACACTGTATATAAGTGTGGTATACACTGTATATAAGTGTGGCATACACTGTATATAAGTGTGGTATACACTGTATATAAGTGTGGTATACACTGTATATAAGTGTGGTATACACTGTATATAAGTGTGGTATACACTGTATATAAGTGTGGTATACACTGTATATAAGTGTGGTATACACTGTATATAAGTGTGGCATACACTGTATATAAGTGTGGTATACACTGTATATAAGTGTGGTATACACTGTATATAAGTGTGGCATACACTGTATATAAGTGTGGTATACACTGTATATAAGTGTGGTATACACTGTATATAAGTGTGGTATACACTGTACATAAGTGTGGTATACACTGTACATAAGTGTGGTATACACTGTACATAAGTGTGGTATACACTGTACATAAGTGTGGTATACACTGTACATAAGTGTGGTATACACTGTACATAAGTGTGGTATACACTGTACATAAGTGTGGTATACACTGTACATAAGTGTGGTATACACTGTGCATAAGTGTGGTATACACTGTACATAAGTGTGGTATACACTGTACATAAGTGTGGTATACACTGTACATAAGTGTGGTATACACTGTACATAAGTGTGGTATACACTGTACATAAGTGTGGTATACACTGTACATAAGTGTGGTATACACTGTACATAAGTGTGGTATACACTGTACATAAGTGTGGTATACACTGTACATAAGTGTGGTATACACTGCACATAAGTGTGGTATACACTGTACATAAGTGTGGTATTCACTGTACATAAGTGTGGTATACACTGTACATAAGTGTGGTATACACTGTACATAAGTGTGGTATACACTGTACATAAGTGTGGTATACACTGTGTATAAGTGTGGTATACACTGTGTATAAGTGTGGTATACACTGTATATAAGTGTGGTATACACTGTGTATAATTGTGGTATACACTGTATATAAGTGTGGTATACACTGTATATAAGTGTGGTATACACTGTATATAAGTGTGGTATACACTGTATATAAGTGTGGTATACACTGTATATAAGTGTGGTATACACTGTATATAAGTGTGGTATACACTGTATATAAGTGTGGTATACACTGTATATAAGTGTGGTGTACACTGTATATAAGTGTGGTGTACACTGTATATAAGTGTGGTGTACACTGTATATAAGTGTGGTGTACACTGTATATAAGTGTGGTGTACACTGTATATAAGTGTGGTGTACACTGTATATAAGTGTGGTGTACACTGTATATAAGTGTGGTGTACACTGTATATAAGTGTGGTGTACACTGTATATAAGTGTGGTGTACACTGTATATAAGTGTGGTGTACACTGTATATAAGTGTGGTGTACACTGTATATAAGTGTGGTGTACACTGTATATAAGTGTGGTATACACTGTATATAAGTGTGGTATACACTGTATATAAGTGTGGTATACACTGTATATAAGTGTGGTATACACTGTATATAAGGCCTCAGTCATGTGACCCCCTTCTTACAGGATAAGGGTTATATGCTGTTTATCAATGTGTTCTATTATTTTTTTTATATTAGGCATTTGCGTGTCTGGGACCTCACTCCCTAGACGCCAACGGTCCATCAGTCAGGTTCCAGGGGAGAACACTGACTAACTACCCACAGATGACCTGACCTAATGATGCTTCCTCTATAAGAACTTTACTCCAAGGTCTTACTCCAAGGTCTTACTCCAAGTGTCGGGCTTGTCATCCTTCTCTCTAGCTTCTCAAATGTCGGTGTGGGTTATGTAGTCGGGTGACAGACGGTAGGTGTCCTCACCCGTGGTGGATGAACCTGTAGGATGATGAACAAATCCACAAGGGTCGTGATGAGGATTCGAACCTGCGTCTGTGTGTAACGTAGGATGATATTCCTGATTGTGTTATTCCTGACTATGATGCTTATTATAAATCCCAGCATCTTGTATGCATTATTTCCTGCATTGATTCATTGCCTGTTAACATACTCCTAAGTCTCTTTCAGTTCCAGTTACCCATGACTATTATTGATGTGGCATACAGCTTCGTCGTTTTGCCCTCGGGTTAAATAATAATGTATTTATCAAAATCCTCAGATTAGGCAAAATTGTAATTAATTTTGTCAATAAAGATGTTATTAATAATAATAAGTATTTCTCAGCGTTAAACTGCGTTTGCCGTTTCTCCGCCCAGCCCTGGCGTCCATATCCTTGTTTGTTATCAGTCTTACTTTCTATTTACTGCAGGTCTTGCCTCTGTGTCGTCCACACGCTGGGTAATGTTACTGGTCACGTCGGTGTCCAGGTCGTTGATGTCAGGTATGAGAGTGGAGCCAGTACAGAGTCCTGTAGCACATCAGTTGTGACATCCTCCACTCTGGCTTCACTACATTTATGATGTCCTCTGATGTCTGTCAGTCAGCCATGCCCAGGTCCAGTTTAGTTTATCTTCGCCCAGATGTATAATATCACATTTTCAGTTGTCAGATGACACGAACACACTTGAATATAATAAGAGTAAATAGGTGATAAAAGAACGACCCCCTTGTGCACCTGTGATGGGAGTCTTGTGCACCTGTGATGGGAGTCTTGTACACCTGTGATGGGAGTCTTGTACACCTGTGATGGGAGTCTTGTACACCTGTGATGGGAGTCTTGTACACCTGTGATGGGAGTCTTGTACACCTGTGATGGGAGTCTTGTGCACCTGTGATGGGAGTCTTGTGCACCTGTGATGGGAGTCTTGTGCACCTGTGATGGGAGTCTTAAGCACCTGTGATGGGAGTCTTGTACACCTGTGATGGGAGTCTTGTGCACCTGTGATGGGAGTCTTGTACACCTGTGATGGGAGTCTTGTGCACCTGTGATGGGAGTCTTGTGCACCTGTGATGGGAGTCTTGTGCACCTGTGATGGGAGTATTGTGCACCTGTGATGGGAGTCTTGTGCACCTGTGATGGGAGTCTTGTGCACCTGTGATGGGAGTCTTGTGCACCTGTGATGGGAGTCTTGTACACCTGTGATGGGAGTCTTGTGCACCTGTGATGGGAGTCTTGTGCACCTGTGATGGGAGTCTTGTGCACCTGTGATGGGAGTCTTGTGCACCTGTGATGGGAGTCTTGTACACCTGTGATGGGAGTCTTGTACACCTGTGATGGGAGTCTTGTGCACCTGTGATGGGAGTCTTGTGCACCTGTGATGGGAGTCTTGTGCACCTGTGATGGGAGTCTTGTGCACCTGTGATGGGAGTCTTGTGCACCTGTGATTGGCGTCTCATTTCAATCTGACTTTTAGAAAAGATTTCTTTATAAAATATGCAATTTTTGCGTTCGGGAAGATTCCCACGGTCAGTATCACGCCCCAACGTCGACAGATCGCATCAAGAGTTCTATTTCCCTTTAGGAATATTGCGACCAGTGTTGCCAGTGTTATAGCAGTGTAGGCTGATAGCGGGAAGATAGCCGGCGTTGTGACAAGGCACAGACAACTTGAGAAGCCGGTCGGGTATATTTGGGAGCCGGTCGGCCGAGCGGACAGCACGCTGGACTTATGATCCTGTGGTCCTGGGTTCGATCCCAGGCGCCGGCGAGAAACAATGGGCAGAGTTTCTTTCACCCTATGCCCCTGTTACCTAGCAGTAAAATAGGTACCTGGGTGTTAGTCAGCTTTCACGGGCTGCTTCCTGGGGGTGGAGGCATGGTCGAGGACCGGGCCACGGGGACACTAAAAAGCCCCGAAATCATCTCAAGATAACCTCAAGATAACCTCAAGACACACACATCTAGAAATACTCCGGGGCTTCTTAACATTCCATGTGCTTTTTATTTAGAAAAAAACAAATCCTGTTAATAGATGTATTTGCATATTTGGAGCTAGAGTTAATAATAATTATAATATAGCATGTTTTTGTTAGTGGAGGTTCTTGGCCTAGTGCCGGCGGACAAGGACAAGCAGGAAGTCATCGATAAAGGTTGTTGCATTCTGGTCGATGACCGCTCAAGGGCTCGCATTCACTGGTTCACACAAGGACATACCTTACTGGCACTTGGTAGCGGTCTTAGTGCCAATAATCCATACACAGGAACACGCAGATGTGCCACATAAAAGACGACATACATGCCTTGACCTCAGAACATCACACACACACTGTCGTCTCAGTATTTGTAAATACTCGCCTTGTGTATCAACGTCTTACCAGGGCCGAGGCGAGGGAGAGACAGGTTCCAAGAGCCTTCGCTCGATTGTTCATGTCATCAGTAAGAAATAATATGGGACTTTTTTTCGGGGAGGCCGAAGACGTCTGTGGAATTCACTTGCTGGAAGTTAGTGTGTTGGAATAGCATAACATATTGCTTCAGATTAAAGTAATGCACATTTTACGAGCTCTTCATGTGTTGAACACGGGTGTTGTGTGTGTGTGTATAGTTAGGCGCACACGGGACGCCTTGTGAGGTTATATGTGTACACATAAGCCACATGTATAAGGAGCATATGAGTACATGCAGCCAAATTAATACATTATTATATGCATGGGCCAGATGAACAGTTTGCGTTTTTTTTGGCTAAGATTAATATTTTACTTTTGAGAGTTTGTGATAGTAGCTTGTTTTAATATTATTTATCTCTCTTTGAGGTTTTCATTTGTTCTAATGATAACCGTAACCGAGAAAACTAATTTATTTTATTATAAATAACTTCTAGCATTTTTCAAATACATTAAGAATTGAGCATACCTGGAGTGGGGTTAGGTTCTATTCAGAGCCCGGCCATGAGCCAAGCCTGACTTGGGGTAACTTGGTCCAACAGGCTGTTGCTTGGAGCAGCCTGCAGGCCCACAAATCCAATATTATCCTGTTTGTCTGGTAATTCTTGCAGAAACTTGTCTAATTTTCTTAAACATGTTCACTTTCGTTCTGGTAATATTTGTTATGTTTGCTGGGAGAGTATTATAGAGCAGTGGACCTCTCGTGTTCACTCAGTGCTGCCTGATTGTGCCTATTGAACACACTACATTATATATATATATATATATATATATATATATATATATATATATATATATATATATATATATATATATATATATATATATAATGTCGTACCTAGTAGCCAGAACGCACTTCTCAGCTTACTATGCAAGGCCCGATTTGCCTAATAAGCCAAGTTTTCATGAATTGTTTTTCGACTACCTAACCTACCTAACATATCTTTTTCAGCTACCTAACCTAACCTATAAAGATAGGTTAGGTTAGGTAGGGTTGGTTAGGTTCGGTCATATATCTACGTTAATTTTAACTCCAATAAAAAAAAATTGACCTCATACATCATGAAATGGGTAGCTTTATCATTTCATAAGAAAAAAATTTGAGAAAATATATATTTATTCGTGAAAACTTGGCTTATTAGGCAAATCGGGCCTTGCATAGTAGGCTGAGAAGTGAGTTCTGGCTACTAGGTACGACATTATATATATATATATATATATATATATATATATATATATATATATATATATATATATATATATATTATTGTGTGTGTGGTACCTCCCTCATCTCCTATTTAGAGAGTGCATTGTGAGATATTTTAGAAGGCCGTAATAATTTAGGTGTCCATTCATGCCGCATGTTTTCTGTATTTCTTCCATTTTCGACATCCCCCATTGCTTTGAAAGGGAGAGTGAGTAGCCAGCAGTATTCGAGGCGGGAGAGCACAAGTGATATAAATAGTATGAGCATTGTGGTGGAAACCCTGAATTTGAAGGTTCTCATAATCCACCTCTGTCCTTTACTGGTGGATATTATATATGCTATATGCTCACTAAATGTTATATAATATAACATCATTATGCCCGGATCCTTTACATGTTATTCTGTGAGGAGGTCTGATTGTGTCTAGTACTCCTGTATTTCTTATAAGTTCAGCAATGTGTAATACATGTACCACGAAAGACGGAGACACCTAAAGCCTTCGAGAGTATTAAACTGAACAATGCATGTCGGTGGACGCATTTGCTTTGGCTGGAAATGATTTGCAATTCGAAACACACTATCACAACGGGTTCCAAACAGCAATAGGTCACTAAATCCAAACTAATGTACGTGTGTTTATGAAAGGCTTATGGGGTTATAAACACGGATTTAAAAAGTGCTTGTCTATTCTGAGTTTAAAATGGTTTTTGCTCTGGCGCGGTGTTACTATCTAGAAGATATGTATTGTGTTCCCGTGTCCAGGACCAGCAGGAGATGGGGTACCCCCTGGGTACACCTGAGGTACACCTGGGGTACACCTGGGGTACCTCTGGGTACACCTGATATACTGCAGATAAAGACCTCGTTCGTATTTGATGGTATATTTACTCTCGTCTGTACTTGATGGGATGGGTTACAACAGAGAGTTCGACCATCACATACACACACACACACACACATACCCAGGTTGACAGTTGAGAGGCGGGACCAAAGAGCCAGAGCTCAACCCCCGCAAGCACAACTAGATGAGTACATTACTTAAACATCACGAGGTGGTTCTCACTGTCCCCCCTCCTGTCGTTCCACTCTTCATGCATACGTCAAACCATCCATCCATCCATCCATTCTTCAATCCATCCATCTACTCTCGCATCTATTCATTCACCCATCCCTCCCCCATCCCCCGCCAGGGTGTCTGTACCTCACCCACTACCCGGCCTAACCAGGCGACCTCCAACATTAAACACAACTGTATACCAACCTATTATCAAAGTTTATCACTCAAGACACCAAAAAAGAAAATGATAAGAGTAGCAAGGAAACAAAAAAATATTTGGAAGAAAAAAAAGTTCTTTGTCCTCCCAAAAGCTTGTTAAAGGGCTTTTCAAAATTTTTCCTGGGTATTTTTATGACGTAATTATAAAATGAATAGATGTATGATCCCGTCAAGAAAGTTTGGGGGAGGGATAGGGATGGACGCTGGGGGAGGGGGGGGGGTAGGAATAGAGGGTTGGGGAAGTGGGGGGGTTAGTGTGACAGTTAGGCATGTTTTGCAACATTATTGTGATCCTGTAGTGTGTGAATTGAGAGGAGGGGGAGGGGGAGATTGTGTAGGAGTCGAGGCGTGTGCGAATTTGGAAGTGTGTGTGTGTGTGTGTGTACATATGCCTATCTCTATTAGTGGGTATTTCAGTTGTAGCTCTAATTAAGTCCAGCGTCTACCTTCAGTCGTATAGTACACGTGTTCCTAAACCCTTTTCCCTTCATCCCAACATTGATGGATGGTTGGATTGAATCTGCCTCCACCATTTATCTCAAGATTCATTATGTTTCATTATTGCTCCGTGGTTCATTCCTGTACTCATTAGCTTACACACACACCTGTGCCAGGTGTGTAGTGCCGCTGGCCACGTGTGTGTACTACTCTTGGAGCCAGAGCGGACTGTCACAAGGCGTCGCCCCACAACACCTTCTCATGCCCTTCCTAGGGGGACAAACTTGCATAAGAAGCGTAATGTATTCCTAGACCAATTTTGTAAAGCATCTTACAAGACTTTGAAAAGCGGACTTCCCAAGCCGCTTATGCTGAAAGGGTTTTAAGAGAGCCTGGGGTGTGTTGTGTTTCTTGGCTGCACCCTCCTCCCTCCCTCCCTCCTCCAAGGAAACTCCGAAGATTTCCCTGAATGTGCAGCCTTTACCCCAACATCCTAAAGAATTTCCCTGCAAAACACTCCACAGTTTGCGTAAACACTCGCGATTTTCTATATGTGCTTTTAGTTCCTCTCCATCTACTGTCTTTACGGGGTAAACAGCACAGGAGGAAAGGAGGGGAATAGAGGTGGGTAGTGAGGAGAGTGGGAGGGAAGAAAGGGGAGAGGGAGGGAAGTGAGGGGAAGGTAGAAAGGAAATGGGGGGTGGAGGACGCTAGGAATTTCTTCAACAGCTATCTACATTCTTCAACAATAACATTTCTCGGAACATTACGTGTGTGTGTTTTTTCTTGACTGTTGCAGACTTTTCCCCGGAGCTGAAGATGTGTCCCTTGTACACTCGACTCTCCCAAGAGGCTCCGAACCCTGGTGCCTGCTGTAGGTTTTCTCTGCGAATATGTTGCT
>NC_091173.1:8680004-8692504 GCF_040958095.1 Procambarus clarkii
ATTTAATTCATTTCCCTTCTTACCATACCGACCCCCCCCCCCTAAATCCCTCCCTCCCTCTCATCTCCATCCGCCTTCACTTTCCATCATTCCTCTATCAATCCCTCTCACCCTATCCATAAATCCCTTCCGTCAATACCTAACCTCCACTAGCCTCCCTGCCTCTCTTCCATCCAGTTGTCGTCTGCAGTAAGAGTTCCGTGTTGGTGGGTCGGAACGCGTATGAGACGCGTGTAGCGACGACCTGGGGGCAGAATCACGAAGCAGTTACACAAGTACTTACGAACGTGTACATCTTTTCTCAATCTTTGGCGGCTTTGTTTACATTTATTAAACATGTTTACAAGCATGAAAAGTTCCCAATCAATTGTTGTTATTGTTATAAACAGCCTCCTGGTGCTTCGGAGCTCATTAACTGTCTAATAATTGTAAACAAAGCCGCCAAAGATTGAGAAAAGATGAACAGGTTCGTAAGTGCTTGCGTAACTGCTTCGTGAATCAGGTCAGGATACACCGCCACACGGCGCCGGGGAGCGACACCCATACCCCAGTAATGTGTTATATATCCCACAATGGTCGTAAATGTTATTATCTCATTTTTGCTCACTGTAAAAAAAAATTGATTTAATCCGTTTAAATTAATAAACAGTTGTATTCAAATATGTATTACCTTGTATTACTACGATCCGTATCGTAGACCACATTAAATGCAGCTGATGTCATATGCTCAAAATATTTCTGTCATTATATTACCAGTGAGTATTACAGACGAGGAATATATAAGATATGCTCTAGTATATTTCCCACCTTAAGTGTAACAATTACATTGTTATACATGATAAATGTTCAGTAAGAAACCACAAGGTCTCCTCTGAATACTTTTTATTTTCTTCTCCGAGGCTATGGGTCCCCACATTGGCACCAGAGGTGGTACCCTCACAAACTCTGATAAATCGAACATGTTTTTTTCAGACTGTATCATTAGGATAAAATAAACGAGTGAATGTATTGGGATATATAAGCAAAATACATGTATATTGACCAGACAGTCCGGCTGTAATTTGATCTTGATTCCAGTATGTAAATTATAATAGCTTTGGCGACGTGAGTTATTGGTGTGGTGTTCACTCTCTGAGAGCACCAACACTCACGGAACAGGAACCCAGAAGTAACAAGAACGTTACACTGTTCCAACATTAATTCCAATTTCGGAACTGTGGAAGGAAAGAAGAATTGAAAAGGATTAAAAAATTGGGGAAGAAAGAAGATATATGAGAGGGGGGGGGAGAATGAGGGAAGGAAGGGGGGGGGAGGGATTATATGGATCTGGAATTGTGGTGTCTAGATGTCCTTCTCTCACCAGTTCTATTGAACATAAGAACATAGGTAACTACAGAGGGCCTATTCGTCCATACGAGGCAGCTGCTATTTATAAAACCCGAATAAAGGTTTAGCCTCTTGATAGTAACGATCCTTTTCTCCTGTAATCCATAATTAACGTTCCGAGTCACTATGGTGGTTATTTACAGTACTTCCTGGTTCACAATAACATAAAATATGAGAAGTTTTTAACTGGAATATTTCTGTATCTAGCATTACTCTCCCCCCTTTCTCTCCCTTCTCCCCTGGCAATCCCCGGACAAACGTCGGTGATGTAACAATACATTGATCAACATTAATAACTTTGAACTTTGATATAACGTTACTCTTGTACATTTTCCCCCGATGGAGGTATTTGTTTTCAGCGACGTCTACGTGAGTTATACTCTGATGCCTGGGGCCCAATACTGGTAGCCTCGGGCCCAGTGCTGGTAGCCTGGGGCCCAGTGCTGGTAGCCTGGGGCCCAGTGCTGGTAGCCTGGAGCCCAGTGCTGGTAGCCTGGGGCCCAGTGCTGGTAGCCTCGGGCCCAGTGCTGGTAGCCTGGGGCCCAATACTGGGAGCCTCGGGCCCAGTGAAGGTACCAGTTCACAGTCCTTAAATAAAACGGCTGCTCAGCCCCTCATCTGTGAG
Organism: Procambarus clarkii; assembly: GCF_040958095.1. Lineage (NCBI taxonomy): Eukaryota > Metazoa > Arthropoda > Malacostraca > Decapoda > Cambaridae > Procambarus > Procambarus clarkii. Next base: position 8,682,016 of record NC_091173.1, read on the forward strand.
GTAGAGGGCAGCAAGAGCAGTGGACGCCAGCTCTTCCCTCCCTCCCTCCCTCCCTCATGTTCCCCTCCCTCCCTCATGTTCCCCTCCCTCCCTCATATCCCCCTCCCTCCCTCATGTTCCCCTCCCTCCCTCATGTCCCCCTCCCTCCCTCATGTTCCCCTCCCTCCCTCATGTTCCCCTCCCTCCCTCATGTCCCCCTCCCTCCCTCATGTTCCCCTCCCTCCCTCATGTCCCCCTCCCTCCCTCATGTTCCCAGGCCTTCATGTTGGTGGTCGGGTAATGATCCGTGTCCCCCGGGGGCGCACCATAACAGCCCCCGGGTAAGTTAATAGCTCAATCCGTCACCAGATAATATCAGATCGCGCCGAAACTGTCACCAGTAATTACAAGTCGTGAGTGTGTCACCTTGCGGTCGTTCGCGTGATTGGTTCCCGCACGCGGGGTCACGCATGCGCCCTGCCATCGCTTCGGTTGTGGCAGGAAGCCTGATCTGTCTTACTCCAATCTTTTAACAAGAAAATTAATTCTTTTTAGGGGGACAAAGAAATTAATAGAAAATTAATTCCTAGCAAACAACTGTTTATTCCACAAACTGCAACCCACAACAACCTACTATCTGGAAGCAATACGTGGCGAACAGAGGCACCAGGTGTAAGGAAACGTGCCAAACCTCTCCGTGCTCGGGAATCGAACCCAGCAATGCACCAAGGCTGTGAATCGTCAGCTCTACAGGTTCGCTAATTAACCTGCGTCGCTTCAACTAGCCTCCACGTTCTTAAAACAAAAAAAAAACAAAAAAAAAAAAAATTACCAAGCGGGTGGGAATTGCTTACAGTCAAGACAATACTCCGGTAACAGGAAATTCTCATAGAGTTATGGAGGCAATCAGACCATATCTGTGTGGCGGGGGGGGGGGGTTGAATTATGGAGATAGACACTACGGATTGGATCGTCAAATTACCGGAAGCTACCAACAGAATTCCTCAGCATCACATTGGATGTCGCAATACAATATCATGCTCAGTGAATGTATAATTTATTAATACCAAAATTGTGGCAAAACACAGCAGGTGTGTTATCATGAGCTAAGACGAGTTCCCAGCAGGTGTGGGATGGTCTGGGACGAGTTCCCAGAAGGTGTGGGATGGCCTGGGACGAGTTCCCAGCAGGTGTGGGATGACCTGGGACGAGTTCCCAGCAGGTGTGGGATGGCCTGGGACGAGTTCCCAGCAGGTGTGGGATGGCCTGGGACGAGTTCCCAGCAGGTGTGGGATGGCCTGGGACGAATTCCCAGCAGGTGTGGGGATGGCCTGGGACGAGTTCCCAGCAGGTGTGGGATGGCCTGGGACGAATTCCCAGCAGGTGTGGGATGACCTGGGACGAGTTCCCAGCAGGTGTGGGATGGCCTGGGACGAGTTCCCAGCAGGTGTGGGGATGGTCTGGGACGAGTTCCCAGCTGGTGTGGGGATGGCCTGGGACGAGTTCCCAGCAGGTGTGGGATGGTCTGGGACGAGTTCCCAGCAGGTGTGGGATGGCCTGGGACGAGTTCCCAGCAGGTGTGGAATGGTCTGGGACGAGTTCCCAGCAGGTGTGGGATGGCCTGGGACGAGTTCCCAGCAGGTGTGGGATGGCCTGGGACGAGTTCCCAGCAGGTGTGGGATGGCCTGGGACGAGTTCCCAGCAGGTGTGGGATGGCCTGGGACGAGTTCCCAGCAGGTGTGGGATGGCCTGGGACGAATTCCCAGCAGGTGTGGGGATGGTCTGGGACGAATTCCCAGCAGGTGTGGGATGGCAATACATCTGTGTAAATATCATCACTCTGTCCTCACACTTACAATTTTGACGCTATCAGAACGTCAAATTCCGGCGCTTCTATCAAATTAAACGCACCGCAAAATTTATGCTATTCGGATTGCTGAGCATTAATGCTTTCGTTCGCTCTGAGTTAGGAAGAAGGAATATGGAAAGACCTGTCTAGGGCCCCATGCAATCATCTCTATCTCACATCTATCGCTGTGGGCTGCTCGCTATTGCCAAGCAGTGCACTTCCTCATCGTGCACGCTTATGTCTTACCTAGATAAGACGGCCACCTTGCTGTTGCTCGCCGCGTGTCTTAGCAACACCGGCTCGTCGCTAGACGTTACACGCATTGTATTGGTCTGCCACCTCTCTTATTTATGAAGTGAGAAGAATGCTGGTAGTGTAATTATGAGGAGGATGCGATAACTCGGTATCCTTTACACCTCGATGGGATATGAGGTATACTAGGAACTGGGATATGAGGAGAAATTAGGAGCTGGGATATAAAGATGGACTAGTAGCTAGGATATGAGGTCAGTCTTGGAGCTGGGATATAAGGTCAGTCTAAGAGCTGGGATGTGAGAAAAATAGAGGAACGGTGCCCAATCAACTGGATCAATGGGAATCGAACGCCGGCCCTGCAATATGCGAGTCTGGCCAGTTCAGGTACGTAGTAGTACCTACCGTTCAGGAGTAGTACCTCTTAGGGATTGCGACACGTGGAGTAGGCCTAAACGTTTCCAGAATGTTGTTATAGATTCAGCTACTCGGAGCAAGTTCCAAGTAGCACGGGCTATGGTGAGCCCGTAACTTACCTGGCACAGAAGCGGGGCAAGTAGCACGGGCTATGGTGAGCCCGTAACTTACCTGGCACAGAAGCGGGGCAAGTAGCACGGGCTATGGTGAGCCCGTAACTTACCTGGCACGGAAGCGGGGCAAGTAGCACGGGCTATGGTGAGCCCGTAGTGGACTTACCTGACACAGGAGCGGTGCTGTGTGGTGTTTCCAGAAGCCTTCAACAACACTTAGCATACAAGCTGGCCGGCTTCAGCATTGAGAGATGGAGGCCCACATCACCGTTCCAACTCGTCCTCTCTTTAGCTTTACGTTATTCTAACCAACATTACGTTTCCACTCTATTAAGTATCGGCTCATAGATATTTACATTTTCCCGCATCGGATTAGAGAGGTTAGATGGGTTGCTTGGGTTTGTACGTTTCAGGTTATTACGTTAGGAGTTTTGATTTTTCACTGTGGGGCAAATTAAGAAAACGGAGTGCATGAACACACTTAAAAATATATATATATATCTTTGTCACGTGTGTCCATGTTAGACACAAACTGACGAAGTATTCTATGATAAGTGAATCCTTCTCAGTGTGAACCATCTGATCAGTGATGATCAATGGGTCATGTTCTTTAGCGATGATTATCTGGGTCAAAATCTTAAATATTCTTATTCTGAACGGTAGTAAAGTTGATTGAAAAGATTGAATTTTAGTGTAGCAGAGTTTTCCGGCAGCCTTCGATGCTGCTACCAGCGAGAGTGAAGGTCCTTCCAAAGAACCACCAGCAGGGGGTTCTTTAGGGGGCCTCGTAGCCTGGTGGATAGCGCGCAGGACTCGTAATTCTATGGCGTGGGTTCGATTCCCGCACGAGGCAGAAACAAATGGGCAAAAGTTTCTTTCACCCTGAACGCCCCTGTTACCTAGCAGTAAATAGGTACCTGGGAGTTAGTCAGCTGTCACGGGCTGCTTCCTGGGGGTGGAGGACTGGTCGAGGACCGGGCCGCGGGGACACTAAAGCCCCGAAAGCATCTCAAGATAACCTCAAGACAGCATCATAACGTTCCTCCAACATCCTTAGAGAATATACCAATATTCCCTCAACATCACCAGGGTATCCCAAGCATCATTCTATGCCTGCTACCAGCAGGCAGGGAGGGAGGTTGGTTGTGATTCTCTTTATTCCAGCCCTAAATGTCCAAATGGGATTTATAACTTTTTCATGGGGTAAAGTTTTAGTGTCCCAGCGGATATGTTTGGTGTAGTCCAGAAGGTCTTCCCCTTCCCTCTCGGTACTCGTAAAGTGAGCCCTTCTTGTCTTAAGTATCTTTTTGGTGAGGAGCCTTTACGGCTAGGAGCGTGCTCTTCTAGAGAGAAGTGTGCTCTACTAGCGAGAGAGTGCTCTACTAGCGAGAAGTGTGCTCTACTAGCGAGAAGTGTGCTCAACTAGCGAGAAGTGTGCCTACTAGAGAGAAGTGTGCTCTTCTAGCGAGCAGTGTGCTCTACTAGCGAGAAGTGTGCTCTACTAGCGAGAAGTGTGCTCTACTAGCGAGAAGTGTGCTCTACTAGCGAGAAGTGTGCTCTTCTAGCGAGAAGTGTGCTCTACTAGCGAGAAGTGTGCTCTACTAGCAAGAGGCATGCTCTACTAGCGAGAAGTGTGCTCTACTAGCGAGAAGTGTGCTCTACTAGCGAGAAGTGTGCTCTACTAGCGAGAAGTGTGCTCTACTAGCGAGAAGTGTGCTCTACTAGCGAGAAGTGTGCTCTTCTAGCGAGCAGTGTGCTCTACTAGCGAGAAGTGTGCTCAACTAGCGAGCAGTGTGCTCTACTAGCGAGAAGTGTGCTCTACTAGCGAGAAGTGTGCTCAACTAGCGAGAAGTGTGCTCAACTAGCGAGAAGTGTGCTCTACTAGCGAGAAGTGTGCTCTTCTAGCGAGCAGTGTGCTCTACTAGCGAGAAGTGTGCTCAACTAGCGAGAAGTGTGCTCAACTAGCGAGAAGTGTGCTCTACTAGCGAGAAGTGTGCTCTACTAGCGAGAAGTGTGCTCAACTAGCGAGAAGTGTGCTCAACTAGCGAGAAGTGTGCTCTACTAGCGAGAAGTGTGCTCTTCTAGCGAGCAGTGTGCTCTACTAGCGAGAAGTGTGCTCTACTAGCGAGAAGTGTGCTCTACTAGCGAGAAGTGTGCTCTACTAGCGAGAAGTGTGCTCAACTAGCGAGAATTGTGCTCAACTAGCGAGAAGTGTGCTCTACTAGCGAGAAGTGTGCTCTACTAGCGAGAAGTGTGCTCTACTAGCGAGAAGTGTGCTCTACTAGCGAGAAGTGTGCTCTAATAGCGAGAAGTGTGCTCAACTAGCGAGAAGTGTGCTCTACTAGCGAGAAGTGTGCTCTACTAGCGAGCAGTGTGCTCTACTAGCGAGAAATGTGCTCTACTAGCGAGAAGTGTGCTCTACTAGCGAGAAGTGTGCTCTACTAGCGAGAAGTGTGCTCTACTAGCGAGAAGTGTGCTCTACTAGCGAGAAGTGTGCTCTACTAGCGAGAAGTGTGCTCTACTAGCGAGAAGTGTGCTCTACTAGCGAGAAGTGTGCTCTACTAGCGAGAAGTGTGCTCTACTAGCAAGAGGCATGCTCTACTAGCGAGAAATGTGCTCTACTAGCGAGAAGTGTGCTCTACTAGCGAGAGGCATGCTCTACTAGCGAGAAGCGTGCTCTACTAGCGAGAAGTGTGCTCTACTAGCGAGAAGTGTGCTCTACTAGCGAGAAGTGTGCTCTACTAGCAAGAGGCATGCTCTACTAGCGAGAAATGTGCTCTACTAGCGAGAAGTGAGCTCTACTTGCTAGCAGTGTGCTCTTCTAGCGAGCAGTGTGCTCTTTTGGTAAGAGGAGTACCCTTATTGCGACAAACCAGCTCTGCTTGGCAGCTTGCTGAATGTGTCACTAGAAGTGAGCAGCATTTTCAGCTTGTAGCGACGCTGTACATCCAACCCATTCTCGCGACAGTCCCCATCGTCAAGAAACTATCGTACTAAAGTACCTTATCCTAACCCACCAGAAGACCCATGAACAGAAAATGGGACATTTGTCAATTTCGGGAACCGCTACCATTAACTAATTCGACACTTTTTTTTGGCCTTGTGTAAAGTATACGTCAAAATGCGACGTACTAGGATGGAGGACGGTTTGAAACTAACTAGTACCGCTGTGCGTCGAACTGTGTGTGTGTGTGTGTGTGTGTGTGTGTGTGTGTGTGTGTGTGTGTGTGTGTGTGTGTGTGTGTGTGTGTGTGTGTGTGTGGGGTCAGTCATGCCAACTACCGATAATGAACAAGGTGTCCAGTAATTCGCGTATAATTATCTCCTTCCCTTTAGACTTGCTTCTCGCGTGATGATTGTGGCGAGGGAGTCGAGGATAGGGTTGGCTATGAGTGATCTGGGATCACACGCGGGGGGGCCACGTGTTTGGGGCCATGTGTTTTGGGCCACGTGTTTGGGGCCATGTGTTTGGGGCCACGAGTTTGGGGCCATGTGTTTGGGGCCACGAGTTTGGGGCCATGTGTTTGGGGCCATGTGTTTGGGGCCATGTGTTTGGGGCCATGTGTTTGGGGCCATGTGTTTGGGGCCACGAGTTTGGGGCCATGTGTTTGGGGCCATGTGTTTAGGACCATGTGTTTAGGACCATGTGTTTAGGACCATGTTCTAAACATGGACATTCATTCAGATCATATGCATAGGTCAAACGTTGGTGTCACAGTACCTGATCTCAGAAGCTGGGTGTCACAGTACCTGATCTCAGAAGCTGGGTGTCACAGTACCTGAGCTCAGAAGCTGGGTATCACAGTACCTGATCTCAGAAGCTGGGGTCACAGTACCTGATCTCAGAAGCTGGGTGTCACAGTACCTGATCTCAGAAGCTGGGTGTCACAGTACCTGATCTCAGAAGCTGGGTGTCACAGTACCTGAGCTCAGAAGCTGGGTGTCACAGTACCTGAGCTCAGAAGCTGGGATCACAGTACCTGAGCTCAGAAGCTGGGATCACAGTACCAGTATAACACCTGTGGAATTAACCCCCGGTCTATATATAAATAAATGTATTATTCTCGATATTAACATCAACCAAATAAAAACAATATAGCAATAAAGACTATAACAGTTAATATGATATATGTAGTTATGAAACTACAGCATTGCGACATTCCCTCGGGTCTGAGGGACGGTACGGGGTCACGTGTTCTGTATGTCATCGTATCTAGGTAATATATAATGTTATATGATACAAATGGCAATAATGTCTCATTGTAAATGCTTCAACAGTGGGTTTTGCATTGCAATCAATCTACCTCTAATAGGCTCCAGAAACGTGAGGAATTGATTTAATACATCGATTTTTTTTTCTCGGTTTGTTGATCAGATTTTTTTTGGTATGCATTTCTAACCTATTATCATTACTCAATGTTAAACTCTTACCTGCGATCATTACCTAACTTGGGTCTCTAGCCTATAATTATTGCCAAACTTTGTGAAAACTTTGTACATTTAAATTCAGTTAGACTGACATAACAGAGAGTGCGAGATGGCGGCCTGACTTCCTATGACCTTTCACCGGGTAATATGCTGACCAATTCCCTCGAGTGTGTCTGCCCGAGTGACGGTTTTAATGAGGCTTCAGGTCGCCCGGGGAGCTCCTCACTGCCTCCACAACTACAAATAAAATGGAATTGATTGGGTCCAGCTGGTCAAGAGGAGTATGTTTCTACAAGTGTGATCTCGGAGTGTTGTATAGCATTATATTTCTGCCGTCTCGTTAGTTGCTTGGGAGGTGCTTGGAGGGGGGGGGGGGGGTGTGGGAGAGGCGTTATTCCGGTTGTGTTTATAAGTGAGCGCGCGCACACACATACATACATCAGTTGATTGACAGTTGAGAGGAGGGACCAAAGAGCCAAAGCTCAACCCAAAGCATAACTAGTTGAGAACAACTAGGTGAGTACACACACACACACACACACACACACACACACACACACACACGCGCGCACACACACACACACACACACACACACACACACATACACACTCACATGTGTCGTGAGTGAAATGCACCTCACGACACTGGAAGACAGAAGAGTAAGGAGAGACATGATCACTACCTACAAAATTCTCAGAGGAATTGACAGGGTAGATAAACTGTTCAACACGGGTGGGACGCGAAGAAGGGGACACAGGTGGAAACTGAGTACCCAAATGAGCCACAGGGACGTTAGAAAGAACTTTTTCAGTGTCAGAGTAGTTAATAAATGGAATGCATTAGGCAGTGATGTGGTGGAGGCTGACTCCATACACAGTTTCAAGTGTCGATGTGATAGAGCCCAGTAGGCTCAGGAATCTACACCAGTTGATTGGCAGTTGAGAGGCGGGAGCAAAGAGCCAGAGCTCAACCCCCGCAAGCACAACTAGGTGAGTTCTAAAACAGGTCTCACCTCAACAACTATGTAATAAAGTCAGTTTAAGTCACCCACCTTCAACACCTTATCTCCCAGCTCTCCTTCCCCTCTACCTCCACCTCCAGTACCTACTCCTTCACCCCTCCTCCTCCTCCTCCAGCGCCACCTCCACCCCTCCTCCTCCTCCTCCAGCGCCACCTCCACCCCTCCTCCTCCTCCTCCAGCGCCACCTCCACCCCTCCTCCTCCTCCTCCAGCGCCACCTCCACCCCTCCTCCAACACACCGCCTGACGCCCACCAGTAATGACATGCGCCGATAAACACCGTCGGAGCGGGTAATTTAGGCCATCTCATTATCGCCACGCCGCGTTAAGCCGAGCGCTGAGAATCAATTGCGGGATTTTTGAGTTTGTCCTCTTGCGCGGGAGTTACGCGCCCAGTGGTCCCCTTCAGCCGGGAAGTGGCTCTTCCGGCCCGCCATTTTTCACCCGCTGGTGTCTGTGATATCGGCGGTGGCATGATGGTTATACGACGGGCTCACCATAGCCCGTGCTACCTGGAGCTTCTTGTTCCAGGTAGCGAGTCTTAAACAACAACAGGTGGTTATACCAGATGGTGGTTATGGCCAGATAGGGGGATGGTCATTATACCAAGGATAGGTTGTTAGTCTTCGGATGGTTTAACTACGCTTGACTGAATGGTTATCTTTCTGGCAAAGTAATCCGTGTTCCCCGTGTTTTATTCCCGTTTAGATAGCAGTTGTTTATATTCATTTGAAGCCAGTTCCCAGAGTATGACCGTGTCCCCCCACTGGCGGCCGGTTATAAACACCCAACCGGTTCAAGATAACCAGCCAGATGTGGGAGATATTCCATGGTGTCTCACTCACTGTGTGGTGGTGACACACTCTGTGACTTACCTCGAATATATTTACATCTGTGGACGGTGGTTGGGACGATATATTACTGGGGACTGTATCAGTGAAAGTCTAACACTGTGATGGTGTGCATGGGATGTTAATGGTATAGAATGATGCTTGGGATACCCTGGTGATGTTGAAGGAGCCTGGAGATGTTGAGGGAATATTGGTATATTGTCTGAGGATGTTGGAGGAACGTTTTGATGCTGGTGGTTCTTTGGAAGGTTTGAGGCGCCTGGAGATATTGGCGGTCCTGTGTTCCATGATATGTATTTTAATACACCAGGCAGATGAAGATGAAATTAGCTGAAGAATCTTGATGGCCGGCTGAGTGTAGGTGATGGTGGGTGGGAGTGGGCGGTAGAGGATGGGAGTGGGCAGAAAAAGGTTCGCTTACTTACCTATCAATAACAACAGAGAGGGGTGTTAGGGTGGAGGTGGGCAGATATACCACCCGATGAAGTTTGGGGTCCACGTAGTACAGCCGGGTTCGTTCTCGACTCACAGTCGAGAATTCCGGGTTCGTATCCCGGACGCGGCAGAAATGGTTGGGCCCGTTTCCTGTCACCAAATGCACCTGTTCACCTAGTATAGATGCCCCTGGAGTTTGTCAGCGTGTTATGGGGTTGCATCCTGGAGATGGGGAGTCGACCCCTGGAAGGGACCTTGATATAAGCCTAATTTGTAATGTATATATAAAGTGGCTGCCTGTCCCTTCGACACATTGAATTATTATTATTATTATCAATTATTATGTGGGTGGTGATAGGCGGTGGTGGAGAGGGTGTAATTGTATCGCTCTTTCAGGTGTATATATATATACATTAATATTTATATTTTTAATATACATTAATCTCCACATAAAAGAGCTTGAATCACGTCTCTTGCGAGAGTTAACACGATGAAACACCAAACAAACTCTGACTTTTGTTAACCTACAATATTCAGCCGAAATAATGGAACCAATATATCTACCTAATTACCCAATAACAAAGCACTTTTGACTTCACTGCGCAATAGGAGTTAAACAAAGGCAAGAGTGTCAAGGTAGGGAGGACAGGATGGAGATAGAGAGAAGGTGTGGGGAAGGAGGGGGAGATGAGGAGAAATGCGGGTGAGGAGACGGAGAGGAAGAGAATTAGAAGATAGGGGTTGGGGGGGGGTGGGGGGTGGAGGAAAGATCATTCCCCCACTGGTAAAAGCTCTTCTCATTGTTGGTAAAAGCCATCGCCACTTCAGTATTAAAGAAACCGGTGTTCGGCTCCAGTGACTGTTCTCTAATTTCTCCTCCCTTTCATCCCCGCCCTTTTCTAAACGTGCAAACTTTTCTGGTGTAGGGAGCAATGAAGGGAGCGCTTGAAAAGGTTCACGTAACGTAGCGGGAGCATCCATTGTGAGAGTAATAATACGGAACTCGCGATAACGGACTGTAATGATGGTAATTACTGTAAACTCGTGAAACGCAACCACCCTGCCTCGTTAGCTAAACGTTACCTGTCGTGGTTGTGGTTGGTGGTGATGATGGCATTGCTGGTAGTGATGATACCTGGTTGTC
>NC_091173.1:8697504-8732504 GCF_040958095.1 Procambarus clarkii
GGTCGCTTATTTCAGTGGAAAACGAGAAGCAGATCTGTTGATACACAGATTTTCACTCGGATATCGGTCAAATATATTGATACCACCAGTGCAATTAGAAAATGTATAAATGTATATATTTTTCCATTGGAATATCAGATAAGAGATATGCCTCTGAAACGCCTATCGCCTACTCCTACCTATCGCCCGTCAGGTAAAGATCAAATTCAATTTGTATTACCTCTAAAAATGCCAACGTTTGATTATTTAATATCTAAACGTATGTGTACAATTTTTTTACTGTAAAACAATTACAAAATCCATTACTATTTTTAATAATCATTCACTGAAAATCGTAATATTAGCTTTAATAATTGTTCTGTAAAAATCGCATTATTCAGTTCAATGAATCTTAGTTTTGCTATTTTTTTGCAATAATTAGTTAAACCTGAGTCCTTCAGTAGAATTTCAGTAAAAAATAAAGAATATTCGCACAAATATATTTCACTAAGGCTCAGATATCCTCCTCATCAATTACTGAATAACTTTTACCAGAGTTCGCTTCAACTGATCGAAGTCTCTTCAAGTTCATTTAAGTTCGGTACAGAGTTGAGTGCTGCAAAATTAGTGAAAAAGCAAACTTGAGTCAGCGTTTCACAGTTACCGCGTCATCACCATCACACAGTCACCGCATCTGCACCATCACACAGTCACTACGTCAACACCATCACACAGTCACCGCATCTGCACCATCACACAGTCACTACGTCAACACCATCACACAGTCACCGCTTCTGCACCATCACATAATCACTACGTCAACACCATCACACAGTCACCGCTTCTGCACCATCACATAATCACTACGTCATCACCATCACACAGTCACCGCATCTGCACCATCACATAATCACTACGTCAACACCATCACACAGTCACCGCATCTGCACCATCACATAATCACTACGTCATCACCATCACACAGTCACCGCATCTGCACCATCACATAATCACTACGTCATCACCATCACACAAATATCTTACCCTTAACATCAGGGAAAATATATATCCCAATATCATGGGAAATATTACTCTGGCATAATTGGTTATCTCAATAACATTACACAACACAAATGTAAAATACTTCTTGATTTCATTGTGTAAGAGCACATCTTCTTTACATCATAACATCAACAGGAAAATATCAGCCTGGGGAAAAACAACTTTCCCCAGTAAACAAGATGAGCTGAGGTATGTTAACAGCTCTTGTTTGCAGTTTCACTGGGAACTCCAATTGACAGCCTTAACCCTGGAAACACAAACCGAAACTGTCTCTATTTTCCGCTTGTTACAACTTGTAATAAAGTTGTTACATCTTGGCTTAACGTGTTTATGACGTATTAGAACGTTGTTACAACTTGCTATATTGGTTGTTATAACTGGTTAGGTGTTAAAACTTGTTCGAACGTTGTACCAACGTCGTAGTTTCGGTGTGTGTTTGGTGGGAATGAGCCCTAGTTTTTGTAAAAAAAAAAAGTACTATGGGAAACATCCCTTAGAGTTAGAAAAGCATCATCCATGGACCAAAAAATCATCTGTGGAAAATATAGTCCTAATACCATAGAAAACATTACGACAGCACCAGGAAAACATCAGCTTAACGTTAGAAACATCATCAAAGCATCAAGAAAACATCGGCCTAGCATTAGAAAAATCCACTGTATTACCAAGAAAACATCAGCTTAGCATTGGAAAACATCAGCATAGCATCAATAAAATATCAGCTTAACATTAGAAAACATCACCATAGCATCAAGAAAACATCAGCTAAGCATTAGAAAACATCACCATAGCATCAATAAAACATCAGCTTAGTATTAGAAAACATCACTGTATCACCAGGGAAAACATCAGCTTAGCATTAGAAAACATCAGCTTAGCATTAGAAAACATCAGCTTAGCATTAGAAAACATCAGCATAGCATCAATAAAACATCAGCTTAGCATTAGAAAACATCACCATAGCATCAATAAAACATCAGCTTAGCATTAGAAAACATCATCACAACACCAAGAAAATATATCGCCTGTAAATGCGAAAAATATAGAATTTTATGGACTATGAAAAATCTTTACATCTACCTGTCCAAACTGAGTCATGCTATTCACCTCCTGCCTCTGTATGGCGCGTGATACACCGACGTGAATCATACGTGTGTATGACACAGTATGTTAATCCACAATGCAGAATTATGCGCTAACACATTTGTGTTCCGTTTCAAAAATTCAAAACCAATCAATGACCAATCTAATTACTTCAAAACATCATAAGCCAATCATGTATGGGCAAACCAATTAGTGAACAGTGTCAGGAAAGCATCTAGCGAATTATATTGTAGTGGTTCAATTCAAGGCCGTTCTTAGAGGGATAGAGACTCAATTAGCTACTGCGGGACTGGATTTGCTCCTGTTTACACACACACGGGAAGACGTTGTCTGAGCTGCGTCATAAGGATAGGATTGTTAGTGATTTGAGGACGATTGGAATGTCTTCTTCGGCTTGACTCGCTCAATGGGCAGGCTTTCAAGGGTATAACTCTTCTTGAGAGACTCCGGAGGTCCACCTGAAGATGTTGTGAGTTGTCCTCCAGCCTAGGTTATCGTTGGTGTGTACTACCTCTTAGCTCTTCAGAGGTCGTAAATTGCTTCTTAGTAAGTGAATACCAATCCGCCATGGAGGTACGAGGTAGAGGGAGCGTAAGTGATCACTCAAGGGCTTTGTGAATCCTGGTCCGGCTGAATTACTCACATTTGGTAAAATGTTACATCAGTTTTATTACCGAAGCTGTTATAATAATGAGTACACTCCTTGGGTATATATATACCTGTTTGCTAGGGACCGCAACTGGCAGTTTACCTTGCCAATTGCAACAATAGCAGCAGGTTTACAGACCTGAGATTTTATGGCTCAACAAATTACAAACATTAGGCAAGTAACGCGGGGAACTTTTCAGTGTCTTTCGAATCTCAGAGTCAGGTGCTGCTTGTTCGGTGATTGTTTGTTGTTTAGAGATTGTTTGCTGCTTGGAGATTGTTGTACTAAAAGAATAGAAGCAAGCAAAACAAAATTGTTTACGAATATTCATACTTTATATGATATGAGTTGCGAATTCGCGCTATGAATGACTCACTACTGACGGCTTTTCACTATTTGATGACTCCTGATGACTCACTATAGATGGCTTTCAATATAAGTAATGTTATTGATGACTCCCGATGGTAATTATTCTCACTATTGATTCTCATTATTGACTATTCTCACTACTGATGTTTCCCACTATTTAGTAACAGTAACTACTCCACGATACCGTTGAAACTACTACAACATATAGCACCAAAACGGCGCTGCTTATCCATCAAGGAATTTTAGCATCATATCGAAATCCCAACGTCAGGAAAACATTGTAATGTCGCCAGGGAAATGTCACACTAACAATTAGAAAAATCTCCCTAGCAGAAGGAAATCTTACCCTACCACCTGAAGAGTCTTACTCTAGCTTCTAACGTATCTAATTCCAGGGAAAAAAGTATCTAAGCCCAGAAAAATATACCCAAAGTATCAGAAAAGTGCTATACCTCGCAAATCATCTCTATAAGATCAGGAATAATATTAGACTATAAGTTGAAAATATTAAAACAAACATTGCTAAAATATCCTTTTAAGACGAGGAAAATATCACAGCAGTAGCAAATTACTCTGAAACCAGGAAAACATCATCTTAGCCGCAATGGACCATTTTTTCCCTAGCACCAGGGAAAATATCGTAGCCCCCAGACAAACATCCAAGCCACGGGGAACCAAGGACCCTAGTACCAAGGACCCTAGTACCAAGGACCCTAGTACCAAGGACCCTAGTACCAAGGACCCTAGTACCAAGAACCCTAGTACCAAGGACCCTAGTACCAAGAACCCTAGTACCAAGAACCCTAGTACCAAGGACCCTAGTACCAAGGACCCTAGTACCAAGAACCCTAGTACCAAGAACCCTAGTACCAAGGACCCCTAGTACCAAGGACCCTAGTACCAAGGACCCTAGTACCAAGGACCCTGGTACCAAGGACCCTAGTACCAAGGACCCTAGTACCAAGGACCCTAGTACCAAGGACCCTAGTACCAAGAACCCTAGTACCAAGGACCCTAGTACCAAGAACCCTAGTACCAAGGACCCTAGTACCAAGGACCCTAGTACCAAGGACCCTAGTACCAAGGACCCTAGTACCAAGAACCCTAGTACCAAGGACTCTAGTACCAAGAACCCTAGTACCAAGGACCCTAGTACCAAGGACCCTAGTACCAAGGACCCTAGTACCAAGAACCCTAGTACCAAGGACCCTAGTACCAAGGACCCTAGTACCAAGGACTCTAGTACCAAGAACCCTAGTACCAAGGACCCTAGTACCAAGAACCCTAGTACCAAGGACCCTAGTACCAAGAACCCTAGTACCAAGGACCCTAGTACCAAGGACCCTAGTACCAAGGACCCTAGTACCAAGGACCCTAGTACCAAGGACCCTAGTACCAAGAACCCTAGTACCAAGGACCCTAGTACCAAGGACCCTAGTAACAAGAACCCTAGTACCAAGGACCCTAGTACCAAGGACCCTAGTACCAAGGACCCTAGTACCAAGGACCCTGGTACCAAGGACCCTAGTACCAAGGACCCTAGTACCAAGGACCCTAGTACCAATGACCCTGGTACCAAGGACCCTAGTACCAAGAACCCTAGTACCAAGGACCCTAGTACCAAGGACCCTAGTACCAAGAACCCTAGATCTCGAGAGGTCGTCTCCTTGGAACAAGGAAGACTTTTCACCCAATCATCAGAAAAGGAGCACCTAGGAACTACGAAGCTGTTACCTTAACTCCAGAAAAGCAGAGCCTTTACATCACTTGAGTGGCACCATGTGAGAGAACACATCACCCTTGAGACATACGAATACCTTAGTACCATGTACTCTGCTACATAGAGTCTACCCGGCTTGGTGCCTTCTTTTGATAATTACTTAGTAGCAGACAAATATCACCTTGTGCAAGAAAAACATCATATTTACATGAGAAACCCTTCATATTACCACTAGAAATCAATCATATTAACATGAAAAAAGCATCATAATAAGACGAGAAAGAATCACATTTGAACTAAAGAAACATCAGGTAAATACGAACGCGAGAAGCCCGTCGCGGCAGCATAAAAAACATCAACTTAGCATGAGGAAAGCTCCATTGGGCCAACTCGCCTACCTTAAATTCAAGGGAAGAAAGTCACAGGAGCTCAAATCTGGCCAAACTTTCCAGTCCATTAAAAAGTTGGTAAAAATATTAGCCCAAATTAAGGCGCAAACTTTGAAGGAGGAGGTGAGGGAGGTCTTGAGGCCCCTCAAACTAGCAAAGTGGTCACGTGAGGCAGCCGAGGAAGTGTGTGATGCGGGCACAGGCTGACGGGCGTAGTTAGTGAGGAGACAGCCATGGTGGGATGTAATTAGCAGGCAGACATGGACGGGCTCACACACACACACACACACACACACACACACACACACACACACACACACACACACACACACACACACACACACACATGATCACCACATTCAAGATTCTCAAGGGAATTGACAGGGTTGATAAAGACAGGCTGTTTAACACAAGGGGCACACGCACTAGGGGACACAGGTGGAAACTGAGTGCCCAAATGAGCCACAGAGAGATATTAGAAATAACTTTTTTAGTGTCAGAGTGGTTGACAAATGGAATGCATTAGGAAGCGATGTGGTGGAGGCTGACTCCATACACAGTTTCAAGTGTAGATATGATAGAGCCCAATAGGCTCAGGAACCTGTACACCTGTTGATTGACGGTTGAGAGGCGGGACCAAAGAGCCAGAGCTCAACCCCCGCAAGCACAACTAGGTGAGCAGGCGATGAGTCACAATAACGTGGCTGAAGTATGTTGACCAGACCACACACTAGAAATTGAAGGGACGACGACGTTTCGGTCCGTCCTGGACCATTCTCAAGTCGATTGAGAACTAGGTGAGTACAACTAGGTGAGTACACACAGTTGATTGACAGTTGAGAGACGGGACCAAGGAGCCGAAGCTCGACCCCGCAAGCACAACTAGGTGAGTATACACAGACACACACAAGGGAACAGTAGGAGGAGAATCACCTTGACTGTTGGACTTGAGCTTCACCAAAAATGAGGAAGATATTGAAAACTTGGAGCATAAAATTCCATTAGGAACCAGCTACCAATTCCTCCTGGTCTTAACTAAATAATAAAAATGAATCCAGCCCTCAAAAAGTCAGGGAAGCAAGAGAATGAGACTACAGAAAAGGTAATTACAGCCTTATTTTCGAAAAGGTATTTTAGATGTTTAAGTATAATATCATTCATATGACGTTTCGTGCTCTAACTTGGGTTGATACCTTCAGAACAGTATTTATGTTCCCCCTTGTTAACCTCTACATTCATCTGTACTCATCAATCGTGTCTTCTATTGGGCTACACCTTTCTGGGTAATGTGTATTAAGTCTTGATGATACTGTATACTTCATCCTCCTCATCACGTCACGTACACCCATTATATACACACCTCATCCCACCACGCCCTCTTACGGGCTCACCATAGCCCGTGCTACATGGACACTTCGTTCTGAGTAGCTAAATATAAAACAACAATCACCACGCCCTTCCCCAACTCACCCCACAATCCCATTTGTCAATAACCCTCTTCCCCACAATCAACAATACTCTTCTCCCTTCCTTCAATTGCCCTAACCAAACCATCGTGTCTATCTCTCCCTTCACCTTTCCACTGCTTATATCCCATCTTTACGTATCCCCTTCACCTTTCCCCCCCCCCCCACTCACCCTCCTCTCCCTGTAATTAATCTTTAGAAAAACAGGTAAGCGGCTTTGGAAACTTCTCACGTTTTAATGACACCCTCGTGGTCGGCCAGCCTCAGCGGCCCTTCAGGAGGACCAGCCTCTCTCTCAGTCCTCCTCCAGCCGCTGCTCATAGTCTCCTGCCACTCTTTGTACTGCCCGGGAGGACCACACGACGCATGAAGGGACACTCCCGAAGTTAGCGTTGAAAGTGTACGGATGTAGCGTTTAATCATCGTAGCAATCGATGTATATGTGTTAGGGCGCTGGTGGCTGAGTAGATACCACGCTGGACACGTACAGCATGAGCAGAGTTTCTTTCACCTTGATGTCCCTGTTACCTAGCAGTAAATAGGTACTGGGAGTTAGACAGCAACGGGCTGCTTCCTGGGGATGTGTGTGTGCGCGCGTGCGCGTGTGTAAGAGAGAAATATATGTAGTAGACATACAAGAGGAAAAATAAATTGGTTAATATGGCGGGGTCCAAGAGCTAATAGTTCGATTCTACAGGCACAAATAGAAAATACAAATAGGAAATACACACACGCACACGACATTGTGAGAAAATATTTTTTTTTTACATTTGTTTCTCACTAATGCTAATGTTGGTAATCCTTCATCAAACAATAATATTTGGTAAATATTGTA
The DNA here is from genome assembly GCF_040958095.1 of Procambarus clarkii. Taxonomy (NCBI): domain Eukaryota; kingdom Metazoa; phylum Arthropoda; class Malacostraca; order Decapoda; family Cambaridae; genus Procambarus; species Procambarus clarkii. Next base: position 8,705,078 of record NC_091173.1, read on the forward strand.
GCAATATGAATTGTAATCTGCGCTAATGAAGACTAAACCAGTCTGAAACAACTCGATAACAACTTACCAGTAATAACGACGAGGCAGAAAATGGCCTCACATATAGTGTGGAAGAGGACCATCCCAGCCTCGCCTACAGTGTTATTGCCACACAATACAACCCTTAAGGACACTAGAGCAACAGTCTCGGGAAATATTCTTACGCTTGCAGCCGTAGCAGTGAGAGGAGATAGCATCAATGTAGTGAAACGGGGCCCTTCAACTACTGCAATGGTGCCGTAGTCTCTTCCCTGTACTCATGTTTCCTGGTCTTGTGTCGCTTTGTTTTGGTTCCTCCCTTTGTTGCTCTTGTTCTAACTTCTCTGTCTCTTTGTTGTGCTCTCTCTCTCTCTCTCTCTCTCTCTCTCTCTCTCTCTCTCTCTCTCTCTCTCTCTCTCTCTCTCTCTCTCTCTCTCTCTCTCTCTCTCTCTCTCTCTCTCTCTCTCTCTGTCTGTCTTTCTCTCTCTCTCTCTGTCTGTCTTTCTCTCTCTCTCTCTCTCTCTCTCTCTCTCTCTCTCTCTCTCTCTCTCTCTCTCTCTCTCTCTCTCTCTCTCTCTCTCTCTCTCTCTCTCTCTCTCTCTCTCTCTCTCTCTCTCTCTCTCTCTCTCTCTCTCTCTCTCTCTCTCTCTCTCTCTCTCTCTCTCTCTCTCTCTCTCTCTCTCTCTCTCTCTCTCTCGTTTTTGTTCTGTTGACCTCATTCTTCTCCTTTTTATGTTGGTTTATCTCTCCTCTCTTTTGCTGTTGGTCTATCTAAGCTATCCAATTGTGTTAGTCGCGATTATCTCCTCAGTCGATGAGAAGCAAGAACTCTGCTATCATATAGTTGACACAAACTGCATGTTTCTTGTCAATCATTTAAAGTGGAGAATGTGTCGACTGCCAATCATCAACAACAATAACTTTGGAACATATTAAAGTAACATCATGGATCGAAATAACTTATCTCCCTTGTTTCGACGCACATACAAGCAATCTTGAAACGCGGCTGAACAAGTGGTGTAGTATCTTGGTGAGTGGCGCCAGATGGAGGGAGACAGAGGGTCTGACCACCACCAGCAACTCCATCATCACAATTACTGCGTCGCCAAAGCTAGCTACTGCGGACGGTTCGGCGCCTCCACCCCCCTCACTCTCACACACACACATATATGCAAGCCCAGACTCTTGTACACACAACCACGCGCTCAGATACTCTGAGTATGGTGCTCTCCAGTGGTGCTGCTCTCCAGTGGTGCTGCCCTTCCACTGGTGCTGCCCTCCACTTGGTGCTGCCCTCCACTGGGACTGGGGGAGAAGAAATGTTTTACGAACTATTATGGTCCTCGATTTTGAACCATGAAGCAACGAAATTGTTGTGAAGCACTTTGTGGTCAGCAGTGAAGGTGCCGGACTCCTTCTACAGACTCTGATCCCTGGAGCATTATCTTCATTCTACACCTCGTAGACCAACATCAGACTTGTCTTACCTCTAGTCTTGCTGTTGTGCTACGCCGGACACACACTTCTGTCACATTTAGCGTGCCACTGGTGCAATTTTTCACGGTACGCCTTAAGAGTTGAACCGGTTCATCCACCGCTCAGCGTGAGGGGGATATGGTTCCCTCGGCTCTCATCTCCTCTGCTTTGACGAAATTTTCGAACGTGGTTGAGGCTGGAAGGTGTGTGTGTGTGTGTGTGTGTGTGTGTGTGTGTGTGTGTGTGTGTGTGTGTGTGTGTGTGTGTGTGTGTGTGTGTGTGTGTGTGTGTGTGTGTGTCTTCGCCAGGAATGAGCCTTAGCTCTTGGGACACGCTTCTCACAATGGACTAGCGTAATTGTTTCGAAACGATTTTGGTACTGCAATATATTCTTGTCAAGCTGTATTGTTAGTTCCTTTCAAGTTGTTAACGATATGTCTCTGAAGACGTTATTTCTAATAATTCTTTGGCTAATCATTATCATTATTTGTATCCTAGTTTCAACAGTGTCCCCTAGTTCGTATCTTTCCCATGTGAAATAACTTGTTCGTGTCAATCCTTGTTAGTTGTCCTGGGTGCTTTGTAAGTCGTGATCATGTCTACCAGAGAACCTGAATAAAATATGGAGATGATCTGGAAAATGGCTTTTCGACTTCAAGCAAATGAAAGGTGAATGTATTTGAGACAGGGATGAGGGTGGGGGGGGGGGAGGAAAGGTGTACGATGATGGGAAGGCAAATGCTTAAGTCAGGAAAGGACAAGTATCTGGAAGTAGACAAACCCAAGTCCATCGTTGAAGATACACAGTAACAAGATAACATCAGCGGCATGCGCTAAGCTACTCAACATTCGTGTAACCTTCAGGTACCTTGACACGGAAGCCTTCAAGTACATTGTACACTACCTATGTTAGACCAGTGCTAGAATATGCAGCCCCAGTTTGGATTATCCCTCCACTGAAAAACCACAAAGAATAATTAGAGAAAGTCAAAAGACTTGCAGCAAGACTGGTCATTGAGCTAGGAAGACTGAACTACTAGGAAAGGCTGAGAAATTTACATGTATGAGTCTCACAGACAATGACAGGAAAAAGAAGAGAAATGTTCAGCAGGAAGAGAGATACTCACCTGCAAGCACATACAGGTGAGTATTCACAGAGACGGAGGAAGTTCCCAAGGTTGAAACCTGGTATTATGAAGCATTACTGGCCCGTCTCTCCTCTAGTATCGCGACAGGTTTAATAATATTTCATAAACTCTCTGTCCTCTGCACATTGCTGAAGATGAATCCAGATTCGTCTGCAACTCATGTTCTAAAGTGCAGGAATAGAGAGAGAGAGAGAGAGAGAGAGAGGAGAGAGAGAGAGAGAGAGAGAGAGAGAGAGAGAGAGAGAGAGAGAGAGAGAGAGAGAGAGAGAGAGAGAGAATGTGGCTTACTATAACATGTCTGATGTTAATCAATCACATGCTTAAGGCTGCCTTCAGCCAGGCATGAAACCAGACATCCTCAGACGTCAGACCCGCTCCAGATATCAGAATACACAGCACAAGTTGGTCCTAGAGAGATACAAACCCACTGGCATTTTCTTATTAATTTCCACCACTTGTGTATCTATATATGCGCACCCGTGTAAATGTCCACCTCGCCACACTGACGGATAATTATTTTTTTCTGTTATATATTCTCGTTTTCAATGCGTTACAATATCTGTTATGCGTTACGATATCTGTTATGCGTTACAATATCTGTTATGCGTTACAATATCTGTTATACGTTACAATATCTGTTCTTTTCGTTTTCACTTACTTCATTCCGAGTAATATCCAGTCTGCAACATTATTTTTCCTCTCATATTGATCACAAATTTATGATAAAGAACAACGCATTTTATGCAGATTAAGTAGTGGAGATCGTTAAAAAAAAATCGCAATAAACTACAAATGGAGATTAAAATTGAATATAAGGAGCAGGAACAAAGGAAGATTAAACAAGGGGTGAGGTGATGATGCCCCGGTTCCGTAGAGAGATGTAATAATTCCGTCTCTTCCAAAATTCTTATGTGTCATATTGTCATTGGCAAGTGTCATATTGTCATTGGCAAGTGTCTTATGTGTCATATTGTCATTGGCAAGTGTCATATTGTCATTGGCAAGTGTCTTATGTGTCATATTGTCATTGGCAAGTGTCATATTGTCACTGGCAAGTACCGGTGAAGTGTTGGGAACAGAGTCTTCTTGTGAAGGTCACTGCAGCCAGTGTCTCAGTGAGCGTTCTCTGCGTGCTCACTGGCTGTGTGTGTGTGTGTGTGTGTGTGTGTGTGTGTGTGTGTGTGTGTGTGTGTGTGTGTGTGTGTGTGTGTGTGTGTGTGTGCACTTACCTAGTGTACATTCACCGGGGGATGAGCTGCTGCTCCTTGGTGCCGCCTCTCAACTGTCAATCTAGTGGTGTACTGGTTCCTGACATTCTCGAGCTCTGTCATATCTTTACTTGAAACTTTGTATGGAGTCAGCCTCCATTACATCACTGCCTAATGCATTCCACCTGTTAACTACTCCGACACTGAAAAAGTTCTTTCTAACGTCCCTGTTGCTCATTTGGGTACTCAGTTTCTACCCCGTGTTCCCGTGGTACCTTCACGTACCACCCATGTTAAACACTTTACCTTTATCTACCCCTGTCAGTTCCTCTGAGAATTTTGTAGGTAGTGATCATGTCTCCCCTAACTTCAGTCTTCCAGTGTCGTGAGGTTCAGTTCCAGTAATCTTTCCTCATAGCTCATTCCTCTCAGCTCGGGGACTAAGCTAGTGGTTAAGTGGTTTCCTCTGAACATTTTCTAACTTCGTTTTGTGTATGTAAGACAAATAGAGAGAGAGAGAGAGAGAGAGAGAGAGAGACAGACAGACAGACAGACAGACAGACAGACAGACAGACAGACAGACAGACAGACAGACAGACACTGAGTTTCTGAAATATTTCAATTTATTTCTTAACTTAAGGAGACTTCCCTGCCAATAAAAATGAAGGTATATTGTGTACATGAGTCATAATATAAAGGTATCTCACGCAACACACACGCGAGTGCGTGAACGTATCTTCCACGCCATTAACAAACTGTATAAATATTGCTCAAAGTTCCATTAACAGTGAGACCACAATAACATAATGTATCTATTGAGACAGTTTACGGCAGTGGGTGAGACGGAACTTCAACCTTGCCTATTGTCATAACATTATATCTTCCATCCTCTCTTACCTCCTGCTACTTCTCTTCTCTTCAAATTTATCCTCCCTCTACTAAATATTCGCATTCTCCCGATATTCATCAGTTCTCTCTCTCTCTCTCTCTCTCTCTCTCTCTCTCTCTCTCTCTCTCTCTCTCTCTCTCTCTCTCTCTCTCTCTCTCTCTCTCTCTCTCTCTCTCTCTCTCTCCTCTTCCATTCTCATGCTGTCTTCATCGCTCCATTCCTCCAACCTGCCCTGCCCCCCCCCCACTCCTCGCCCTGAACCACCAGAGCGAATAAAAGGATAACACACATATTGGAAATTTCTATTGTCAGAATATTGACACCAATCTGGTGCTCGACGCCTCGGTCAGCTCTCGCTCCTCGCTGATATTAAACACAATTACGGACCTTGACAGCTGCAGGAGCGTCCCCCCTTAATGTTAAGTTCCATCATACTAGCACCTTTTATATTTTGTCTTAAATTAAGACTTCTCATTCTAACGATCTGGGTAATAAATTGATCTGATAGGGAGCCGGTCGGCCGAGCGGACAGCACGCGGGACTTGTGATCCTGTGGTCCTGGGTTCGATCCCAGGCGCCGACGAGAAACAATGGGCAGAGTTTCTTTCACCCTATGCCCCTGTTACCTAGCAGTAAATAGGTACCTGGGTGTTAGTCAGCTGTCACGGGCTGCTTCCTGGGGGTGGAGGCCTGGTCGAGGACCGGGCCGCGGGGACACTAAAATAAAAAAAGCCCCGAAATCATCTCAAGATAACCTCAAGATAAGATATTTTGATATGTGCCTCTTCTTGGTCTTCTTTATCAGTTGTTTATCGCTTCACTCGTGCTTTACATCCTGATGCAGATAGAGAATGAAGGTAGCAACAAATACTAGGGGAGAAGATGGGTAAAGGAGGGGAATGGAGGAGAGAGGAAAGGGAAACAAAAGGGGGAGGAAAGATAGGCAGCAGTTGCTGTCTGTCTGTTGCTGTGGCTGGTGGAGATTCTTTTACCCTTGCTCATTGATCCGTACTTCCTGGACTTATTAATTACGAAAGGGGAGGATTGGCCCGGAGGGAGAGGACTGTCGAGGGGGGGCAGTACCGAATAGGGACTACCGAGGGGGGAGTGCCGAGACAGTAGTACCGAGGGGGGAGTGCCGAGACAGTAGTACCGAGGGGGGAGTGCCGAGACAGTAGTACCGAGGGGGGAGTGCCGAGACAGTAGTACCGAGGGGGGAGTGCCGAGACAGTAGTACCGAGGGGGGAGTGCCGAGACAGTAGTACCGAGACAGTAGTACCGAGGGGGGAGTGCCGAGACAGTAGTACCGAGGGGGGGAGTACCGAGACAGTAGTACCGAGGGGGGAGTGCCGAGACAGTAGTACCGAGGGGGGAGTGCCGAGACAGTAGTACCGAGGGGGGGAGTACCGAGACAGTAGTACCGAGGGGGGAGTGCCGAGACAGTAGTACCGAGGGAGGAATGCCGAAAGAGTAGTACCGAGGGGAGGAGGGAAATATTTCTCTGATATATTTGGGGTTGTGATTCCTTAAGTTTATGGGTGAAACTCGCCATATTGAGGGAAGATAATGTGTCCTATATGTAGGGGGAACGGGGGTGCAACTGGTCGTATCTGGGGGAGAAACTCATCATCTCTCAGGGTGCATCCCGTCATATTTGGGGAGTAAATAAGGGATATTTTGTAACTTTTGGGGAGAAACTGACCATATATTGGGTTCAACTCATTAAATTTGTAGGAACTTCTCATCTGTTGACCAAACCACACATTAGAAAGTGAAGGGACGACGACGTTTCGGTCCGTCCTGGACCATTCTCAATTCGATTTTGAGAATGATGGACCATTCTCACAATCGACTTGAGAATGGTCCAGGACGGACCGGAACGTCGTCGTTCGTTCACTTTCTAGTGTGTGGTTTGGTCAATATATTTCAGCCACGTTATTGTGACTCCTCATCAGCAACTGCTCATCTATTTCAGGGAACAACTTATCATGAGAGTGTTGGATCATTCAAAATAATTTCATCTATCCCACACCCTCCTATTCCCTTCTCGCTTATCTCCCTCTCACTGTGTTTACATGTAAACCAACTGTTCTCCACGTCGTGGTCACTGTAAACAGCTATGACAACACTAGCCACTAGCTACATCCACGCCTATGTGTCATTGAAGATTCTACCAACCAGTGTTCAAATCCGTTCTTCTTCCTCTTTCAACGTCATTGAATAAACAGCGAACCACATCTGTGTAAATATCACAAAGAGGCTCCCAATCAGGACCTCTAATCTCATGCGACACGTCAGTTAAGATTCGACGAATCAGAATCCTGTTTTCTCCCAGTACCAACACGTCACAAAAAATGACACAATCGGGGCGTTATATCCTCCCGTGCCAATACGTGATTTAATAATCAGCAGCCACTCAGGATTATGTAATTCCCAAACACCGACACATCACCGTAGAGTGAACCAATCAGAGCGCTTTCCTCCTGATTCCAACACCAGCCCAAATAAGCGGAATGATATCCTCGAGGAGATGAGAATTCTGCATATTAATAATTCTGCCTTTGTGCATAACAAATTAAATCTTCAGGGGCCTGGAGACAGATGCTTTTGTCTCATTACTCGGGATCTGAAACGAGAAACAAGAGTATTGATACAAAGGCCGGCCCCCCCCCCCCTTCCTAGTTACAGCCAATCAACAAGCTTGTTCAGTACAGGCTTGAAAGTGGCCTGTTCAGTACAGGCTTGAAAGTGGCCTGTTCAGTACAGGCTTGAAAGTGGCCTGTTCAGTCAGTACAGGCTTGAAAGTGGCCTGTTCAGTACAGGCTTGAAAGTGGTCTGTTCAGTACAGGCTTGAAAGTGGCCTGTTCAGTACAGGCTTGAAAGTGGTCTGTTCAGTACAGGCTTGAAAGTGGTCTGTTCAGTACAGGCTTGAAAGTGGTCTGTTCAGTACAGGCTTGAAAGTGGTCTGTTCAGTACAGGTTTGAAAGTGGCCTGTTCAGTACAGGCTTGAAAGTGGCCTGTTCAGTACAGGCTTGAAAGTGGCCTGTTCAGTACAGGCTTGAAAGTGGCCTGTTCAGTACAGGCTTGAAAGTGGCCTGTTCAGTACAGGCTTGAAAGTGGCCTGTTCAGTACAGGCTTGAAAGTGGCCTGTTCAGTACAGGCTTGAAAGTGGCCTGTTCAGTACAGGCTTGAAAGTGGCCTGTTCAGTACAGGCTTGAAAGTGGCCTGTTCAGTACAGGCTTGAAAGTGGCCTGTTCAGTACAGGCTTGAAAGTGGCTTGTTCAGTACAGGCTTGAAAGTGGCCTGTTCAGTACAGGCTTGAAAGTGGCCTGTTCAGTCTGAAACGTTCGCTTCTGGTTCAAGGGAGAAAGGGTCCTAAGCCTAAGAGTAGCTGTTGCCAGGAGCTGCAGGAGTCAAGGCTGCATTGTTTTGTATATTTGTTTATTATTTGTTTCTTGCTTAGTCTCTTGATTATGTGGCTGGAAGTCCTAGGGATATATAAACAACGCCTTTTACCCACTATTTGTGTAGTTGATTTGTGATTGTAGTTTTGTGAGAGAGAGAGAGAGAGAGAGAGAGAGAGAGAGAGAGAGAGAGAGAGAGAGAGAGAGAGAGAGAGAGAGAGAGAGAGAGAGAGAGAGAGAGAGAGATCTATCGGCACAGATACTTATCTGAGTTTGGCCTCCTGGTCAGGGACTGGACCGCGGGGGCGTTGAGTCTCGAATTTAACGCAAAGTAACATCAGGGTAAGGAGAACACAGGCCAAACACAACCGGGAAAGTGTTACTGTGACAAACAAAACTCAAGAAAAGGCTGACCTACTAGCACACCAGCTGCTGCTATGATGCAGCTCCCATATCCAGAATGACAACCTACGCAGCTCAATCCAAGTACTGTGTCACCGTGGTTGTTGTTGTTGTAGATTCAGCTACTCGGAACAGGTTCCAAGTAGCACGGGCTATGGTGAGCCCGTAACTTACCTGGCACAGGGAGCGGGGCAAATAGCACGGGCTATGGTGAGCCCGTAACTTACCTGGCACAGGAGCGGGGCAAATAGCACGGGCTATGGTGAGCCCGTAACTTACCTGGCACAGGAGCAGGGCAAATAGCACGGGCTATGGTGAGCCCGTAACTTACCTGGCACAGGAGCGGGGCAAATAGCACGGGCTATGGTGAGCCCGTAACTTTACCTGGCACAGGAGCGGGGCAAATAGCACGGGCTATGGTGAGCCCGTAGTGGACTTACCTGGCACGGGAGTGGTGCCGTCTCTGTCACCGTCATCTGCAGCGTTGATTAAATAGGATGAAGTCCACCACCTCTACTAAAGCACTCAACATTGGTAAGACAACTGGAGTGGATAAAGTTAGCCCAAACTCCCTCCTGTCCACCTTCCCTTCCCCCCTATCCTCTCTTCCTCCGTCCCCCTCCATTCAGCCCTCCACTGATGGTTGGCAACATCCGGCCAAGACCCGTTGACGACCTCCATTCTGTCGGTGACAATTGCTTCCAGCACGTTGTTGATGTCCCTCCACACCCTCTCTACCCTACTTCTGACCCCTCACTTCCTTAGCTTCATTTCTCCCCTCCCCTGGGAACCAGAGGGGCATGTTCCCTGCATTTACACTGACTCAGACACTGGTCCTCTCTCTCTCTCTCTCTCTCTCCTCTTTGGCCCCTCCCTCCATCTCCACCCCTCACAATCACTACCGCCACCACAACCCTCCCTGTCACCCCCGAGCCACTATCAATCCTCACCATTAACACCATCCTGCGACGTTCCATCTTTGCAGCCACGACCCTCAACCCTCCACTACCACTCACTATCACCACCCTTCTTCATAACTACCGTCCCTCAGCATCCACTAATTCTGTTAGGTTAATACTACCCTTCACTGTCACTATTCCTCACAACCATTCATAACCTCCATCCTCCACCACCACCCTCTACCACCACTCACCACCACCACCCTCTACCACCACCACCCACCACCACCACCCTCTACCACCACTCACCACCACCACCCTCTACCACCACTCACCACCAACACCCACCACCACCCACCCTCCACCAACACCCACCACCACCACCCACCCATCTTCCCCTACCTCATTATACATGTGCCTTGATCCTCCTCCCTATGCCTCCCCTCAACCCTCCCCCACCCCCTCCCCTTTTTCCCTCCAGGCTACAAACAGCAGCGCATCGTACACTGGGTGTGATGGACCGTATAATGACTTTCTTGAGCAATTAAACAACTAGTCCTTACCAAAAAATCCAATCACAAATACAAACACACACACACACACACACACACACACACACACACACACACACACACCACACACACACACACACACACACACACACATATTGATAGAGAGAGAGAGAGATTGAGTAAAAGTAGTGAGCAAGTGGAATGACCTGAAAGGGCGGTAGGAGAAGCTAATTCCACTCATAATAAAATTTATCCATTAGAGATTTATCCAAAATTTAGAGATAAGTTTAAACTCACACTGTATGAAATGGCAAACTATCTTATTACTAAAGATACGATATATAAAATCCTTGCACTGAATCCACATTTCTCTTTCAGTAGATAAACGACATATGAGATTAACAAGCAACTGGTGTATTGCGAAGACTAATAATAACAAACAACGTCTCTCTTATAACCGGAGCCGGTCGGCCGAGCGGACAGCACGCTGGACTTGTGATCCTGTGGTCCTGGGTTCGATCCCAGGCGCCGGCGAGAAACAATGGGCAGAGTTTCTTTCACCCTATGCCCCTGTTACCTAGCAGTAAAATAGGTACCTGGGTGTTAGTCAGCTGTCACGGGCTGCTTCCTGGGGGTGGAGGCCTGGTCGAGGACCGGGCCGCGGGGACACTAAAGCCCCGAAATCATCTCAAGATAACCTCAAGATAACCTCAAGATAACCCTGTAATATTTCCATATCGCAAACAATTATATATTAGCCAAAAGACCTTCCATTGATGTATAATGATTAACTGTAAATACTTAGCTATTGAAATGGAACGTTCTCTGTAACTAGCTGACATTACAATTATAAAGTGTACGGGATAGATAGAATTGTTAATGTAATAATCTCCATTAAGGTCTGATAAAGACCTTTTGTACCATCTGTAATCCTTTTTTGCGCTACCGCTCACTAGATGAGTATGGGGTGCACAATAAACCACCAACCGCCTCCGACGGCAACAATCAAATCAAGGTTAGCGAGCTATGTCAGTTGGCAACGGGCGCCAGATAGTAGGGACCCCAGGAGCTAAAACTTGCTTCGCAGCACATGTAGATTAGTAGACACACACACACACACACACACACACACACACACACACACACACACACACACACACAACCCTCCACCAAATGACAGGAGACCCAGTCAAGAGTATGAAAACAACAACAAGGCAGTTAACACTATAATTGAGAGGGCAGCCTCTGCTGCCTGTAGAAATAGATCCCACCTGCTCATCATGGGCGACTTCAATCACGGAAAGATTGACTGGGAGAACAAGGAACCGCATGGAGGCGAGGATACGTGGAGAGCCAAACTATTGGAGGTGGTGACAAGCAACTTTTTAACGCAGCATGTCGGAGAACCCACAAGGATGAGAGGCAATGACGAACCAGCGAGACTCGACCTAGTCTTCACTCTGAACGACTCCGACATAAGAGAAATCGGTTTTGAGGACCCAGTAGGAATGAGCGACCACAGTGTACTGGTGTTTGAGTACTTGATTGAAGAAGGGTTATTGAACTCGAGGAGGGATACCGAAACCAAAAGGTTAGCATACCGAAAGGGAAACTATGAGGGGATAAGAAAATTCCTAACAGATATAGCATGGGAAACAGAGCTCAGGGGAAAGACGGCCCAAGATATGATGGATTACATCACGCAGAAGTGCAAGGACGCAGCAAACAAGTTTGTCCCAGTCCAAAAGGAAAACAGAGAAATGAAGATGAGAAACCCATGGTTTAATCAAAGATGTAGGCTAGCTAAGCAGCAAAGTAAAAGGGCATGGAGAAACTATAGGAATAACAGGACACTGGAGAGCAGAGAAAGATACCAGAATGCCAGGAATGAATATGTCAGGATGAGAAGAGAGGCAGAAAGACAATACGAAAATGACATCGCAAGCAAGGCAAAGACTCAGCCTAAATTGTTGCATAGCCACATTAGGAGAAAAACAACAGTAAAGGAACAGGTTATGAGATTAAGGATAGGGGCGGAAGGATTCACTACAAATGACAAGGAAGTGTGTGAGGAATTGAATAAGAAATTCCAGGAGGTCTTCACCTTAGAACAAGGAGAAATTCCAGAGGTAAGTGAGGGAATAGCTAACCAGGAACCACTGGAAGAGTTTGAGATTACCAGTGGGGAAGTAAGGAAGTGTTTACTAGAGTTGGACGTGACGAAGGCTATAGGCCCAGATGGAATCTCCCCTTGGGTTCTAAAGGAAGGAGCAAGAGAACTGAGCCTACCACTCTCCATAGTGTATAACAAATCACTGGCAACAGGGGAACTGCCAGATATTTGGAAAGCAGCTAACGTAGTCCCGATATACAAGAAAGGGGATAGACAGGAGGCACTGAACTACAGGCCAGTGTCCCTAACCTGCATACCATGCAAGCTGATGGAGAAGATTGTGCGAAAAAAACTAGTGGAGCATCTGGAGCGAAGGAACTTTGTAACACAGCATCAACATGGGTTCAGGGATGGCAGGTCCTGCCTCACAGGGTTACTTGAATTCTACGACCAGGCAACAAAAATAAGGCAAGAAAGAGAAGGGTGGGCAGACTGCATATTTTTGGATTGTCAGAAAGCCTTTGATACAGTGCCACACAAGAGGCTAGTGCGAAAGTTGGAGATGCAGGCTGGAGTGAGAGGGAAGGTACTCCGGTGGATAGAGGAATACCTAAGCAACAGGAGACAACGAGTCTGTGTGAGGGGTGAAGTCTCAGATTGGCGAGACGTCACAAGTGGAGTCCCGCAGGGGTCAGTCCTCGGACCTATACTGTTTCTGGTATATGTAAATGATCTCCCAGAGGGTATAGATTCGTTCCTCTCAATGTTTGCCGACGATGCAAAAATTATGAGGAGGATTGAAACAGAGGATGATAGTAGGAGGCTACAAGATGACCTGGATAGACTGAGTGAATGGTCCAACAAATGGCTGTTGAAGTTCAACCCGAGTAAATGCAAAGTAATGAAACTAGGCAGTGGAAACAGGAGGCCAGGCACAGGATACAGAATAGGAGATGAAGTACTTAATGAAACAGACAGAGAGAAAGATCTAGGAGTTGATATCACACCAAACCTGTCTCCTGAAGCCCACATAAAGAGAATAACGTCTGCGGCATATGCGAGGCTGGCTAACATCAGAACGGCGTTCAGGAACCTGTGTAAGGAATCATTCAGAATCTTGTACACCACATATGTAAGACCAATCCTGGAGTATGCGGCCCCAGCATGGAGCCCGTACCTTGTCAAGCACAAGACGAAGCTGGAAAAAGTCCAAAGGTATGCTACTAGACTAGTCCCAGAACTAAGAGGCATGAGTTATGAGGAAAGGCTGCGGGAAATGCACCTCACGACACTGGAAGACAGAAGAGTAAGGGGAGACATGATCACAACCTACAAAATCCTCAGGGGAATCGACCGGGTAAACAAGGACGAACTTTTCAACACTGGTGGGACGCGAACAAGGGGACACAGGTGGAAGCTGAGTACCCAAATGAGCCACAGAGACGTTAGAAAGAACTTTTTCAGTGTCAGAGTAGTTAGCAAATGGAATGCATTAGGAAGTGATGTGGTGGAGGCTGACTCCATTCACAGTTTCAAATGTAGATATGATAGAGCCCAATAGGCTCAGGAATCTGTACACCAGTTGATTGACGGTTGAGAGGCGGGACCAAAGAGCCAGAGCTCAACCCCCGCAAGCACAATTAGGTGAGTACAATTAGGTGAGTACACACACACACACACACACACACACACACACACACACTCACACACCGATTTTCAAGAAAGGTGATAGGAAGGAGGCACTTAACTACAGACCCGTATCACTGGCAAGCATCCCCTGCAAAATACTTGAAAGAATAATTAGGCTAAGACTTGTTGAGCACCTGGAGAGCATTGGGTTTGTAAACTTGCACCAACATGGGTTCTGGACAGGGAAATCATGCCTAACAAACCTTTTAGAATTCTATGATAAAGTAACAAGGATAAGGCAGGACAGAGAAGGCTGGGCAGACTGCATATTTCTTGACTGCCAAAAGGCCTTTGATACAGTACCGCACATGAGACTGCTATACAAACTTGAGAGGCAGGCAGGAGTAAGCGGAAAGGCCCTAGCATGGGTGAAGAACTACCTAACAGGAAGGAGCCAGAGGGTAATGGTAAGGGGCGAGAAGTCGGATTGGTGAACAGTAACACGTGGAGTACCTCAAGGATCGGTGCTGGGACCAATCCTCTTTCTAATTTACGTAAATGATATGTTTACAGGAGTGGAATCATACATGTCAATGTTTGCGGATGACGCAAAATTAATGAGAAGAGTTGTGACAGACGAGGATTGTAGGATCCTCCAAGAGGACTTAAACAGGTTGCAGAGTTGGTCAGGGAAATGGCTACTGGAGTTCAACACCAGGAAATGTAAAGTTATGGAAATGGGATCAGGTGATAGGAGACCAAAGGGACAGTACACAATGAAGGGGAACTGCCTACCTGTAACGACTCGAGAAAGAGACCTGGGAGTGGATGTGACACCTAGTCTAACTCCTGAGGCACATATAAATAGGATAACGACAGCAGCGTACTCTACACTGGCGAAAGTTATAACTTCATTCAGAAACCTAAGTGAGGAAGCTTTTAGGGCGCTTTACACTGCCTACGTGAGACCAGTCTTAGAGTATGCCGCGCCATCATGGAGCCCCCACCTGAAGAAACACATAAGGAAACTGGAGAAGGTTCAGAGGTTTGCGACGAGGCTTGTCCCAGAGTTACGAGGGATGGGATATGAAGAGCGTCTGAAGGAACTGAACCTTACGACACTAGAGAAAAGAAGGGAGAGAGGAGACATGATAGGGACATATAAAATACTCAGGCGAATTGACAAAGTGGACATAGACGAAATGTTCACACGTAATAATAACAGAACGAGGGGACATGGATGGAAACTGGAAACTCAGATGAGTCACAGAGATGTTAGGAAGTTTTCTTTTAGCGTGAGAGTAGTGGAGAAATGGAATGCACTTGGGGAACAGGTTGTGGAAGCAAATGCTATTCATACTTTTAAAACTAGGTATGATAGGGAAATGGGACAGGAGTCATTGCTGTAAATAACCGATAGCTGGAAAGGCGGGATCCAAGAGTCAATGCTCGATCCTGCAAGCACATATAGGTGAGTACAAATAGGTGAGTACACACCGTACAGCTCTGCTAGGTAAATACAAACAAATCCCACCCAGCAAGCACTCAGCCACACACACAAGCCACATTCAGTAGTTTCAAAGCGTTATATGACAAAGAGTGCTGGGAAGACGGGACACCACGAGCGTAGCTCTCATCCTGTAACTACACTTAGGTAATTACACACACACACACACACACACAGAAGGTGGTGGAGGCCAAGACCGTCAGTAGTTTCAAAGCGTTATATGACAAAGAGTGCTGGGAAGACGGGACACCACGAGCGTAGCTCTCATCCTGTAACTACACTTAGGTAATTACACACTATGATCAAACTGGTGACGAGACATATAATGACTTACCAGACACATAAACTAAGCAGCTTTCCTCATTATCCTATTTCCTTTCCTGTTGAATTACACGAATTTCTCTATTACTATTTTCCCCTATTTTCATTGTGCCTTATTCCCAGTTTGGCGAGGACTTGGTAGCGTACCAGGAGGCTACCAGGTATGGCACAAATAGGTAAGTGCACTCACACACACAAAGCTGGAAAAACATTCAGAGGGACAGAAAAAAAAAGGAAATTACTAATTACCTGAGTACCAAGTGTGGGCGTGTCTGCGGCTGGGGGAGAAACCAACCAGAACCACAGAGAGTGTGGGAGAGGGAGAGAGAGAGGCGGCTTCCAGTCTCCCCTAGATCAGTGCTCCTCGTTCCATGCGGATGCACGCAACGAAGTTACTCGCTAAAACACCCCGAGGGAGCCCTTGATGCGGGATCTGAGGGATATTTCACTCGACTAGAACTATTTTTTAAGTGCTGCGACGGTAGGGGGAGAGGCATAAGGGGGAGGGGTGGGGGTGGTTGTAAGGGGAAGAAATTAAGGGGTTTAAGGGATAGTGGGAGAGTCGTAAAGGGGGGGGGGAGGGTTATGAGGGAAGATGTGGCTGTGCTCGTTTACATGTACACATATGTGTACCACATGCTTCCCGATGTACTCACATACGACTCACACAAGCCTCATGAGTGACACTTCACGAGTGACTCACACACTCATCACACGCACGCTTCATAATTGACTCATAGAAGCCTCATTAATGACTCACACGACTCATTAATGTCGCATACAAGCCGCTTGAATGATTCTCACAAGCCTCGTGAGTGACTCGCAACTCACGTCACATTTGCACTTCAAAGTAATATATACCGACATCTCTAAGAGGACGGCCCGCGAGACCAACAAACTATCTGATAGTCGCACGAACTGACGGACCGACGATAGTTTGAACGCACTAATTGACGGACAGCCAATCGGATGGACGGACGATCTAAGACCTGCCAAAGTCTTGACCTAAGACTTGGCAGTATGGGCGCCCTCGCTGGTAATTGAATGAGGAGGCGGAGTAAATCTTGCGACCTCCTGCACCCTCACAGAGAATAACAATGAGGGTGTAAGGCGACCTCTTGATGCCTTGTGATGTCGCCTCATAGCAGATTCAACAGCATTTGGTCCTTAAGGCGAATCTGATCCCTCAGTGTTTTTATATAGAGAATTCAACTCCTCGTATCTTTGTCGTATGGGAATTAATTAATGATTTGAAATTGATATATGGCATATTACACTTTTTCCTGGAATATCTGAGGTTGAATTGGGGGATAGATGCTCTCAGAGTACCATTTGTGAGTGTCAACTGCGTCAAGTAGTAGCTAGATAACACAAGGTTATAAAATATAATGAAGCTATAATAAAGCATTTCAATAATAATAATAATGTGATAATAATGACTATGGTGAATTTCAAACAATTCCAACTTTAATATTGCGCCAATGTACAAGGCCAGCTCTACCACCTAATCACTACACCAAGCCCCCTCTACCACCTAATCACTACACCAAGCCCCCTCTACCACCTAATCACTACACCAAGCCCCCTCTACCACCTAATCACTACACGAAGCCCCCTCTACCACCTAATCACTACACCAAGCCCCCTCTACCACCTAATCACTACACCAAGCCCCCTCTACCACCTAATCACTACACCAAGCCCCCTCTACCACCTAATCACTACACGAAGCCCCCTCTACCACCTAATCACTACACCAAGCCCCCTCTACCACCTAATCACTACACCAAGCCCCCTCTACCACCTAATCACTACACCAAGCCCCCTCTACCACCTAATCACTACACCAAGCCCCCTCTACCACCTAATCACTACACCAAGCCCCCTCTACCACCTAATCACTACACCAAGCCCCCTCTACCACCTAATCACTACACCAAGCCCCCTCTACCACCTAATCACTACACCAAGCCCCCTCTACCACCTAATCACTACACCAAGCCCCCTCTACCACCTAATCACTACACGAAGCCCCCTCTACCACCTAATCACTACACCAAGCCCCCTCTACCACCTAATCACTACACGAAGCCCCCTCTACCACCTAATCACTACACCAAGCCCCCTCTACCACCTAATCACTACACCAAGCCCCCTCTACCACCTAATCACTACACCAAGCCCCCTCTACCACCTAATCACTACACCAAGCCCCCTCTACCACCTAATCACTACACCAAGCCCCCTCTACCACCTAATCACTACACCAAGCCCCCTCTACCACCTAATCACTACACCAAGCCCCCTCTACCACCTAATCACTACACCAAGCCCCCTCTACCACCTAATCACTACACCAAGCCCCCTCTACCACCTAATCACTACACCAAGCCATTAGCACCACAGCACACCCCTCTCCCCCCACTATACCACCACAATACAATGTATCTTTTAGGAGCCAAGGTCCTGATAAACTAGTGCCAAGTCTGAGGTGAAAAATCAGTTTTAAACCATAGATAAAACATGGGAGTGAATACCACCTTCGGGGAGGGACCTGGCCACCACCTATCTCCTGGCTGGCTCCGTGAGGGGCGGGCGGGGGTAGGTGGGTGGGCTTGCACTCTCGTAAATTATTTATGGCTACTTCCTTTTACTTCCCCTCCTCCTGCTCCTCCTCCTCTTCCCCTCCTTCTCCTCTGCCTTCTACCGAAGCTCTTGATTTGTATGTTTCGAACGCGTGAGGTCACTTCTTAAGATTTTAGGGTGGATAGGACTTCTTAAGGTATTGGGGTGGATAGGACAGGAGACAGACAGAGAGAGAGAGAGAGAGAGAGAGAGAGTGAGAGAGTGAGAGAGTGAGAGAGTGAGAGAGTGAGAGAGTGAGAGAGTGAGAGAGTGAGAGAGTGAGAGAGTGAGAGAGAGAGAGAGAGAGAGAGAGAGAGAGAGAGAGAGAGAGAGAGAGAGAGAGAGAGAGAGAGAGAGAGAAAGAAAGAAAGAGAAAGAGAGAACGCACTGTGTAGAATGAATCATTTACATGAAAAACTACACTCAGTAATTGAGTTAGCCACAAAAAAAACATATGCAGATTTAAGGTTATTTGATTCACTAATACATCAGTACCTGCACTGAAGTATCCTATTAGTGGCTCTTGACCCTATAATGTCAAGGAAGGGCTCCCCCTCATACTCTGGACCCCCACGACGTCAAGGAAGGGCTCCCCCTCATACTCTGGACCCCCACGACGTCCAGGAAGGGCTCCCCCTCATACTCTGGACCCCCACGACGTCCAGGAAGGGCTCCCCCTCATACTTTGAACCCCACGACGTCATGGAAGGGCTCCCTCCTCATTCTCTGGACCCCCACGACGTCAAGGAAGGGCTCCCCCCTCATACTCTGGACCCCACGACGTCAAGGAAGGGCTCCTCCTCATACTCTAGACCCCACGACGTCAAGGAAGGGCTCCCCCTCATACTCTGGACCCCACGACGTCAAGGAAGGGCTCCCCCCTCATATTCTGGACCCCACGACGTCAAGGAAGGGCTCCTCCTCATACTCTAGACCCCACGACGTCAAGGAAGGGCTCCCTCTCATACTCTGGACCCCACGACGTCAAGGAAGGGCTCCCCCTCATACTCTGGACCCCACGACGTCAAGGAAGGGCTCCCCCTCATACTCTGGACCCCACAACGTCAAGGAAGGGCTCCCCCTCATACTCTGGACCCCACGACGTCAAGGAAGGCCTCTCCCTCATACTCTGGACCCCACGACGTCAAGGAAGGGCTCCCCCCTCATACTCTGGACCCCACGACGTCAAGGAAGGGCTCCTCCTCATACTCTAGACCCCACGACGTCAAGGAAGGGCTCCCTCTCATACTCTGGACCCCACGACGTCAAGGAAGGGCTCCCCCTCATACTCTGGACCCCACAACGTCAAGGAAGGGCTCCTCCTCATACTCTGGACCCCACAACGTCAAGGAAGGGTCTCTACACTTAAACATAAATAATAATCTGGAACATTTGAAGGCTCGGAGTCCCATCTTGAGCCTTCCACAGTGGCCACATGGGAGGCAGACATTGCCTGCAACCAGGCTGATGCCATTATGTTGGCGCCTTGCCAGGGCTCTCTACTCCCCTAACACAGTTTGCAGAACTGAGCTCCAACTCCTGAGCTCTGCCTTTCCAGACGCTGTTCCTTGTCGTGTCTGTTTGTAAAAACTATGACTGGTGGTACAGCTCTGCCAGCAAACTTTACAATCTTACCGCAGAGTCTCGCAATGTTGTCATAGTTGCAGCGACGTTGAGACAACGTTCATTTTCTGCTGTATGATCAGCCCACAACCATCTGGCAATCATGCCTCCACTACTTTACTACTTTACTCAGTAGTAAAGTTACTACTTTACTACTTTATAGTTCATTGTTCATTTGTTAACTGCTGACACTGGGAAACCTATTTATTATGTATCTGTGGCACATTCGATTCCGTGTGTGTGCCGTGTTGCTGTGCCACCCATGCCAAATAGTCTTTGTCTCTCTTGTCTATTCCTTTGTGTGTAGTGTATGTGGTGATCATGTCTCCTCAAAAACGTGTGACTGGGCAACTTGTTCTCTCGGTTAATATATTGCATTTTGACATAAAAATTATCCTACGGACAAAACATGATGTATTATAAAGCTTAGCTGCTCACAAATATTCAGGTTTTATACGCGTGGGGTTGCTCGGTTAGGTTAGAGAGAGAGAGAGAGAGAGAGAGAGAGAGAGAGAGAGAGAGAGAGAGAGAGATTCAGAATCAACTTAGAGGATGAAGGGGAATGGAAAAAACCTGATTTTAATAATTGTAATAATTCAATTCATATCACACTTCTAATAAAGGTTAGGCTCGGGTGTTTTAGCACACTATTTTCTGCCCGTTTTGGCAACTGTAGACGACAGGCTGGACTGGAAGTGTGGCTGTGGGCGGCCTCTCCCTCCACCCTATCTCCCTGTTATCCTCTGCATACCTTTATTCAAACATGGAAAGCGGATATACCCCTGCATAATAGTGGTTGGTACCCATGCATAGTAGTGGTACTCGTACATAAGGGTACCAAGGGTCCCGGTAGTACAGTCGGGTTTGTTCTCGACGCACAATCGAGAATTCCGGGCTCGAATCCCGGGCGGAACAGAAATAGCTGGGCACATTTCCTTTTATCTAATGCCGCTGTTCACCTAGCAGTAAGTAGGTACTCAAGAGTTAGTCAGCTTGTAGTGGGGTTGCATCCTGGGCGGGGTCAGCAATTCGGCCTTGGGGGGGTGGACCTAGATATAAACCTAACGTGTATGAATACCCTCTGGCTTCCTGTCCCCCCTGTTATAATGAATTATAACATTGTGGTCCCCATACATAACAGCGAAACACATGTAACAAGTGTGAGAGAGACACGTAACGGCAGCTCTTTAACATAACATAATTTATCTGATAAATTTAATTTAAAATAAGATAAATAACAGATATCTGATATTCATTAACATAACGTCAATATTCTCATACACAACCGAACGCCACTACTGGCGAGTGTCACAATAATAACAACGTTCACTTGTACACAAGAAAAACATATGAACTATAAAGAAATGCAGCGAGTTTGTGTTAGCAAAACCACATCTGTCGTAAATCTGTTGACTTGTAGCCATCTGCCCCTCGAGCTGGGATATGCAGGTGGCTTTGATGGCCGCTGTGCAATAAGCAAGCACATGTTGCAACGTTGACGTCGGCATCAATATCAACATTTCTCCCCAAAAAAATGTTTAATGGCGGCCTCTGTTCAACGAACACACCAGCACGCGGGGTCAGTGATCAGCCAGCAACGTTAGGGGAAGGTGTGGATAACTAGTTCATGTATGTTTGTTGTTGTTATAGATTCAGCTACTCGGAACACAACGTTCCAAGTAGCACGTGTTATGGTCAGCACGTAACTTAGCTGGTACAGGAGCGGGGCAAGTAGCACGGGTTATGGTGAGCCCGTAGTGGACTTACCTGGCACAGGAGCGGTGTTGTGTGCGTTCATGTAATATGCGCGATATATTTATATATCGTGCACAAGGGAGAGGAGGAGGGAGATGGTATTATTGGGAAATGCCCACCAAGAGTGGACAGGACAGAGAGGCACGGGAAGGCGAGAGCGAGAGAGAGAGAGAGAGAGAGAGAGAGAGAGAGAGAGAGAGAGAGAGAGAGAGAGAGAGAGAGAGAGAGAGAGAGAGAGAGAGAGAGAGGGAGGGAGGGAGGGAGGGGGGGAGAGAGAGAGAGGGAGGGAGTGAGGGAGGGAGGGAGGGAGGGAGGGAGGGAGGGAAGGAGGGGGGGGAGAGAGAGAGGAGAGAGAGAGAGAGAGAGAGAGAGAGAGAGAGAGAGAGAGAGAGAGAGAGAGAGAGAGAGAGAGAGAGAGAGGGAGGGAGGGAGGGAGGGAGGGAGGGAGGGAGGGGGGGAGGAAGAGAGAGGGAGGGAGTGAGGGAGGGAGGGAGGGAGGGAGGGAGGGAGGGAGGGAGGGAGGGAGGGAAGGAGGGGGAGAGAGAGAGAGAGAGAGAGAGAGAGAGAGAGAGAGAGAGAGAGAGAGAGAGAGAGAGAGAGAGAGAGAGAGAGAGAGAGAGAGAGAGAGAGAGAGAGAGATTCAGAATCAACTTAGAAGATGAAGGGGAATGGAAAAAAACCTTGATTTTAATAACTGTAATAATTCAATTCATATCACACTTCTAATAAAGGAAGCATTTGCATTACATTTCTTGTCAATAAGAGCATGAATACCGTACAACTCAACAGACTATTCGTGCCACTGAGTTTGGTAAAATGACAAACGCTCCGATCATTTTACTCTACATTAATAAACTACTTTATCATGAATACATGCAATTCCTCTTGGAGAACTAATAACCATTAGAATAAATACTACACTCGAATGCAAGATAGTTACTGAACGTAAATTGAAAATTCATCACATACCCGTCATTCAGTAATCTACTATTCAATGATGACGGTGATATCATATTCCAAAATATATTGTAAAAAAGTCTCATAAATAATAATCTGAATATTAGATCACAGAACGTGAACCTCGCAATAATAATATATGAATGAACTCTGAACACACTCATGTTCATACGTAATTGATTGAAATTCGACAAGGCTGCTTGTGTTAATGGGTCGCAGTATTCATCTATTTAATTATGGTTTATCGACGTATCTATTGGAAGGACTATGAGCTAATCGTTTTGTTGTTGTTCAAGATTCGCTACCTGGAAGAAAAAGTTCCAAGTAGCACGGGCTATGGTGAGCCCGTAGTAATTTATGGGTTAATCGTTGATCCTTTTTTGAATTTTGCATTGATGGTCTAGTACATACACCAGACCATAAGAGTTGTGAAGACGACAGAAGGCCTAGTGGCTCATATACAGCTATTCCAATTTATAACTACCCAATCGTTCATGTGTCTAACCAACCCATCGAGACAACCCAGCGATCCCACCTCTTATTATGTGGCTCAGTAAATTGCTACATAAATCAACAACCGTATTTTGAAACCAATATTTACCCAGGTCTTTGTTTTACAGGATGAATCGACCCTCGATTCGACGAAAACTCGATCAGTCGACCCTGTATGTGAATCCTCCTTAATGGTAAGTACGAGACTTATTTGTTGTCCTGATATGAGACCTCGACAAGCGTCGTTTGGTGGAAAACATCTAGTTGTATTTCTTAAGTCCATCCTTAGTCTTACCCGCTCCTTCGCCCCTTATCCTCACATTCATTTCAAGTGCTATATCGTCCTACTGACTTAGTTCTTCAGACTCATGCTTACCTTACCTTATCCTCTAGAAACAACGAAGATGCGAATACAGCCCATTGCAATTGAAAATGCAATGGATGGGACCTCATTAGCCATCCACCAAACACGACCGTTGATTTCCACCGGCTTCTTCAATTATGAGTCACGAATTCACTCTTGCCTAATTCGTATTTAAAAGTTTAAGTTATTTTTCCTGGTTGTTCAAACGCTGGCGCTCTCGTGGCATTAAATTCCCCTTGAATTCCTCGAGAGATAAAGTTCTATGGAAATGCTTGATGTTGAGGGTTGAGAGAGACGTAGTCTGACGCATGACTTAAGTTACGTCTTTATAGGCGTCCTGGGGCCAGATTGACGAAGCAGTTACGCAAGTACTTACGAACGTGAACATCTTTCCTCAATCTTTAACGGCTTTGGTTACATGTATTAAACAGATTACAAGTATGAAAACTTCCCAATCAACTGTTGTTATTGTTATAAACAGCCTCCTGGTGCTTCGGAGCTCATTAACTGTTTAATTATTGTAAACAAAGCCGCCGAAGATTGAGAAAAGATGGACAGGTTCGTAAGTGCTTGCGTAACTGCTACGTGAATCTGGCCTCCAGGAGGGGCCGATACGTCGCCACAGGTGTTTTTGCTGAGGGGCCTTTGGGGCCGTGACGGTCTGCAATCATGGGGGGGGGGGCCTGTGCCCCCTGTCACCAGGCAGCCTCCATTGGCCTGGAGTTCTCTAGGATTGCTTCCTACCACGCGGTGGAGGTGGTAATGATTGATATGCTCCGTGTCCCAGTGGAGTCTGTATGTGGTGTGCAGCTGCTTACGGACGGCGGCCGATAGTCAAGTTCCACTCCCCGGCGATTTATCAAGGTCTCGTCACGCGCTATGATGGGCGCTCCTTCGATCTTCCTGGAGATGGTGGGTCGGTGACCCTCTCCGACCGTTGTGGTACCACGACGTATATGTGGCAGTGCATGGGATGCCCTTTGAGTTCCCTGAGGATCTCCTACGTCGGTTCTTTGCCCGGTTTGGGCGGGTCCTCCATGTGAGGATGAATGCTGTCCCTACCGGGAGATGGAAGGGGGTCCCGTGTGGGACTCTCGCCATGCGCCTCCGGGATCCTGTACCGTCCTCCATCATGCTGTTGGGGCTCCCGATTCGTGTTTTTCACGCAGGACAACCTCGGACCTGTTTCGGGTGCGCCCTACCTGGTCACCTGGCCGCGGGGTGAGGAGCGCCGGGTCACCCCTGTTAATCTTCATGGGTTAAATCATGGGTTCGTATCCTGGCCGGAGAGGATTTACTGGGCGCAAATCCTTAACTGTAGCCTCTGTGTAACTCAACAGTAAAATGTGTACTTAGGTTGTAACAACGATTCTTCGCGGCAGGGGATCGTATTCCAGGGACCTGCCCGAAACGCTACGTGCACTAGTGGCTCTACAAGAATGTAACAACTCTTGTATATATCTCAAAAAAAAAAAAAAACTTTTTCAGGAGGAGGATTTTCCCCCGCTGTCGGCCCCGGACCTGTCTCAACGCTGTCGGCCCCGGACCTGTCTCAACGCTGTCGGCCCCGGACCTGTCTCAACGCTGTCGGCCCCGGACCTGTCTCAACGTGATGGACCGTGTGATGATTCCCTGCTGGTTTCTGCCCCGGTGTTGGGTGGTGGTGTGGATGTTGACGTGTGGGTTGGGGCGGCCCCGCCCCGGCCCCGCCCCGGCCCCGCCCCCGCCTCCGACGTCCCTGCCTCCGACGTCCCTGCCTCCGACGTCCCTGCCCCTGTCGCCCCAGCCCGCCCCGTCTCGGCCGCCCATATGCCTGCTCCGTCCCTGCATGCGGCGTCTCCTGTCCCTTTGGATGTTCGCGGCGAGGAGTCTCCTGCTGTGTGTGGTCCGGTGCCCTCGGCCGTGGAGGCTGCGGTTCTCAGGGGCCGGACCTTGAAGGCGCGTCCTTCGGAATGTTGTTGTGGAACAGGATGATGGGGGTGGTAGCTCAGATGACCGGCAGCTTGTCTCCAAGCGTTCGAGGCGGGTCCGGAGTGTGTCTCCCCTTCGTGGGGTGCCTTGGGTGGAGGTGGAAGAGTACGATGATCCGGCGTTTGCTGCTGAGGTTGGGGGTAATGTGGGGGGGGGAGCTCTGTGCTGCCTCCGGAGTCGCCCCCTGTGCCTACTGCTGATGACTCCTCACGGTGGGAGGTTGCTCCTGCCGCACGGGACCTCGTCGTGGTCTTACGGAAGGATGTGCGCCAAGGTGCCTCTGCTCCTCTGCTCGGTGGCGGGTTCCCCGACTCGTCTGTGTCCTCTGCGGGTTCCCCTAGTGTGCAGCCCCGTGTGCAGCCTCGTGCGCCGGTCGGTACAAAGCCTCAAAGCTCCCGGGGCACCTCCAAGTGCCGATTCCAGTGCGAAACCCTTTAGTGTGGACCCCTTCCCTGTGCTCGCGGCCGCCGGGGGCGTGGTCCCTCGGTCACGGGTGTTGGACTTCGTTTGGGACGACAGGGTGCGCGAGGGCCCGTGGTGCTCGTTGACTATTTGGGTTCCGAGGTTAAAGGGGTTTATTTATGGGGTGCCTGATTGGATGCCTCGGCCTTGTGTGTCTCCTGGCACACCGGTGTCCGAAGATGCCCAGCTGGTCTGGGAGGCGTACTGCTTGCGCTTCCCAGCACAGGAGTTTCCGGACAAGTATGGTTAGTGCCTGTGTTTGCTTGTATACTTCATGTCTGTGATCTTGTTACCGTGTCTGCGGTTCTATGTCTATTTTGTCTCCGTGTTCGGTTTCGCCCTGTTGGGCGGTGTGCTTGTGTGTGTTCCGAGTGCATTTTGTTTGTTTCTTTTGGTTGTGCTGTGTGTGTTTTGTGTTCTGTTGCTTGTGTTGTTTCTAGGGCTGTTTGTGTGCGTGCCGGTTCCTGCGTGTGTTCCGGTTATGACTTCCTGTCTGTCTTGGCTTCTAGTACTGCTTGTGTAGCCCTTCAGGCTGGCTTGTGTTACTAGATTTGTATGTATTTTGTACCATATCGTTCTGTGTCTTTTTCATGTTTCCTGTTGTATGCTTATTTCTTTTCTGTTTTATGTTTCCTTTGTTGACCAGACCACACACTAGAAATTGAAGGGACGACGACGTTTCGGTCCGTCCTGGACCATTCTCGTTTCGGTCCAGGACGGACCGAAACGTCGTCGTCCCTTCAATTTCTAGTATGTGGTCTGGTCAACATACTTCAGCCACGTTATTGTGACTCATCGCCTGCATGTTTCCTTTCTCTGTTGTTCTCATGGTTGTTTGTGCTTTATGGATTACTACTTGTACTGTTTTGTCTAACTGTTTTTATGTGTATTTAATGTACTTTATCAATAAAAAGAAAGAAAGAAAAGATACGTCGCCACATTTCATCCTTGTCATACGGGTGAGTTAGGAGTTTGTTTCCAGTCACGTTGTTACTCATGTCTAGGCGCTTCTCTTTACAATTAATCCGTGTACGCAAATGACAGTTTAGAAATGAATTATTCCATGAATTGACCTGTTGAACTGTTGTGATTGAGGCCTGGCAGTTATTGACTTCTTGCTGCGTTGATTTATGAAGTCATATGTACGGCTTCAATGACAAAATTGTCTAGTTCTTTCATATATATATATATATATATATATATATATATATATATATATATATATATATATATATATATATATATATATATATATATATGTATATATATATATATATATATATATATATATATATATATATATATATATATATTTATATATAATTATAATTATTATTTATATGAGTTTCACAAGTTTCTTAGAGCTTTACAAATTTAGCTTAGTAGTTAGAGCAACTTCTTACGGCGTTGTACTAATTACAAAATAGTATAATATAGTGCAGTAATAAGACGAAGCTCCAGACCTGGATCAGAAAACGGTACTCATTGAATGAATGATATTATTAGTTTGGTTGTGGAAAATGTAAAAAAAAAATCTACATAATTGGCCTGCTTGGGGGTGGAGAATTAGGGTGTGGGGAGAGTAGGGAGGAGGGGGGAGGGGGATGGCAGGCAAAGAATCAACAGAGAGGCTTATGAACACTTTCGCAGAC
>NC_091173.1:8736976-8780603 GCF_040958095.1 Procambarus clarkii
CTCTCTCTCTCTCTCTCTCTCTCTCTCTCTCTCTCTCTCTCTCTCTCTCTCTCTCTCTCTCTCTCTCTCTCTCTCTCTGTCTCTCTCTCTCACTCTCTCTCTCTCTCTCTCTCTCTCTCTCTCTCTCTCTCTCTCTCTCTCTCTCTCTCTCTCTCTCTATCTCTCTCTCTCTCTCTCTCTCTCTCTCTCTCTCTCTCTCTGTCTTTCTGTCTGTCTCTCTCTCTCTCTCTCTCTCTCTCGCCCGCGCGATAGCTAAATCCAAGCCCAGTCTGTCTGATTTGTGTGTTTAGATTTAAAGCGAAGGAAAGAGACGTGATATGTATTAATTTCCTCTCTCAATAACCGGGTATTTCCAACAAGCCAGGAAATTGACCCTGGGCGATATCGCGCTCTGTGATTCGTTTTAACTAAAGAAAATAATTGGCAAGTGAGAGCCGGGGATATGAGATGTGTGTATTTTGTAAGAGAGAAACAGGAATACAAATAGTGAAAAGTTCAGGATTATAGTGTATGTAGAAGAGAGAAAGGCTCAGAAAGACAGAATGTGTGTAGGAGAATGAGAAATAATGACCCAGAGAGACAAGATAAAAGATTAAAAGACTGTCACACACAGCTCAAAATTCTTTCCATTAATTTTGGAAACAATCGAGACAAAAGAGACACAACACATTTTATCGTCAGATTCAATTTCCTGGCGTCGGGATGGGATTGGAAATATGTGCGGATTATATCCCAGGCTACAACTGACTGGAGCTGTAGGGTTATGATTGTGACTGAAGTTGTAGGCTTAAGTTCCTGACTGGAGATAGGCTCATCTTCTTGACTGCGGGAAGGATCGAACCCAGTTATACAACCTGGACACGTCAAAGTCATCTGGCAACTATATTACAAACACATAAATTAATAAATATGCTGCAAATACACAGCACCTTAAAATTATACATATTCCATACAGTCATACATACAAAAATACTGAGCTCATTAACATTCATAAAAGACCTGTTAGTGTAAACTTTAATGTAAACGCTTTAAATATATGAAAGTTTAATTTTCATAACATTAAATTTGTGTTGGTAATATTAACACCAGCCGGTCGGGGAAGGCAGGTTAAAGGGGACAGGTCAGTCCAGCCAAGCAACTGGGGAGTACCACCAGACACTGAGTCTTCGTCCCTCTTGACGAAATCTTCCGGGTTCCTTACACACAGAGGCAAGACGTCCTTACCCTGGAAACACAAACCGAAACTGTCTCTATTTTCCGCTTGTTACAACTTGTAATAAAGTTGTTACATCTTGGCTTAACGTGTTTATGACGTATTAGAACGTTGTTACAACTTGCTATATTGGTTGTTATAACTGGTTAGGTGGTGTTAAAACTTGCTCGAACGTTGTACCAACGTCGTAGTTTCGGTGTGTGTGTTTGGTGGGTATAGCGAGTACTGCACTGTTGTTGAGATTAACAGCTATCAAACACAGAAGCGTTACCCAAACCACACACTAGAAAGTCAAGGGACGACGACGTTTCTGTCCGTCCTGGACCATTCTCACAATCGACTTGAGAATGGTCCTGGACGGGCCGAAACGTCGTCGTCCCTTCACTTTCTAGTGTGTGGTTTGGTCAACATATTTCAGCCACGTTATTGTGACTCCTCGTCTGCACAGAAGAATTACTAGGGTCACCAGAATTCCCTACCAACCAACCTGAATGAATACTTTAGTTCAAGACTGAAGTAAAGAAAGTGTACATACACTGGATATTGAGGTGGTACACCTTTAGATTCTAAAACTATCCAGCAATGAGATTATCTGGTACAGCGGCTATAAACCCCTGGGGCCAGATTCACGAAAGCACTTACGCAAACACCTACGAACCTGTACATCTTTTCTCAGTCTTTGTCGGCTTTGTTTACAATTATTAAACAGTTAATGAGCTCGGAAGCACCAGGAGGCTGTTTAGAACAATAACAACAGTTGAATGGCAAGTTTTCATGCTTGTAAACTGTTTAATAAATGTAACTAAAGCCGTCAAAGATTGAGGAAAGATGTACACGTTCGTAAGTGCTTGCGTAAGTGCTTTCGTGAATCTGACGCCTGATGTTCATCCAACGCAGATCATTCAGCACTGAAATAGGTGTATATAGGATCTGTTGAGTCCGTTTGTAGACAACATTGGGACCCGATTGCGTTGGGTGAGTAGGGTCCAGCATCTGAGAAACCCATGTATCCCTCTTTGTCATTGCTGTTATATATACCTAACTGAACCTAGCCTAACCCATCCTAACCAACCCCATCTAGCCTAGCCTAGCCTAACCTAGCATTATCTAGCCTAATCTATACTAGCTTGACCTAATGAAAAGAGAAGCTAATATGTTGAGTTTCATGTGTGGTTTGGGCGAGAGGTGATGACGTCACTGTGACGTCATCACATGCCGGTACAGTTTTTAGACTTTTCTGGACTTGCTTGTAACAACGTCCAGTGCCGCACTTGGACTTGTTTGTAACAACGTCCAGTGCCACACTGAAGTTCAATCGGCTCCCATTTTGACGTCAAAGCAACCCGCGACCAGCAACAGTCAAACAAACCAGGGCCAGGATTGATCAAACATTTCGGCAACCACCTGCGAAACAGGTACATCTTTCCTCGGTCATAGCGGCGTTTGTTTACATCTATTAAACAGTTTATGAGCTCCGAAACACCGGTGGGTTGTTTATAGCAATAATTACCTTGTGTTGGGATGGTTTAGAAGTTCGTAAAGTCTTTATTAAACGCAAATAGAGTTGACATAATTCAGGAGAGATATAGAGGTTTCGTAAGAGGTTGTGTAAATATTTGACGAATCCTGGCTTTCAACCAGAGAACATTGCCAGTCTTTTCATTACCTTCAGCGGGAACATTACAAACCTCGCCCCTCATCTTCACCTTCAAGCAAGATTATTTTCTTCTCTGCAAACTACCCACTGCTTCTCATATTCCTTTTATGACCGAGATATTTTTAGTCAATTAAACACCTGTCACCTGAACACCAGCCAATTAAGCATTTCTTGAGCATTTATAAATTAAATGTCTGCTAATCGAATACTTGCCAATTTAGCAGGCGTTAATTAAACATCCACTAAGCGAGACGTGTCAGTGAAGCAACTTTGAATTGAACAAGTGCCAATTAAGCACCTTCTATTTGAGCACGAACACCTTTTCTTACTGTAACCAAGTGATATTGGCGTGTGTCTTCACCTCCCCTATGGGGGTGTTGCCCCCCCTGACGTCATCCCTCAAGTTACGGGCTCACCATAGCCCGTGCTACTTGGAACTTTGTTCCAGGTAGCTAATCTTTAACAACAACAAACAACTCCCTCAACCCGTGCAAGAGTGCTCCCTCCCTCAGCTTCCTTCACACGCCTCAAGGATGTTTTAGCCCCACATTACTGATGCAGAAACTCCTGCGAGTCTGCTCCATGATTAACTATGGGGTAATGGACAGCGAAGGAATAGAGATGGAGGGAGGAGAATGGAGGAATATGATGGAGGGGAGAAGTACCGGTCAGCTGCTCACCAGGGGGGAGAAGTACCGGTCAGCTGCTTACCAGGGGGGAGAAGTACCGGTCAGCTGCTCACCAGGGGGGAGAAGTACCGGTCAGCTGCTCACCAGGGGGGAGAAGTACCGGTCAGCTGCTCACCAGGGGGAAGAAGTACCGGTCAGCTGCTCACCAGGGGGGAGAAGTACCGGTCAGCTGCTCACCAGGGGGGAGAAGTACCGGTCAGCTGCTCACCAGGCCCTCGGTTCTACTACATAGTAATAGATTTTCTCGGACGCTAACGGAATAGAGGAGAGAAGGATGGAAGCGGGATAGTAGAGAGGCCTCCAGGTGGGAGGGAAGGCATGGACTTAACCTCGTCGCTAAGAAGAAAGATGGAGCCTTCTTTAAGAAGAAGTCATGCACCTCCCTCCTGCAGGCCGTGTTGTAGTGTTGTATAATGCAGCGGCAGCGGCAGCGTGGGACCAGAAGTGAAGAGGTGGGTCGTGGGTAGAGATTTTGGAGCAGTGGTCGTGGGTAGAGATTTTGGAGCAGTGGTCGTGGGTAGAGATTTTGGAGCAGTGATCGTGGGTAGAGATTTTGGAGCAGTGGCCGTGGGTAGAGATTTTGGAGCAGGAGTCGTGTGAGAGATTTTGGACCAGGAGTCGTGGGTAGAGATTTTGGACCAGGAGTCGTGGGTAGAGATTTTGGAGCAGTGGTCGTGGGTAGAGATTTTGGAGCAGTGGTCGTGGGTAGAGATTTTGGAGCAGTGGTCGTGGGTAGAGATTTTGGAGCAGTAGTCGTGGGTAGAGATTTTGGAGCAGGAGTCGTGTGAGAGATTTTGGAGCAGTAGTCGTGGGTAGAGATTTTGGAGCAGGAGTCGTGTGAGAGATTTTGGAGCAGTAGTCGTGGGTAGAGATTTTGGAGCAGGAGTCGTGTGAGAGAGGCAGGCTGGCGCAGGCTGTGTGTATGTGTGAATGGCAGGCTGATGGCAGTGACATGAGCAAAAACACTGCTTAAATTAGAATTTATTCGTCTAAGACTTACTCCAATTACGTCACAACAGTTTAATCTGCAACAAATTATTCAACAACAATATATATTCCACAACAATTTATTCGACAAAGGGGGAGGATTCAGAGGTACATATTATTAAAGTGTGACTCCACACATCTTTCTCCAGTGTGCCATCATCTCTTTCATTGTGACTCTCCGATTCCTTCCTCAGATGTACTCCCCTGCGTGTAAGTGTGTTTGTAAGTGCACGTGTGTGTGTGTGAATATTGTTCATCGAGGATGTATACTTCTGTATGAATGAAAGCAAGGGGGAAATTGAGAAACGGGGAGATCTAGAGGTGGAAGAGAAGGAGAGGGACTTTGTTGACCAGACCACACACTAGAAGGTGAAGGGACGACGACGTCTCGGTCCGTCCTGGACCATTCTCAAGTCGATTGGTCGAGGAGAGGGACTTGAAAATAAAAACGTGTATGCAAATCAACCACTTACAGGTAGTCCCTTAAACATTGCCAGAAATGACACAGCTTAGCATAACTGATGCAATATTTCAAATATACAATTGTATCCATAATTTGCTACAGATAAATGAACCAAGTACTACACAAAGCTCAATAAATTATCAAATAATAACATAGCTCCTCCCTGACCTTTGGTCCGGTATCTTTAAAAGCTTACAGTTTTAAAGATAAGTAGTTAAGATAGATATTAGATAGGCATACAGATAGAAAGACAGACGTACAGACAAAAAAAATAGAAAGACTTAAAGTTATATATATATATATATATATATATATATATATATATATATATATATATATATATATATATATATATATATATATATATATATATATAGAGAGAGAGAGAGAGAGAGAGAGATAGATAGACAAAACCATACGTATAGATAGATAGAGATTCGAATAGACAGGTAAAGAGTCTAAAACTCACATTTAAGAAGGAACCTAAAGAACACCTGCATCAATAGTTATCTTATCCCTACATATGTACTTACATATCTTGGCTTTTAAAGATAGGAATCCCAGGACAGACAGCTGGAGCTTTGAGGAGGGCCTTCAAAGCTCACATATAAATAGCTAATGAGACATCCTGAGTCATTCAACGCACTAACGACTGTGAAAAAAAATTCTGTATTTTTGTATTCAGAGGACTGGCTGGGTTGTGGATCATTATTGTCGCTTCACAGTTAATACAGAGAAAATATACGCTTTTATGACTTATACATGTAAGTACATACATACATACATACATACATACATACATACATACATACATACATACATACATACATACATACATACATACATACATACATACATACATGATAGAGCCCAGTAGGCTCCACAATCTGTACACCAGTTGATTGACAGTTGTGAGGCGGGACCATTGAGTCAGCGCTCAACCCCCGCAAGCACAGCTTGGTGAGTGCGCGCACACACACGTGTCGTTTGTGTGCTTGCCTGCGTGTATGTGTCAGCAGGTGTGTGTGTCACTGGAGGTCTCCGGTCATATCATCTCTGGAAGCCTCGCGGCCGGACACGGTAATCCATAACTCAATCAGCCGAGCTTGGCTTCACTGGGAAATTAAAACGGACTGGGGGAAAAAAAGCATAACGACCCCAGCATTCCATCGGACTGTAGACAGGAAGGTGTACTCACGTAATTGTGCTTGCGGGAGTTGAGCTCTGGCTCTTTGGTCCCGCCTCTCAACTGTCAATCAACTGGTATACAGATTCCTGAGCCTATTGGGCTCTATCTTATCTACATTTGAAACTGTGTACGGAGTCAGCCTCCACCACATCACTGCCTAATGCATTCCATCTGTTAACTACTCTGACACTGAAAAAGTTCTTTCTAACGTCTCTGTGGCTCATGTGGGTACTCAGTTTCCACCTGTGTTCCCTTGTTCGTGTACCACCCGTGTTAAACAGTTTATCTTTATCTACCCTGTCAATTCCTCTGAGAACTTTGTAGGTTGTGATCATGTCTCCCCTTACTCTTCTGTCTTCTAGTGTCGTGAGGTGCATTTCTCGCAGCCTTTTTTTCGTAACTCATGCCTCTTAGTTCTGGGACTAGCCTAGTGGCATATCTCTGAACTTTTTCCAGTTTCATCTTGTGCTTGACAAGGTACGGGCTCCATGCTGGGGCTGCATACTCCAGGCTTGGTCTTACATATTTGGTATACAAGGTTCTGAATGGTTCCTTACACAGGTTCTTGAAGGCAGTTCTGATGGTAGCCAGCCTTGCATATGCCGCAGATGTTATTCTTTTGATGTGTGCTTCAGGAGACAGGGTTGGTGGGATATCAACTCCTAGATCCTTCTCTTTGTCCGTTTCATGAAAGACTTCATCTCCCATTTCTGTATCCTGTGTCTGGCCTCCTTTTTCCACTGTCTAGTTTCATTACCTTACATTTACTTGGGTTGAACTTTAGTAGCCATTTGCTGGACTGCATTTAGTAGCCATTTAGTAGTAGCCATCTTTAGTAGCCATTTGCAACTGCATTTGTATTGCTAAAAGAGAAACACACGAATTTCGAGTTTTTTGGCTATTGGTAGCTATCATGCAGGCTGTCTAGGTCATCTTGTAGCCTCATACTGTCTTCCTACTTCCTACACACACACACTACTCTGTGTGTGTGTGTGTGTGTGTGTGTGTGTGTGTGTGTGTGTGTGTGTGTGTGTGTGCATGCGTGAGATCATGATCAAACTCAATTCCTGTTTCTCTGATTATATCCTTCCTTCTCTACGTCCACCTATACATCTGTCTACCTCTACCTCGCTGTCTTCTACTGGGTCTCCGTCTCCCTGTACGTTTTTGACTCCCTGTCCGCCTCTGTGTCCCTGTTTGGCAGCGTTACGCACAGAACCAGAAATGTGTAGCCAAAGTTCCCATGATTGTAGCCAAAGTTCCCATGACTGTAGCCAAAGTTCCCATCATTGTATACAGGCAAGTTGCTGTCGACGTGTGTAGTCCTATTGCACTCATACATTTATACAAGCACGTATATGCATGTATAGATGCGTCCATACATTCAAGAAACATATACCAACTTACATATGTGTTTTAAGTCTTCAGGTATCTTCAAACAAAAATTCTATTTACACAAGGAACGCTATAATATTCAGTATGTATTGTTTTGTATTTTTATTCATTCTTATTCATGCTTAGTTATTCATATTTGACTGTTTTATTTTTGTATATATATTGCAACTGCATTTGTATTGCTAAAAGAGAAACACACGAATTTCGAGTTTTTTGACTACTGGTAGCTATCAACGATTCTAATTTGCTTTGGGCGCTTGAAAAAACAGGGAACGCCTTTTGGCAACATCGTTCAGCTGATCTCCCCCCCCCCCTCTCATCCCCCCTCCACCACACACACTCGTACACACGCGCGCGCGCACACACAAAGAGCCAGAGCTCAACCCCCGCATGCACAACTAGGTAAGTACACACACACACACACACACACACACACACACACACACACACACACACACACACACACACACACATATATATATATATATATATATATATATATATATATATATATATATATATATATATCATATATGATTTATATATGTAGTATATCATATATGGTAGTATATATGATAATGGAATATTATGTCAGACGTCTGTATACAACAGACGATTAGAAAGGCGGAGTCCAAGAGCTAACAGCTCGATCCTACAGGTACAAATAGTAAATACCCACACAAGCCTACATACACATAAGGCCTCGCGGCTGAATGGACAGCGCTCTGGGCTCATGGTTCTAAGGGTCCAGGTTCGATCCCCGGCAGAGGCAGAAACAAAATGGGGGCAGAGTTTCTTTCACCCAGATGCACCTATTCACCTCGCAGTAAATAGGTACCTGGGAGTTCGACAGCTGGTACGGGCTGCTTCCTGGGGATTTGTGCGTATCTAAGAGAAATACATGTAGTAGACATAATAGGAAAAATAAATTTGTTAAAAAGGCAGGGTCCAAGAGCTAATAGCTCGATTCTACAGATACAATTAATAAATACAGACACGCCAGATCAATTAATGGAACTGGATGTGATAAAAGAGACTGATAAGATACTGCCTTTGGTAATAATGGAGACAGCGGATGTAGTGTGTATTCCCCATGCCATAGTTCTTGACTCATCTCTGTACGAGGGAGAGTTTTCATATTGTTAGAATATGGCTCATGTGGCGTCAATATTTAAGAAAGAGGAATAGAGCATTCGACTGCAGAACTAGAGACCACTAACAAGTAATCACTGTAATTTACTGGAGAAACTGATTCGCATTAGGCGTCGAGAACAATTAGCAAATGTATTTTTTGTTACCAAACACCAACATATAATTGGTAAACGAGTGACAGACTTATCCTTCTACTTCTGTCCTTATATGAAGGACAGAGTTCTCCGTCAATAAAATGAAAAAAAAGAAATCCAAAGAAAGAGGATGAGCGTATTGCATATGTCTCGACTATCAGAAATTTTTTGACACTGTCAGCTAACCAGTTTTTTTCTTTTTTACACTGCCCGATATACCGATCTAGATAACCAGGCCGGTTTATCAGGAAGAGTTCTAAAGTGGGTTAGTGTGTACCTCTTAGAAAGGAAACAAAGTGTTACTCTTAGAGCAGAGATGTCAGAGTAGAGGAAAATCGTGGAGGAGTCCCTGAAGGGTCGGTGCTGGAGCCCATCCTATTTAGAGTATATATAAATGACTTTACAGATTAAACTGGCTCATTTGTATCAATGTTTACAGATGTCATAAAGCTAATGAGAATAATCAGAGCGTCCCATGTTAGGGGTCCCATGGAAGGGGTCCCATGGAAGGGGTCCCATGGAAGGGGTCCCATGGAAGGGGACTGTGATCCCCTGCAAAAGAATCTTACCCTACAAAGATGGTCTTTAAAATAACTGCTTATACTTAGCCCAGCCAAATGCAAAGTTATAAGGACAAGATCAGAATTTTTGCAAAGGAGCCTCCCGAGTCTTATATACAACCTAGGTTAGACTCACTTTTGAGTATGCAGCGTAGGCATGGAATTCACAGTTAGGTAAGAGAAATTGGTGGAATGATGTTAGATGGGTTGGGAGGGAGAATGTTGGGTTGGAGACAGATGGTGGAGTGGGATAGCAATGCACACAGCGATCACACTAACGTGATGCATCAAATGAACAAATCCACAAGGGCCGTGACGAGGATTCGAACCTGCGTCCGGGAGCATCCCAGACACATAGCTCAGTCGATTAAGGCAGTGTCTGGGATGCTCCCAGACGCAGGTTCGAATCCTCGTCACGACTCTCGTGGATTTGTTCATGGGATAGCAATGGTAAGGTGAGTGTGGAAACTTTCCTGTTATTATATAAATACATCAATACATTCATTCCTTTAGTGGGCTTAGACTTGCGTGCGTGTCAGAATTAGTGTTTGATCCAGACCCACCAATGGGACCACAGGAGAGCACATCCATATGCTGATGTGCGATAATTACCTTAAAAAATTAAATAAATATATTAAACAATTCAATCACATTTAATCCCTATCAACCAGTATCAGAGCATTTTTTCGCTGAAAATAATTATATAAATATTACACCTTAAAAGCTTGTGTTATTTTTTTAATTATTGCACATGTGTTTATTTCAAAATAATGAGTGTGAAATTCAACAGGTTAGTAACAATTCAACATTTCTAGAAGTTGTGCATAATCTGTTCTATTTCATGATTTCACATTACTACCAATCAAGTAAAATCATAAAAGAAAACTAATTATTGATACGTCAGAGCTCTAATGACAAGGTAACTTTGATACAAATTAAGAATTAATTAATACATATTGGTGCCCGGGCTGAGGCTAGCAGCCCCGGCAGCCGCTAGGACTCACGTACAGGGTCAGTTGGTCCAGTCAAAACACAACGCTCTTACTCTGTTGACTCGGACTTGCTTGCAACACCTACCACAGGGAGCACCTTTCTGTTCTCCTTTCCTGCCAGAAACTCTGGTTTACGGAACGTGGCCGGGTAAAACCGTGAGGCTGTTGCTTCAGCTGTCCGGCCACTGGGCTCCAGCTACCACACAGACACGACGCATCGCACTTCCTCTCGTTTTCCGCCAGCAATTCACCAAGAAGACACATCGCAGGGAAATTCATCTGCTTATTCCTGTTAACCGCTCGTGTGACGCTGCTAGGATCATCGGGACAAAGGAAAATAACGTGTTCCTTTTTCCCTTCCGCGACTGGCGAGCCAACGGTATGACAGTTGGAACGTCACTCAACACTTAGATCCCTACCACTTGGGCTGGACGGTAGAGCGACGGTCTCGCTTCATGCAGGTCGGCGTTCAATCCCCGACCGTTCAAGTGGTTGGTCACCGTTTCTTCCTCCCGTCCCATCCCACATCCTTATCCTGACCCTTTCCAAGTGCTGTATAGTCGTAATGGCTTGGCACTTTCCCTTGATAATTCCCTCCCCTCAACACTTAGAACCAGCGCATCCTCCAACGGTGAAAGTGCTTGTTGGCACTTGAGTTTTATTGGGTTTTCTATTATTGAATTTGGACAAACCGGAATTCTTTTTATCAGCGACACAAATCTGTGCTGATAAGACTTAACCTAACCTTGCCTCTTCTAGCAACTCCTAGGTCTAATAAACGCCACCATCGACCTAACATAGTACAATTATGTACTATACTAGGCCTAAGAATATTTAAGCTTGGTTTTTAACTTCTCTTAATCCGGAAAATAAAATTAATAGCACAAAAATGTGGTTACTGATGGACCATCACCACAACTTGGTACTTTCCACCAAATAATTACTATAAGTACTTTCACCCTCGGAGGAAGGGTTGCTTAGAACTGACGTTCATTACTTATTAAACTACAAAATACTGTAGTGGCACGTTTATGTGTTGTAAATAGGACCCAATTGGTTCTTACGTGTGACCGAAAACGTTGAAACAAACCCATCAAGTTCCAAACCTGCTCCGTTTTACAACTAACAGCGATACACATAATAGTTTAAGCTCGTTCTATCTGGGATATAGAATATAGGATGTAGCTAGTGTCGCTTATAATTGTGATAACATTATCCAACTCGTAGGCCAGTTAAGAAACATACAACAGACCTAGGATGAGTGATGGGTTAACATTCAAGGGCACCTTAGGTGACTGAACTAGCAAACCCTCAATAAATTGAATTACAGTGATGGTGATATCTTGCTTCAATGTAGCAGTAGGCATAGCAGTAGACATCCATCAGTCTCAGGAGACTATGGAGTTGCGCTCTGGTGTCGGCCTGGTCCGGAGTGGCCTCACCAGGGCGCAAGCCAGGGTAGGTTGATTCGGGGGAGAAGCTGTTACCCAGGCAGCAGGTCCCCCCTCTCCACGGCGCTGAAATGTGTTACATTCATGGAATTAATACAGTCCTTGTTAATTGTGGGGATTTCATTACATTTGAAATCAAGTCAAAGAACGCAGTCAGCGACCTTGCAGTAATTGTGTAGCCTTAAAGTACCCACATATTATTGGTCCTCAAACCGAATGTGAGTAAAAAAAGATGGTACAGTGGAACATAGATGGTTGGGGAGAGAGCAAGAGACGAGGTTATGTTTGCCTGACGAATTGGGAGACAGGAAGGTAAGTGGGGGAGTAGTTAGTGATAAGAATGAGAGTGAGGCATGATGGTGTTGAGGAGGAAGATGGAACAGGGTGTAGCGTAGGTATAATAGAGTGAGAAGAGGAGGGAAAGTGATGGAGGGAACAGGGGTAAAGCAAACTGATAGGGTGAGAAGGAGGAGCGGAGTGAGAGCAAGTTGGGGACAAGAGTTGAGAGACAAGAGTTAATGGGAGAGAGAGTCGAGGGTGAGATGGCGGGAGAGTGATGGGGAGGGGAGAAGAGAGTAATGGAAATGGAAAAATGAGAGGTAAAGGGTGATGGGG
Source organism: Procambarus clarkii (assembly GCF_040958095.1). NCBI lineage: Eukaryota > Metazoa > Arthropoda > Malacostraca > Decapoda > Cambaridae > Procambarus > Procambarus clarkii. Next base: position 8,749,474 of record NC_091173.1, read on the forward strand.
GGGGGAGGGAGAGTAACGAGAAGGAAAAAAGAAAAGTGATATGGAGAAAAGAGCAGGGAGGGGAGACTGAAGTAAAAGTACGAGGGGAAGAGTGAGCTCTATACGAGGAAAGGGGAAAGAATGGGCGGGGGGAGAGGACAGTGACGATAAGGGCAGAGGACAAGGAGAGTTGTGTGAGGGGGTAAGACTTGAGAGGTGAGGGGAGTTAGTGGAGCATTAGTGAGGGGAGTGGAACAGGCAGGAGAGAGAGAGGAGAGGAGGAAGAACGGACGAGGGAAGATAAGAGAAACTTAGTGTGCGGAAAAGACAGACAGACACATTGCTATTAAAGCGAACACATTGAGATTATACCATCAGAAATATTATACAAACCTAAGTTAGGACCGATACAGAGTAGCCTGCTTGTTTATAGCTAATCAAACTAAGCAAGCCACTAACAACTAATCAAACTAAGCAAGCCACTAACAACTAATCAAACTAAGCAAGCCACTAACAACTAATCAAACTAAGCAAGCCACTAACAACTAATCAAACTAAGCAAGCCACTAACAACTAATCAAACTAAGCAAGCCACTAACAACTAATCAAACTAAGCAAGCCACTAACAACTAATCAAACTAAGCAAGCCACTAACAACTAATCTAACTAAGCAAGCCACTAACAACTAATCTAACTAAGCAAGCCACTAAAAACTAATCAAACTAAGCAAGCCACTAACAACTAATCAAACTAAGCTTGGAACAAAAAGTTCCAAGTAGCACGGGCTATGGTGAGCCCGTAAAAACTTCTCGGTGTTTATTCACCGAAAGTTCACTTTAGTATTAAACTTCATTCAAGAATAAAGTACGCTTGTGGGTTGACCAGTTAGTTATTGTGATGGCTTTAATAACCGGCCAGTGGCTTATAGGCTTGAACCCAACACCCAAATTCATAGGCCGAGTAAAATAGGCTGTTGTTGTTGTTGTTAAAGATTCGCTACCTGGAACAAAAAGTTCCAAGTAGCACGGGCTATGGTGAGCCCATTGTAAAATAGGCGTACTACTGGTCATACAGGGAATCACGGTTATGTGAGGGAATGTGCTCAAGAGGCCCGAGAATGAAGCATAAACAATATGGCCTTCCTTACTGAAAATTCTGAACTGCCTTTTTATAGCCTGGTCTAACCTACCCTGCCTAAATTAATCCTATCTTGCCCTTATCCCAGACCACACACCGCTTGCTGCCATGGTTACCGATACATCAATGTGTTTACCACAAACATTTATAAAGGGCGGAAAAAAATCAATTAATTATAAAAAATCAGAGAGAAAAAACACACAAAATAGCGACAAAAACTTAGGAATGTCTCCCACAATAAAGAGTCACAGAAGGAATAAATTTAAAATGTAAAAATTACGAGAGAATCCTCGACAAACTACAAGTGACAAAAAGCTACCAGCTATCGAATTCACACAAGACGGTTTCACAAAACTTATTTTCTGGTTAGTTTAGGGTTAGGCTCGAGTGGCTTAGGTTAGTTTAATTTGAATTAGGTTAGTTTGGATTAGGTTAGGTTGGGTTGGGTAAGGTTAGGCACGTTTTAAAATAACTCGTTGTGTACACTGTAGCGTGTATCTTAGAAAACATGTAAAGAAAGGTATCAAGATAACCGTAAAGATGCCGCAACACCCCCGGGATGAAACCAGCTCCTGGAAGGTTGAGAAAGAAAAGTTTGCCAATAAAATTTTGGATTTAGTGTGAGGAGCTGGGGCCAGGAGGAGGCAGAGGGAGTGAGGCAGGCCGTCGTGAACTGGCCTGCACAGCCTGCACAGCCTGTATGTGACCCAGATGGCCTCAGCCACCATCCAGAGCCTTCATCACAGGAGGCGATGAAGATAGGCAAGAGACGAGGCTGGGATTCAGAGGCAATTTGCATGACTTGATGCTCTCACCAACCAACATCAACCTTCACATTAAACCATCCATCATAGGACTCGTTCCATCTCAACAACCTGTACTGTAAAGTAATTACACTACATTACACTACACATAGAGTCACCTATTCCACAAAACTACCTATCGCATATTCTACAACACTACTTTCACAATATAACTCACCACACTGCCACCCTTCCCATTATCAACACCACTCTTCTAATTTCACTACCTTCCCTACAATATCACCGCCTGTTCCAGGTATCCACCACCATCCATCCCACAAGGATATCCATCCTACAACAACACACACTGTCCCCCTCAACCTATCCCAAAACGCTACCTATTACCCACACTATTCAGCCCACAAGGCCGCCCATTTCGCAAGGTCGCCCATTCCCGCCCAACACCTCCTTTGCACACAGATGGGCGGTGTGCTGGACCTGATAAACGCCCCGGCCAGGATATTGCTGTGTGTCACTTATGGTCCGCCAAGATGTAGGTCGACGCAGGCGCTGTCGCCACGGACACCCCACTCTCTAGTGCCACGGACACCCCACTCTCTAGTGCCACGGACACCCCACTCTCTAGTGCCACGGACACCCCACTCTCTAGTGCCACGGACACCCCACTCTCTAGTGCCACGGACTGGCACGATGGCCGGACGTTCAGCCACGTACACACACACACACACACACACACACACACACACACACACACACACACACACACACACACACACACACACACACACACACACACACACACGCACACACACACACACACACACACACACATACACATACACACACACACACACACACACACACACACACACACACACACAACACACAGACATACACACACACACACACACACACACACACACACACACACACACACACACACACACACACACACACACACACACACACACACACACACACACACACAGGGGGGTTAGGGGGTGATGTGGTGGAGGCTGACTCCATACACAGTTTCAAGTGTAGATATGACAGAGCCCGATAGGCTCAGGAATCTGTACACCTGTTGATTGACGGTTGAGAGGCGGGACCAAAGAGCCAGAGCTCAACCCCCGCAAACACAACTAGGTGAGTACAACTAGGTGAGTACACACACACACACACACACACACACACACACACACACACACACACACACACACACACACACACACACACACACACACACACACACACACACAGACACACACACACACACACAGACACACACACACACACACACACACACACACACACACACACACACACACACACACACACACACACACACACACACATACCCTAGGAGCTGGCTGGCTGAGTGGACCTAGGGACCAGGGTTCGAGCCCGGCAGCCGGCGGAAAAGCAAATGGGCAGAGTTTCCTTCACCCTAACGCCCCTGTTACGTAGCAGTAAATAGGTACCTGGGAGTTAGACAGCTGTCACGGGCTGCTTCCTGGGTATGTGTGTGTGTGAAAAAAAGTTAGTTACTAGTTAGTAACAGCTGATTGATTGACGGTTGAGAGGCGGGCCGAAAGAACAGAGCTCAACCCCCGCAAGCACAACTAGGTGAGTACACAAACACACACTTGGGAGCATCGCGGCTGAGTGGACAGCGCTCTGTGGTCGTAGTCCTAAGGGGCCCGGGTTCGATCCCCGGAGGAGGCGGAAGCAAATGGGCAGAGTTACTTTCACTCTGGTGACCCTGTTCACCTAGCAGTAAATAGGTACTTGGGAGCTAGACAGCTGCTACGGGATGCTTCCTGAGTATGTGTGGGTGTGTGTTAGAGAGAAATATATGTAGTAGAAATAATAGAGTGAAAAATAAATTGGCTGAAAAGGCGGGGTCCAAGAGCTAATAGCTCGATTCTGCAGATACAAATAGTAAATACACATACAAACGCATCTACAAGAAAGGCGAAAACAGAAAACCATTAAACTACAACCACGTGACACTAACAAGTATAACCACGTGACACTAACAAGTATAACCACGTGACACTAACAAGTATAACCACGTGACACTAACAAGTATAACCCCGTGACACTAACAAGTATAACCACGTGACACTAACAAGTATAACCACGTGACACTAACAAGTATAACCCCGTGACACTAACAAGTATAACCCCGTGACACTAACAAGTATAACCACGTGACACTAACAAGTATAACCACGTGACACTAACAAGTATAACCCCGTGACACTAACAAGTATAACCCCGTGACACTAACAAGTATAACCACGTGACACTAACAAGTATAACCACGTGACACTAACAAGTATAACCACGTGACACTAACAAGTATAACCACGTGACACTAACAAGTATAACCACGTGACACTAACAAGTATAACCCCATGACACTAACAAGTATAACCCCGTGACACTAACAAGTATAACCCCGTGACACTAACAAGTATAACCCCATGACACTAACAAGTATAACCACGTGACACTAACAAGTATAACCCCGTGACACTAACAAGTATAACCCCGTGACACTAACAAGTATAACCACGTGACACTAACAAGTATAACCCCGTGACACTAACAAGTATAACCCCGTGACACTAACAAGTATAACCCCGTGACACTAACAAGTATAACCACGTGACACTAACAAGTATAACCCCGTGACACTAACAAGTATAACCCCGTGACACTAACAAGTATAACCACGTGACACTAACAAGTATAACCCGTGACACTAACAAGTATAACCCCGTGACACTAACAAGTATAACCACGTGACACTAACAAGTATAACCCCGTGACACTAACAAGTATAACCCCGTGACACTAACAAGTATAACCACGTGACACTAACAAGTATGTATAACCCCGTGACACTAACAAGTATAACCACGTGACACTAACAAGTATAACCACGTGACACTAACAAGTATAACCACGTGACACTAACAAGTATAACCACGTGACACTAACAAGTATAACCCCGTGACACTAACAAGTATAACCCCGTGACACTAACAAGTATAACCCCGTGACACTAACAAGTATAACCACGTGACACTAACAAGTATAACCACGTGACACTAACAAGTATAACCACGTGACACTAACAAGTATAACCCCGTGACACTAACAAGTATAACCCCGTGACACTAACAAGTATAACCCCGTGACACTAACAAGTATAACCCCGTGACACTAACAAGTATAACCCCGTGACACTAACAAGTATAACCCCATGACACTAACAAGTATAACCACGTGACACTAACAAGTATAACCACGTGACACTAACAAGTATAACCCCGTGACACTAACAAGTATAACCACGTGACACTAACAACTACAACCACGTGACACTAACAAGTATAACCCCGTGACACTAACAAGTATAACCACGTGACACTAACAAGTATAACCCCGTGACACTAACAAGTATAACCCCGTGACACTAACAAGTATAACCACGTGACACTAACAAGTATAACCCCGTGACACTAACAAGTATAACCACGTGACACTAACAAGTATAACCACGTGACACTAACAAGTATAACCCCGTGACACTAACAAGTATAACCCCATGACACTAACAAGTATAACCCCGTGACACTAACAAGTATAACCACGTGACACTAACAAGTATAACCCCGTGACACTAACAAGTATAACCCCGTGACACTAACAAGTATAACCCCGTGACACTAACAAGTATAACCACGTGACACTAACAAGTATAACCACGTGACACTAACAAGTATAACCCCGTGACACTAACAAGTATAACCCCGTGACACTAACAAGTATAACCCCATGACACTAACAAGTATAACCACGTGACACTAACAAGTATAACCCCGTGACACTAACAAGTATAACCACGTGACACTAACAAGTATAACCCCATGACACTAACAAGTATAACCCCGTGACACTAACAAGTATAACCCCGTGACACTAACAAGTATAACCCCGTGACACTAACAAGTATAACCCCGTGACACTAACAAGTATAACCCCGTGACACTAACAAGTATAACCCCGTGACACTAACAAGTATAACCCCGTGACACTAACAAGTATAACCCCGTGACACTAACAAGTATAACCACGTGACACTAACAAGTATAACCACGTGACACTAACAAGTATAACCACGTGACACTAACAAGTATAACCCCGTGACACTAACAAGTATAACCCCGTGACACTAACAAGTATAACCCCGTGACACTAACAAGTATAACCCCGTTACACTAACAAGTATAACCCCGTGACACTAACAAGTATAACCACGTGACACTAACAAGTATAACCACGTGACACTAACAACTATAACCCCGTGACACTAACAAGTATAACCACGTGACACTAACAAGTATAACCCCGTGACACTAACAAGTATAACCCCATGACACTAACAAGTATAACCCCATGACACTAACAAGTATAACCCCGTGACACTAACAAGTATAACCACGTGACACTAACAAGTATAACCCCGTGACACTAACAAGTATAACCCCGTGACACTAACAAGTATAACCACGTGACACTAACAAGTATAACCCCGTGACACTAACAAGTATAACCCCGTGACACTAACAAGTATAACCCCATGACACTAACAAGTATAACCCCATGACACTAACAAGTATAACCCCGTGACACTAACAAGTATAACCCCGTGACACTAACAAGTATAACCACGTGACACTAACAAGTATAACCCCGTGACACTAACAAGTATAACCACGTGACACTAACAAGTATAACCACGTGACACTAACAAGTATAACCCCATGACACTAACAAGTATAACCCCGTGACACTAACAAGTATAACCCCGTGACACTAACAAGTATAACCACGTGACACTAACAAGTATAACCACGTGACACTAACAAGTATAACCCCATGACACTAACAAGTATAACCCCGTGACACTAACAAGTATAACCCCGTGACACTAACAAGTATAACCCCGTGACACTAACAAGTATAACCCCGTGACACTAACAAGTATAACCACGTGACACTAACAAGTATAACCACGTGACACTAACAAGTATAACCACGTGACACTAACAAGTATAACCCCGTGACACTAACAAGTATAACCCCGTGACACTAACAAGTATAACCACGTGACACTAACAAGTATAACCACGTGACACTAACAAGTATAACCACGTGACACTAACAAGTATAACCACGTGACACTAACAAGTATAACCACGTGACACTAACAAGTATAACCACGTGACACTAACAAGTATAGCCACGTGACACTAACAAGTGTAACCCCGTGACACTAACAAGTATAACCACGTGACACTAACAAGTATAACCACGTGACACTAACAAGTATAACCACGTGACACTAACAAGTATAACCCCGTGACACTAACAAGTATAACCCCGTGACACTAACAAGTATAACCCCATGACACTAACAAGTATAACCCCGTGACACTAACAAGTATAACCCCGTGACACTAACAAGTATAACCCCGTGACACTAACAAGTATAACCCCGTGACACTAACAAGTATCCCTCTGCACGTTGTTAGTGAGAATGATCCGAAGCAGGTTAGTAGAACATTTAGTTCAGATCAGTTTTGTCTCATGGCACCAACACGGTTTAAGTAAAGGAAAATCCTGGTTCACAAACTTGCTGGAGTTCTATAACGAGATGACAGAACTCAAATAAGAGATAGAAAGATGGACATACTGCATATTCCTCGACAGTCAGAGAGCATTTAATACGGTCCCGCATGAAAGACTCCTACTCAAACTAGGAAAGCAAGCTGGTGTATCGGGAAGAATCCTAGGTGGGTGAGAGAGTATTTCTCAGGAAGGTTAGGTTATAGTAAGGTGAGAGACATCAGTGTGGAGAGAAGTCACGAGTGGAGTACCACAAGAGCTCATCCTCTTTGTAATTTGTCAACAACCTGACGAAGGAAATTTGCTTCTTCATAATAATGCTTGTAGATGATGGACAACTGATGACAAGAGTCAGGACAGGGATAGATTGTGAGGCATTGCAAACGGATTTGGACATACCCTAGAAGTGGTCTGAAAATTGGCTGCTCATGTTTAACCAAGCTAAATACAAAGTTATGAGAACTGGAACAGGAGTGCGAAGACCAGTACAATAATATAGGAAAAACGAAAGACAGATTCTTCAACCAGAAAAGAAGAAAGATCTGGGAGAGGACATAACTCCAAATCTGATGCCAGACGCTCTCATTAGCATAATAACAACATCCGCATACGTAGCATACCAGCCAACTTCCGCATATCCTTCAGAAATTTGGACAAAGGGGCTTTCCGGGCCCTATATATAGCGAAGGTGAGACCTACACGTGACTATGCATCCCCACCTGGGACCCCTTACCTGAAAAAAGACAAGGAGAAACTAGAAAAGATATATGCAAACTGAAAAAAATATATGCAACGAGTCTCGTTCCTGAGCTTAAAGGATTAAGCTATGCGGGTAGACTAAGAAAACTGGACTTTACCACACTGGAGGAAAGGAGAGATACGGGAGACATGATAACAACATATAGGATTCTAAGAGTAATTAACACGGTAGACAAAGGTGCAGTGCTCAAAGCTAGGAACATCAGAACGAGAGGTCATAAATGGAAACTCAAGAAACAAATGAGTCACTGGGACATTTTTAGTGGCAGAGCTGTCAATAATCGGACAAGATTAGACGTATAAGTCGTTGAAGCAAACTCGATTCAAAGTTTTAAATGTAAATGTGATAAAAGCGGGAGAAATGCGTCATTGGATTACTCTAAGAACGATGGGAAGGCGGGGCCAGGAGCGTAGCTCGACCCATCAAGCACACCTGGGCAGGGACACTACACACAGTAGTCCCTCGCCAGATTCCATTATGAAAGGTGGACCAGAATCGACAGCCATAATCAATCCAGCGCTCCGAGCCTCTCTCCTCTCACAACAAAACGGGTTTATGTACATCAGAAACTTGTCCAAAGATTTCTGTGTGATGAAAGCGGCCGCCCGATGAATACTCAACTGCTGAATTGACTCACAGATCAATCTTTCAACTATGCATGCTAAATGATGGTGGGGCAACGCGCCCTCGTGTCAACTGGGACATTATACCAGATCGTTGTTGACTAAGCTCTTTCTCTGCGCCCTTATGTAAAGTGGATATAAAAGTGTTTTTTGGTGTATCATTTACTGAGGCAGGTTGCATGCTGTTTTGTAACTTCCTTTTGCAGCTGTTTAATTTTGTTATTAAATTATTATTTATGTTTTTATTATTTGTATTATTATAATCATCTGTTTAGTTTAATTAAAATCTAATTAACCATCTGTTCATCTATTAATACTGATAAAAACACCTCATTCAAAAGATGTTTAAAACAAAAAAATAAATTATTGCATTAATTATAATAAAAACTAGATCATGTATATGCTCATTATTAAATAGAAAATAAAGTAGACTTCCTTCAAACGTTTTTTGCTAGAACGTAATATAAGCATATTACATAGGAATTAAAGAAAGAACAGAACGCCTATTGGCTTATATGAGGCACCTCCTGTTTACATACACCCAAACTCATTTATATATATGTCTGTCCTTCGCTTGAAACAATCAAGTAATCCCACGTCTATTATATTCGCCGGTAATGGGTATACGATAGATCACTCGCCCTGTTATAAAACCAGTATTTACCCAGGTTTTTCCTGCTTCTAAACTTATCCAATTTATATCAATTGTTTCATGTTCTGTTTTGTATATATATAATTAACAACTTATTACCGATTTTAACCCTAAATATAATCCCTCTCTAATCACGTTAAAGCAACAACAGTCTGAATTAATTACCGCCATACGTCTTTCATGACACTATTCAATCAACGTAAATTTACAGCAATTATCCACGGAATCCCTAACTGACTAAGTTAAAGCAACAATAGTTTACATTGATTATCAACAGAAACAATAGGGAATGAACGCAAGTTTACATTAATTGCTCAGTGAATCCTCCCCTGGCAATGTTTAGCAACAACAGTCAACATCAATTAAAGAGGGAATCCCTTCCTGACAACGATGGGCTGCAGTAGTCTTCAACAGTTCATCAATTAGTGCGGAAAAGGCCAACAACTCCCTGACCAAAGGTATTCCATGGATGAAAGCAAGGTACACACACAGACACATGGTACACATACAGACACAAGGTATACATACAGACACAAGGTACGCGCGCGCACACACGGTACGCGCACACACACGGTACGCGCACACACACGGTACGCGCACACACACACACACACACACACACACACACACACACACACACACACACACACACACACACACATGTAGTGAAGAAAAACGTGAAGCAACAGCCACTATATCCCTCCACATTTTTAACACCAGATATAACAAGGAAAAAGTGGGTCTGGAGTCATTATATTAGACGACCGGTCGTTGCCTTGGCGAGGCCCAAGAGCTGAAGCTCGGTAAGGTAATATTATTGACGCAGCAGCCAGGACAAATCATCGCAAAACACGTACCCGCGATGCCTCACCCGCAATAACCGCAATACCCGCCCGTCAGAGCAAAGCCTTTGAAAAATAACCTAAAGTGTAATTCGCGCGGAGAAAGATGGCTTTAATAACTTTCTCTCGCCCTTGTGCCTTGGTCACAAAGAAAGGTGGTGGGTGAAACACACAGAAGTAAAGAAAGCAGGATATTGGTGATGTTTAATGGTTATAAAACAAGGAATAATTAAAACTAGATAATAGACTTATGACGTGCCTCCACCCATTAATCCCCACCCTGCAAACTATCATATAAGTCATCCCCTAAACTATCTAACTATCCCATACCGACAAAAATACCATTTACGTCTTAATTAAGAAGGTAAACAATCTTCCTGATGCATCATAAAGTAATATTTAATACCCACTGCATATATGAGCCATCATATATAAAAATAAATATTAATATACATTTTAAAATTAAACCTGTTTAAATTAAACAGGTTTTATATGCAATGTTGAAGTAAAATGTTGACTCTATGGCTTTATTAGAATATATATATATATCTTTTTGTCCACTTTCCTTAATGAGAATATAATAAAGAACATCTGGCAAAATGTTGAAATTAATAATTTGATCAAAAACATTAAAATGTGATGTTTTGTCAGTGCTATGTAAGGGGCAACAAAAAATAAAATTTGTATTTTAATCAAAAAAACTTCCCCAGATGTACATGTCTATATGTTGATTACAAATTATGGATGGAACAAAAAATGATAATAAATTCATATTTAAACTAATTGTTTAAATATACTGTATGTTAATTACTGTCTTTATTATTATAATTTATTATTATCATTATTTTTGTTTTATTTGTATTATTATTATTATTATTATTATTATTATTATTATTATTATTCTAATGTAATTTCTGAGAGTATATTTCAGAAAATATTGAGAAAAATGAGAAAGCTAAAATGCGATTGTCATTCCTCATCATGCTGGTAACGACCATTCCTCATCATGCTGGTAACGGCCATTCCTCATCATGCTGGTAACGACCATTCCTCATCATGTTGGTAACGACCATTCCTCATCATGCTGGTAACGACCATTCCTCATCATGCTGGTAACGGCCATTCCTCATCATGTTGGTAAGGGCCATTCCTCATCATGCGGGTAACGACCATTCCTCATCATGTTGGTAACGACCATTCCTCATCATGCTGGTAACGACCATTCCTCATCATGCGGGTAACGACCATTCCTCATCATGCGGGTAACGACCATTCCTCATCATGCTGGTAACGACCATTCCTCATCATGCGGGTAACGACCATTCCTCATCATGCTGGTAACGACCATTCCTCATCATGCGGGTAACGACCATTCCTCATCATGCGGGTAACGACCATTCCTCATCATGCGGGTAACGACCATTCCTCATCATGCTGGAAAACACAATTGCTCATCATTGCGAAAATGTTCATTAGTTGTCACGTTGATAATAACCATTGCTCATGAGGTAAGTTAATGGACCTTTGCTCATCTGAATGTTTTCATATAAACATTCGACATGAGTTCATTAAGTAATTTGCATTTTAAGTCTGACAATGTAACTTTTATAATAACACAAGCAAATAAAATATTAAATAATTATTTAACAGTTACAATTTGCCACGTTACGTTAATACTGTGTACTAATTATTCTAATCTTTATATACTTAGCCACTTTTTTTTAATTAGGATTTTATTATCTGTGTATATATGTAGCCTGTGCAAATTATGTAAGTTATTGTTATTATAAAGAGATATAAATTACTTGTGGCTGTTTCATCGACCCATCCAAAGTGTTACCCTCCAAACACACACCGAAACTACGACGTTGGTACAACGTTCGAACAAGTTTTAACACCTAACCAGTTATAACAACCAATATAGCAAGTTGTAACAACGTTCTAATACGTCATAAACACGTTAAGCCAAGATGTAACAACTTTATTACAAGTTGTAACAAGCGGAAAATAGAGACAGTTTCGGTTTGTGTTTCCAGGGTAGTACTTTAGTGACTCTTGTGGACTTTTACACAAACAAAAGCCAGTGTTTTGTTCTGTTTTGTAGGCTCAAAACTATAAACAAAAATGCATCCTGACGTAACCTATTATAGGCCTAATATAAATAATGCTTGGTTAATATATGCAATATTAGGCCTAATATGTGCAATCTTAGGCCTAATATATGCAATCTTAGGCCTAATATGTGCAATATTAGGCTTATTCAATCCCTGGTCATACGCCATCTTAGACCTAATAATGTACATATATGTACTAAACTAGGCCTAGGAAATGCTAATTGGGTTCTTATGCTAATTGCGAAGTGCTAATTAGGTTAGGAAATGCTAATTACCTTCTTACTCTGCCCTTCACAATATATATATATATATATATATATATATATATATATATATATATATATATATATATATATATATATATATATATATATATATATATATATATATATATATATATATAGAACGAAACGGAACTTAATTTGATCCATAAATCCACTTCAATTGTCATATCCTTCCTATCCCAACATGTGCTGTAGGGACCACCTGTCTATCCCTACATGTACTGTTGGGATAGGAAGCTTCCTATCCCTACACAAAGGGGATCTAGCTTTACTTGACTCCTCACGACGTCATCAACTCTACCTAGTCTTAACTAGGACTAGTCATCAAGGGTCGTGCCAGAGCTAATTGGGTTAAGCTTTGGTTATGCGAACTAAATCTCACAACCCTGAAGGACAGAAGAAACAAGAGAGGATATGATCACAATATACGAGATACTAAAAGAGAATAGAGAAGATGAAGAAGGATAGTATCTAAGAATTTAAAGAAAGTAAAACTACAGAACACAAATGGAAGCTGGAAACCCAAATGACTTAAAGAATTTAAGGAAACACTCATCCCCAGTACGAGTGGAATAGCTTGAGAGAAGAAGTTGGGGAAGCCACCTCCTTCCACAATTTTAAGGCCAGATTCGTCAAGGAATTCGAACGCCAGAATAGTGAAGATCTAGACCTCACTGCCACTAGTTATTGACAGGTAAGTGTTAAGATAATGCAATACTGTAGTGTTAAGATAATGCAATACTGTAGTGTTAAGATAATGCAATACTGTAGTGTTAAGATAATGCAATACTGTAGTGTTAAGATAATGCAATACTGTAGTGTTAAGATAATGCAATACTGTAGTGTTAAGATAATGCAATACTGTAGTGTTAAGATAATGCAATACTGTAGTGTTAAGATAATGCAATACTGTAGTGTTAAGATAATGCAATACTGAAGTGTTAAGATAATGCAATACTGTAGTGTTAAGTATTATAGACTGTGGGTTGGTTGGTGTTGTCGTCGTCGATCCTTCTCTATGGACAACCCAACCCACAACTCGGCAGAGTGCTTATACTAGGAGATCACCCTTGGCGCTTCTGGCTCTTGGAGAGGGGCTCAACGTCACACGTTTAGGGGATGCGGCTCCAACACTTAGCCTCGTTGTCACGTGCACACACCCACTCGAGCCGCTGTGACTCCCCACTCTCTCCTTATGAGATATGATCTCCTCAATCCCCTAGGACTTACTAGTATTACCTCTTACCCTGTCCACAGCAGTGGTTCTTGGCTCTTTCTCTCTCTCTCTCCTTCTTCACTACTTCCTGGGAAGCCTCACTAGGACAAGGGCAAACACCAGCAAATTGTGACACATTTACTGAACAAAGCACATACACGATACATACACACATATAATAATAATGAATCCTATACTCTATAATATCACAATCAGGTTGCACTCCAATACCATCAGAACTCTATTATCAGCTTATCAAGTGGTATCCTATCTCCTGGTTCACCACCTGATACTATTAACCTCCTCAAGTTGGTCAAGCCTACATACACTGTTGCACCATCAGCAAGATAACATATATATACAGAAAATCAGCATTTGAATGCAATAACATATACCAGTATAAATGTTCATTGATACTTCAGTATAAAAACTCCTTGACGTAAGAATGCCAACAGTCACTCACCTCTCACTGCGTCTTGCACGCTAATGACAACCAAACACTATCAACTCCCTATAAGTAATCCACCAGAACTTCCCCTTCCACCTCTGGAAGTTCACTACCCTAATATCCTTAGGTTCTTCCGGGCTTCACTACCAGGATCCTCTGCAGCTCCTCCAGGCTGCTATCATGAAGTTTCCTTGAGTAACTACGGTGCTTCACCCTTCTGCTAGATTCCTCCACAGCTCTCTTGGCTGCTACACCACCTCTACAGAAGCACGTGACACTCCTCTTCACTGCTGCTTCTCCTCACAGCTCGAGGTCCTCTGCTCCACTACCTTGGAGTCTCATCAGCTACATCATCTGCTGGCTTCGAAGTTCTCAGCAACTTCTTCCCCAAAAGACAAACCTGCAACCCATCGACACTCCAATAAAATGTTCCCCTTTAACACATAAACAAAAATAACCGCACAATATGCTTGCCTCAAACCTCTATCTGTCCTCTACATACAGTGAGAGTGGACTCCCCCGTTTTGGGCGGGTCCATACTCCACCTCGCCTGGCGGCGGTCCTCACTCGCTGGGAGGGTCTTCCTCCATCCGGAGCCAGGCTCCCTCAGTCGTCCGCCAGCGCTCAGAGGGGACGGACGTCGCTCCGTGCTCCTCCCTCTTCACTCTCCTATTTCAGGCTTTCTGCCTTATTAAAACATGTCTAACCTATAAATAAACATTGCTACGGTCGCTGGGCACACGACCAACTACAAGTGATCACTATGAACTGGCGTATATCGTGCTTACCACAGATTAATTGGTCGAGGGCGCTTTCCCTCTGACGGCGTCTGGTCAGGGCGCTCCACACAGCCCACAATAATGCTTCTGGGCGATTTAATATCTGCACGTCGACCAGGACTTGAGACCACAACGTTCCCAGCTCGATTCCACAGCTGGTACGCCTGCACACTTCTCTTCTCTTAGAGATATATCACTAGGGGATCCCTTCTGGCGGGAGCTCAACGGAGCGCGGCTTCCCCCTGCGATGTCTGGCACTCAAGTGAGGTCAAGGTCCTCCAGAAGCGAGCCTCACGCCTCCAGCAAAATGTCCACATCTCCTAGCCCGTCATTTATCTATTTTCTTCTGCATTGCGCATAATCTCAAACTGTTACACATATCCAACCAACTATTTTACGTATGCGTTATCACCTCAATACTTGCTAGACCTTCTAGTTTGGTCAGGCTTGCTGAATAACTTCAAGAAGGGAGACTCGTTTCTCCTGCAGGCTGAGATCATAACACTCCCCTCCCCTTATTTTTGAGAGTTATTCCAGTGGCAAAGCTCGGGATAATACATCCGCCACCACACTGTCTCGTTCTTCACCCCATATACTCTCTTAGGAGTCTACAATTAATTCGTTGCACCTTGCAACATCTGGCTCACAACTCTCCAGAAACACGATCTTCTCATAAACGATTTGACTTCTCTGGCACCTCTTGGCTAGGCTGTCCTCCCTGGACGCCTGCACTCCATCGGTCCACTCTACTTATTGTCTCCACCCTCCGTTTCCTCGTCTTCTTCTCTTCACGTCCAGAGTCAGACATCTGCTGTCTGTACCTCCTCTGTCGTCTTCACACTTCCATCTGCTGCCGTTATACTTTCGTCTCCTGTCATCATACTTCACCCCCTCGTCTTCACCGACGCTCCTCCTTTTCGTCTCCTTATTTATCTGAGACCTCATCCTGTTCGACTCCCACCGAGTCCTCGGCTTTCCTCTATTCCTCCATGCTTGTATCATCTTCCTCTTCCCACACTTTTTACCTCTATACAACTCCATTTCTTCTCCTTCAACTCTTCTTCGTTCCCTAAAAGTTTCTTCGGGAACTGTATTACATCCAACTGCACTCGACCGTACACGTCGCCTTGCCTCTCCCAGAGTGCTCGTAAGCATCTCTCCACACATACTGTCTCTTCTCCTTTTATTTTCTCGGCTATTACTCTTCTTCATTATCTCTACTCTACGTTTTCTGTGAAACATGTCAACTCTTGACATCTCAAACAACTTAACCCTACTACCCAAATGCCTCTGTGCTCGTGGACAACTTGACGCTCTACTCTTGTCCTCTGTATGTCCACATCCTTCCTCATTCCTACTCAGCACAGTTGCATTCGCCTTCCGACTCTTAATTTCAGCAGTCTGGGCTCTACTCAGGTCCGCTCTCTTCACATGATTCTTCTTCGGCTGGGCCATCTTCACTTTTGACCTCACCGAGACTTCATTTTCCTGGGCTGGACCTTCATCAAACCGCCATGATATATCTACATCGATATCTTCCACTGGCTGAATCGACACTGTCTCACCTTCTCCAGTGTCTTCCTCGTCGGCCACTTCTGCCTTCGTCACTACCGAGACAGGGTACTCAATGGCTTGGCGGTCTCCTGACGCATCTCCTCGGATGTCAGTCAGGTTCACACTCTCAGGTGTCCCACACGTGCTGTGGCCTTCTGGGCACTCCTCTGGCACAGTCTCCGCTATGACTCTTGGCAACACCTTTGTCCCGCACAAGTCATTTCCCAGGATCACTTGGACTCCTGGAATAGGTATGTCGGGGCATACTCCCAACATCACCTCTGCCGACACATATTCCGACCTTAGCTGGACAGTACAAATGGGCATGTCACTCTCCGACAATAACCCATATACTTTCATCTTCCCACTGCCAGCTAACCGTCGATCATTCCCAATCAGGCTTCTCGCAATCAAGCTCTGATTAGCTCCGGTATCTCTTAAGATACCAACTTCTACCTCAGGTTGGCCTCTTATACTGATCCAACCTTTACTCATGAACGGCCTATACCTCTCGTTCACTAAATTCGCTCTCTGTGGTTTGTCTCGGAACACATTAG
The DNA here is from genome assembly GCF_040958095.1 of Procambarus clarkii. Taxonomy (NCBI): domain Eukaryota; kingdom Metazoa; phylum Arthropoda; class Malacostraca; order Decapoda; family Cambaridae; genus Procambarus; species Procambarus clarkii. The sequence goes on from NC_091173.1 coordinate 8,766,886, forward strand.
TATATTTACTTCCGGGGTCACACATGGCCAGGGTCACAACTCTCTTGCCCTGTCTACAATCTCGCATCACGTGACCCAATCCGTTACAATTGTAACATCTCATCTGGGAAAAATCTCTTCTATATGTACCAAAGCGGCTCTGACTTTGTCCACTCGCATGAGAGTTCCTCGAGGCAGGTACACTACCTGCACTCTGTGGGGCTTTACTGGACTCTCGATTTCCCGGATAACGATTAGCTTCTCGTTTGGCTCCTCCATCCTCACTTTCAGACGAAGTGCGCGACCTACTCTTCTGAGTTTTAGGGTACTTACTTTTATCTGCCCATTTATCAAAATTTTTCTCATCCCAGACTCTTCTGGGCCTCTCGTAATTTCTTCCTCCCCAGACTCCATTGGATCTGCCATTGCTGCGTCTCGCCTCGCTTCTCACTCTGTTCTCCCTTAAGCTCTTGTATGCTTCAGTAATCATATCCGCCCTATCTGCGGCATCTTTCACCTCCATTATCCCTGCTTCTTGGATCTTGAACTTTGTTTCGGGATGCATCATCTCCAAGAACTTCTCCATGACCATCAGTTGCTTCAGGTCAGCGTAAGATCCAACTCCAGCAGCCTCAATCCACTTCTGGAATCGTCTTTCCAGATCTCTTGCTGTCTCAGCAAACGTACACGCTCCAACTTTGATCATTTCTCTGAAGCGCTTCCTATAAGCCTCTGAGGTTAACTGAAACGAGCGCAATATGCTGCTCTTTACTGTGGCGTAATCCTGGCACTCTTCCAGTGACAATTGGGTGTATGCCTCCCTGGCTGCACCGGTCAATCTTAACTGGACCAGCTGGGCCCATTCCTCCTGTGGCCACTCCTTGATGCTGGCTACTTTTTCAAAGTGCTCGAAAAAGCTCTCTGCCTCTTCGGGAACAAACAAGGGAATGTCCTTCTCCCTAACCCTAACATCTGGTGGGTGTGATACCTGGGTGGTGCTCTCTGGCAACCCATGTTCAATCCTTTGCTCAGCCAAGGTTCTATTCGCTTCTATCTGCATTTGTTTTGTTCTCTCTTTTTCTTTTTCGACTTGGGCTTTTTCTTTTTCGACCTGGGCTTTTTCTTTTTCTTGTTCCAACTCCAGTTCTCTTACTCTGGTTTTCTCTTTTTCTACTTCCAACCTGGTTTTCTCTTTTTCTACTTCCAACCTGGTTTTCTCTTTTTCTACTTCCAGCCTGGTTTTCTCTTTTTCCTTCTCGGCTTCATTTTTCATCTGGAGTTCTAATTTCATCTTTTCCAGCTGGAACTGTCTCTCCTCACGCTGTTGTTGGATCTGGAGCTCTAACTGGAATCTCTCCAAGCTCCTATTTCGGCTACTCCTACTACTGCGGCTACTCTTGCTGCTCCTACTCGATCCCTGGGATCTCACTTCATCCTGCCCATCATCCTCCTTTCCACTTTCCGCTCCTTTTTGGGCTCCTTGCTCTGCCGCTTCATTTTTGGCTCTTAACTGCCTCAGTATCTCATCCTTCATCCCAGCTATTTTAGATGCTTTCAACCTGATGCCACATTTTTCTGCTATCTGTTTCAATTGATCCCTCGTGCAACCTTCCAAGTCCTCAGGCTTGCCTGACTCCACAAATGCTTGCACCTTATCCATCTTTGTCCTGTGAGTCTTCCCAAGAGAGAGAGTATACACCTGCGGTCACACAGTTTATCTCAGCAGGGGTGTACAAATCCACTCTTGGACAGGGTGTGGGTGTGTCAGTTCACTCTCCCGGACACAGGCCCCCAATTTATTATAGACTGTGGGTTGGTTGGTGTTGTCGTCGTCGATCCTTCTCTATGGACAACCCAACCCACAACTCGGCAGAGTGCTTATACTAGGAGATCACCCTTGGCGCTTCTGGCTCTTGGAGAGGGGCTCAACGTCACACGTTTAGGGGATGCGGCTCCAACACTTAGCCTCGTTGTCACGTGCACACACCCACTCGAGCCGCTGTGACTCCCCACTCTCTCCTTATGAGATATGATCTCCTCAATCCCCTAGGACTTACTAGTATTACCTCTTACCCTGTCCACAGCAGTGGTTCTTGGCTCTTTCTCTCTCTCTCTCCTTCTTCACTACTTCCTGGGAAGCCTCACTAGGACAAGGGCAAACACCAGCAAATTGTGACACATTTACTGAACAAAGCACATACACGATACATACACACATATAATAATAATGAATCCTATACTCTATAATATCACAATCAGGTTGCACTCCAATACCATCAGAACTCTATTATCAGCTTATCAAGTGGTATCCTATCTCCTGGTTCACCACCTGATACTATTAACCTCCTCAAGTTGGTCAAGCCTACATACACTGTTGCACCATCAGCAAGATAACATATATATACAGAAAATCAGCATTTGAATGCAATAACATATACCAGTATAAATGTTCATTGATACTTCAGTATAAAAACTCCTTGACGTAAGAATGCCAACAGTCACTCACCTCTCACTGCGTCTTGCACGCTAATGACAACCAAACACTATCAACTCCCTATAAGTAATCCACCAGAACTTCCCCTTCCACCTCTGGAAGTTCACTACCCTAATATCCTTAGGTTCTTCCGGGCTTCACTACCAGGATCCTCTGCAGCTCCTCCAGGCTGCTATCATGAAGTTTCCTTGAGTAACTACGGTGCTTCACCCTTCTGCTAGATTCCTCCACAGCTCTCTTGGCTGCTACACCACCTCTACAGAAGCACGTGACACTCCTCTTCACTGCTGCTTCTCCTCACAGCTCGAGGTCCTCTGCTCCACTACCTTGGAGTCTCATCAGCTACATCATCTGCTGGCTTCGAAGTTCTCAGCAACTTCTTCCCCAAAAGACAAACCTGCAACCCATCGACACTCCAATAAAATGTTCCCCTTTAACACATAAACAAAAATAACCGCACAATATGCTTGCCTCAAACCTCTATCTGTCCTCTACATACAGTGAGAGTGGACTCCCCCGTTTTGGGCGGGTCCATACTCCACCTCGCCTGGCGGCGGTCCTCACTCGCTGGGAGGGTCCGGAGCCAGGCTCCCTCAGTCGTCCGCCAGCGCTCAGAGGGGACGGACGTCGCTCCGTGCTCCTCCCTCTTCACTCTCCTATTTCAGGCTTTCTGCCTTATTAAAACATGTCTAACCTATAAATAAACATTGCTACGGTCGCTGGGCACACGACCAACTACAAGTGATCACTATGAACTGGCGTATATCGTGCTTACCACAGATTAATTGGTCGAGGGCGCTTTCCCTCTGACGGCGTCTGGTCAGGGCGCTCCACACAGCCCACAATAATGCTTCTGGGCGATTTAATATCTGCACGTCGACCAGGACTTGAGACCACAACGTTCCCAGCTCGATTCCACAGCTGGTACGCCTGCACACTTCTCTTCTCTTAGAGATATATCACTAGGGGATCCCTTCTGGCGGGAGCTCAACGGAGCGCGGCTTCCCCCTGCGATGTCTGGCACTCAAGTGAGGTCAAGGTCCTCCAGAAGCGAGCCTCACGCCTCCAGCAAAATGTCCACATCTCCTAGCCCGTCATTTATCTATTTTCTTCTGCATTGCCCATAATCTCAAACTGTTACACATATCCAACCAACTATTTTACGTATGCGTTATCACCTCAATACTTGCTAGACCTTCTAGTTTGGTCAGGCTTGCTGAATAACTTCAAGAAGGGAGACTCGTTTCTCCTGCAGGCTGAGATCATAACACTCCCCTCCCCTTATTTTTGAGAGTTATTCCAGTGGCAAAGCTCGGGATAATACATCCGCCACCACACTGTCTCGTTCTTCACCCCATATACTCTCTTAGGAGTCTACAATTAATTCGTTGCACCTTGCAACATCTGGCTCACAACTCTCCAGAAACACGATCTTCTCATAAACGATTTGACTTCTCTGGCACCTCTTGGCTAGGCTGTCCTCCCTGGACGCCTGCACTCCATCGGTCCACTCTACTTATTGTCTCCACCCTCCGTTTCCTCGTCTTCTTCTCTTCACGTCCAGAGTCAGACATCTGCTGTCTGTACCTCCTCTGTCGTCTTCACACTTCCATCTGCTGCCGTTATACTTTCGTCTCCTGTCATCATACTTCACCCCCTCGTCTTCACCGACGCTCCTCCTTTTCGTCTCCTTATTTATCTGAGACCTCATCCTGTTCGACTCCCACCGAGTCCTCGGCTTTCCTCTATTCCTCCATGCTTGTATCATCTTCCTCTTCCCACACTTTTTACCTCTATACAACTCCATTTCTTCTCCTTCAACTCTTCTTCGTTCCCTAAAAGTTTCTTCGGGAACTGTATTACATCCAACTGCACTCGACCGTACACGTCGCCTTGCCTCTCCCAGAGTGCTCGTAAGCATCTCTCCACACATACTGTCTCTTCTCCTTTCATTTTCTCGGCTATTACTCTTCTTCATTATCTCTACTCTACGTTTTCTGTGAAACATGTCAACTCTTGACATCTCAAACAACTTAACCCTACTACCCAAATGCCTCTGTGCTCGTGGACAACTTGACGCTCTACTCTTGTCCTCTGTATGTCCACATCCTTCCTCATTCCTACTCAGCACAGTTGCATTCGCCTTCCGACTCTTAATTTCAGCAGTCTGGGCTCTACTCAGGTCCGCTCTCTTCACATGATTCTTCTTCGGCTGGGCCATCTTCACTTTTGACCTCACCGAGACTTCATTTTCCTGGGCTGGACCTTCATCAAACCGCCATGATATATCTACATCGATATCTTCCACTGGCTGAATCGACACTGTCTCACCTTCTCCAGTGTCTTCCTCGTCGGCCACTTCTGCCTTCGTCACTACCGAGACAGGGTACTCAATGGCTTGGCGGTCTCCTGACGCATCTCCTCGGATGTCAGTCAGGTTCACACTCTCAGGTGTCCCACACGTGCTGTGGCCTTCTGGGCACTCCTCTGGCACAGTCTCCGCTATGACTCTTGGCAACACCTTTGTCCCGCACAAGTCATTTCCCAGGATCACTTGGACTCCTGGAATAGGTATGTCGGGGCAAACTCCCAACATCACCTCTGCCGACACATATTCCGACCTTAGCTGGACAGTACAAATGGGCATGTCACTCTCCGACAATAACCCATATACTTTCATCTTCCCACTGCCAGCTAACCGTCGATCATTCCCAATCAGGCTTCTCGCAATCAAGCTCTGATTAGCTCCGGTATCTCTTAAGATACCAACTTCTACCTCAGGTTGGCCTCTTATACTGATCCAACCTTTACTCATGAACGGCCTATACCTCTCGTTCACTAAATTCGCTCTCTGTGGTTTGTCTCGGAACACATTAGTATATTTACTTCCGGGGTCACACATGGCCAGGGTCACAACTCTCTTGCCCTGTCTACAATCTCGCATCACGTGACCCAATCCGTTACAATTGTAACATCTCATCTGGGAAAAATCTCTTCTATATGTACCAAAGCGGCTCTGACTTTGTCCACTCGCATGAGAGTTCCTCGAGGCAGGTACACTACCTGCACTCTGTGGGGCTTTACTGGACTCTCGATTTCCCGGATAACGATTAGCTTCTCGTTTGGCTCCTCCATCCTCACTTTCAGACGAAGTGCGCGACCTACTCTTCTGAGTTTTAGGGTACTTACTTTTATCTGCCCATTTATCAAAATTTTTCTCATCCCAGACTCTTCTGGGCCTCTCGTAATTTCTTCCTCCCCAGACTCCATTGGATCTGCCATTGCTGCGTCTCGCCTCGCTTCTCACTCTGTTCTCCCTTAAGCTCTTGTATGCTTCAGTAATCATATCCGCCCTATCTGCGGCATCTTTCACCTCCATTATCCCTGCTTCTTGGATCTTGAACTTTGTTTCGGGATGCATCATCTCCAAGAACTTCTCCATGACCATCAGTTGCTTCAGGTCAGCGTAAGATCCAACTCCAGCAGCCTCAATCCACTTCTGGAATCGTCTTTCCAGATCTCTTGCTGTCTCAGCAAACGTACACGCTCCAACTTTGATCATTTCTCTGAAGCGCTTCCTATAAGCCTCTGAGGTTAACTGAAACGAGCGCAATATGCTGCTCTTTACTGTGGCGTAATCCTGGCACTCTTCCAGTGACAATTGGGTGTATGCCTCCCTGGCTGCACCGGTCAATCTTAACTGGACCAGCTGGGCCCATTCCTCCTGTGGCCACTCCTTGATGCTGGCTACTTTTTCAAAGTGCTCGAAAAAGCTCTCTGCCTCTTCGGGAACAAACAAGGGAATGTCCTTCTCCCTAACCCTAACATCTGGTGGGTGTGATACCTGGGTGGTGCTCTCTGGCAACCCATGTTCAATCCTTTGCTCAGCCAAGGTTCTATTCGCTTCTATCTGCATTTGTTTTGTTCTCTCTTTTTCTTTTTCGACTTGGGCTTTTTCTTTTTCGACCTGGGCTTTTTCTTTTTCTTGTTCCAACTCCAGTTCTCTTACTCTGGTTTTCTCTTTTTCTACTTCCAACCTGGTTTTCTCTTTTTCTACTTCCAACCTGGTTTTCTCTTTTTCTACTTCCAGCCTGGTTTTCTCTTTTTCCTTCTCGGCTTCATTTTTCATCTGGAGTTCTAATTTCATCTTTTCCAGCTGGAACTGTCTCTCCTCACGCTGTTGTTGGATCTGGAGCTCTAACTGGAATCTCTCCAAGCTCCTATTTCGGCTACTCCTACTACTGCGGCTACTCTTGCTGCTCCTACTCGATCCCTGGGATCTCACTTCATCCTGCCCATCATCCTCCTTTCCACTTTCCGCTCCTTTTTGGGCTCCTTGCTCTGCCGCTTCATTTTTGGCTCTTAACTGCCTCAGTATCTCATCCTTCATCCCAGCTATTTTAGATGCTTTCAACCTGATGCCACATTTTTCTGCTATCTGTTTCAATTGATCCCTCGTGCAACCTTCCAAGTCCTCAGGCTTGCCTGACTCCACAAATGCTTGCACCTTATCCATCTTTGTCCTGTGAGTCTTCCCAAGAGAGAGAGTATACACCTGCGGTCACACAGTTTATCTCAGCAGGGGTGTACAAATCCACTCTTGGACAGGGTGTGGGTGTGTCAGTTCACTCTCCCGGACACAGGCCCCCAATTTATTATAGACTGTGGGTTGGTTGGTGTTGTCGTCGTCGATCCTTCTCTATGGACAACCCAACCCACAACTCGGCAGAGTGCTTATACTAGGAGATCACCCTTGGCGCTTCTGGCTCTTGGAGAGGGGCTCAACGTCACACGTTTAGGGGATGCGGCTCCAACACTTAGCCTCGTTGTCACGTGCACACACCCACTCGAGCCGCTGTGACTCCCCACTCTCTCCTTATGAGATATGATCTCCTCAATCCCCTAGGACTTACTAGTATTACCTCTTACCCTGTCCACAGCAGTGGTTCTTGGCTCTTTCTCTCTCTCTCTCCTTCTTCACTACTTCCTGGGAAGCCTCACTAGGACAAGGGCAAACACCAGCAAATTGTGACACATTTACTGAACAAAGCACATACACGATACATACACACATATAATAATAATGAATCCTATACTCTATAATATCACAATCAGGTTGCACTCCAATACCATCAGAACTCTATTATCAGCTTATCAAGTGGTATCCTATCTCCTGGTTCACCACCTGATACTATTAACCTCCTCAAGTTGGTCAAGCCTACATACACTGTTGCACCATCAGCAAGATAACATATATATACAGAAAATCAGCATTTGAATGCAATAACATATACCAGTATAAATGTTCATTGATACTTCAGTATAAAAACTCCTTGACGTAAGAATGCCAACAGTCACTCACCTCTCACTGCGTCTTGCACGCTAATGACAACCAAACACTATCAACTCCCTATAAGTAATCCACCAGAACTTCCCCTTCCACCTCTGGAAGTTCACTACCCTAATATCCTTAGGTTCTTCCGGGCTTCACTACCAGGATCCTCTGCAGCTCCTCCAGGCTGCTATCATGAAGTTTCCTTGAGTAACTACGGTGCTTCACCCTTCTGCTAGATTCCTCCACAGCTCTCTTGGCTGCTACACCACCTCTACAGAAGCACGTGACACTCCTCTTCACTGCTGCTTCTCCTCACAGCTCGAGGTCCTCTGCTCCACTACCTTGGAGTCTCATCAGCTACATCATCTGCTGGCTTCGAAGTTCTCAGCAACTTCTTCCCCAAAAGACAAACCTGCAACCCATCGACACTCCAATAAAATGTTCCCCTTTAACACATAAACAAAAATAACCGCACAATATGCTTGCCTCAAACCTCTATCTGTCCTCTACATACAGTGAGAGTGGACTCCCCCGTTTTGGGCGGGTCCATACTCCACCTCGCCTGGCGGCGGTCCTCACTCGCTGGGAGGGTCCGGAGCCAGGCTCCCTCAGTCGTCCGCCAGCGCTCAGAGGGGACGGACGTCGCTCCGTGCTCCTCCCTCTTCACTCTCCTATTTCAGGCTTTCTGCCTTATTAAAACATGTCTAACCTATAAATAAACATTGCTACGGTCGCTGGGCACACGACCAACTACAAGTGATCACTATGAACTGGCGTATATCGTGCTTACCACAGATTAATTGGTCGAGGGCGCTTTCCCTCTGACGGCGTCTGGTCAGGGCGCTCCACACAGCCCACAATAATGCTTCTGGGCGATTTAATATCTGCACGTCGACCAGGACTTGAGACCACAACGTTCCCAGCTCGATTCCACAGCTGGTACGCCTGCACACTTCTCTTCTCTTAGAGATATATCACTAGGGGATCCCTTCTGGCGGGAGCTCAACGGAGCGCGGCTTCCCCCTGCGATGTCTGGCACTCAAGTGAGGTCAAGGTCCTCCAGAAGCGAGCCTCACGCCTCCAGCAAAATGTCCACATCTCCTAGCCCGTCATTTATCTATTTTCTTCTGCATTGCCCATAATCTCAAACTGTTACACATATCCAACCAACTATTTTACGTATGCGTTATCACCTCAATACTTGCTAGACCTTCTAGTTTGGTCAGGCTTGCTGAATAACTTCAAGAAGGGAGACTCGTTTCTCCTGCAGGCTGAGATCATAACACTCCCCTCCCCTTATTTTTGAGAGTTATTCCAGTGGCAAAGCTCGGGATAATACATCCGCCACCACACTGTCTCGTTCTTCACCCCATATACTCTCTTAGGAGTCTACAATTAATTCGTTGCACCTTGCAACATCTGGCTCACAACTCTCCAGAAACACGATCTTCTCATAAACGATTTGACTTCTCTGGCACCTCTTGGCTAGGCTGTCCTCCCTGGACGCCTGCACTCCATCGGTCCACTCTACTTATTGTCTCCACCCTCCGTTTCCTCGTCTTCTTCTCTTCACGTCCAGAGTCAGACATCTGCTGTCTGTACCTCCTCTGTCGTCTTCACACTTCCATCTGCTGCCGTTATACTTTCGTCTCCTGTCATCATACTTCACCCCCTCGTCTTCACCGACGCTCCTCCTTTTCGTCTCCTTATTTATCTGAGACCTCATCCTGTTCGACTCCCACCGAGTCCTCGGCTTTCCTCTATTCCTCCATGCTTGTATCATCTTCCTCTTCCCACACTTTTTACCTCTATACAACTCCATTTCTTCTCCTTCAACTCTTCTTCGTTCCCTAAAAGTTTCTTCGGGAACTGTATTACATCCAACTGCACTCGACCGTACACGTCGCCTTGCCTCTCCCAGAGTGCTCGTAAGCATCTCTCCACACATACTGTCTCTTCTCCTTTCATTTTCTCGGCTATTACTCTTCTTCATTATCTCTACTCTACGTTTTCTGTGAAACATGTCAACTCTTGACATCTCAAACAACTTAACCCTACTACCCAAATGCCTCTGTGCTCGTGGACAACTTGACGCTCTACTCTTGTCCTCTGTATGTCCACATCCTTCCTCATTCCTACTCAGCACAGTTGCATTCGCCTTCCGACTCTTAATTTCAGCAGTCTGGGCTCTACTCAGGTCCGCTCTCTTCACATGATTCTTCTTCGGCTGGGCCATCTTCACTTTTGACCTCACCGAGACTTCATTTTCCTGGGCTGGACCTTCATCAAACCGCCATGATATATCTACATCGATATCTTCCACTGGCTGAATCGACACTGTCTCACCTTCTCCAGTGTCTTCCTCGTCGGCCACTTCTGCCTTCGTCACTACCGAGACAGGGTACTCAATGGCTTGGCGGTCTCCTGACGCATCTCCTCGGATGTCAGTCAGGTTCACACTCTCAGGTGTCCCACACGTGCTGTGGCCTTCTGGGCACTCCTCTGGCACAGTCTCCGCTATGACTCTTGGCAACACCTTTGTCCCGCACAAGTCATTTCCCAGGATCACTTGGACTCCTGGAATAGGTATGTCGGGGCAAACTCCCAACATCACCTCTGCCGACACATATTCCGACCTTAGCTGGACAGTACAAATGGGCATGTCACTCTCCGACAATAACCCATATACTTTCATCTTCCCACTGCCAGCTAACCGTCGATCATTCCCAATCAGGCTTCTCGCAATCAAGCTCTGATTAGCTCCGGTATCTCTTAAGATACCAACTTCTACCTCAGGTTGGCCTCTTATACTGATCCAACCTTTACTCATGAACGGCCTATACCTCTCGTTCACTAAATTCGCTCTCTGTGGTTTGTCTCGGAACACATTAGTATATTTACTTCCGGGGTCACACATGGCCAGGGTCACAACTCTCTTGCCCTGTCTACAATCTCGCATCACGTGACCCAATCCGTTACAATTGTAACATCTCATCTGGGAAAAATCTCTTCTATATGTACCAAAGCGGCTCTGACTTTGTCCACTCGCATGAGAGTTCCTCGAGGCAGGTACACTACCTGCACTCTGTGGGGCTTTACTGGACTCTCGATTTCCCGGATAACGATTAGCTTCTCGTTTGGCTCCTCCATCCTCACTTTCAGACGAAGTGCGCGACCTACTCTTCTGAGTTTTAGGGTACTTACTTTTATCTGCCCATTTATCAAAATTTTTCTCATCCCAGACTCTTCTGGGCCTCTCGTAATTTCTTCCTCCCCAGACTCCATTGGATCTGCCATTGCTGCGTCTCGCCTCGCTTCTCACTCTGTTCTCCCTTAAGCTCTTGTATGCTTCAGTAATCATATCCGCCCTATCTGCGGCATCTTTCACCTCCATTATCCCTGCTTCTTGGATCTTGAACTTTGTTTCGGGATGCATCATCTCCAAGAACTTCTCCATGACCATCAGTTGCTTCAGGTCAGCGTAAGATCCAACTCCAGCAGCCTCAATCCACTTCTGGAATCGTCTTTCCAGATCTCTTGCTGTCTCAGCAAACGTACACGCTCCAACTTTGATCATTTCTCTGAAGCGCTTCCTATAAGCCTCTGAGGTTAACTGAAACGAGCGCAATATGCTGCTCTTTACTGTGGCGTAATCCTGGCACTCTTCCAGTGACAATTGGGTGTATGCCTCCCTGGCTGCACCGGTCAATCTTAACTGGACCAGCTGGGCCCATTCCTCCTGTGGCCACTCCTTGATGCTGGCTACTTTTTCAAAGTGCTCGAAAAAGCTCTCTGCCTCTTCGGGAACAAACAAGGGAATGTCCTTCTCCCTAACCCTAACATCTGGTGGGTGTGATACCTGGGTGGTGCTCTCTGGCAACCCATGTTCAATCCTTTGCTCAGCCAAGGTTCTATTCGCTTCTATCTGCATTTGTTTTGTTCTCTCTTTTTCTTTTTCGACTTGGGCTTTTTCTTTTTCGACCTGGGCTTTTTCTTTTTCTTGTTCCAACTCCAGTTCTCTTACTCTGGTTTTCTCTTTTTCTACTTCCAACCTGGTTTTCTCTTTTTCTACTTCCAACCTGGTTTTCTCTTTTTCTACTTCCAGCCTGGTTTTCTCTTTTTCCTTCTCGGCTTCATTTTTCATCTGGAGTTCTAATTTCATCTTTTCCAGCTGGAACTGTCTCTCCTCACGCTGTTGTTGGATCTGGAGCTCTAACTGGAATCTCTCCAAGCTCCTATTTCGGCTACTCCTACTACTGCGGCTACTCTTGCTGCTCCTACTCGATCCCTGGGATCTCACTTCATCCTGCCCATCATCCTCCTTTCCACTTTCCGCTCCTTTTTGGGCTCCTTGCTCTGCCGCTTCATTTTTGGCTCTTAACTGCCTCAGTATCTCATCCTTCATCCCAGCTATTTTAGATGCTTTCAACCTGATGCCACATTTTTCTGCTATCTGTTTCAATTGATCCCTCGTGCAACCTTCCAAGTCCTCAGGCTTGCCTGACTCCACAAATGCTTGCACCTTATCCATCTTTGTCCTGTGAGTCTTCCCAAGAGAGAGAGTATACACCTGCGGTCACACAGTTTATCTCAGCAGGGGTGTACAAATCCACTCTTGGACAGGGTGTGGGTGTGTCAGTTCACTCTCCCGGACACAGGCCCCCAATTTATTATAGACTGTGGGTTGGTTGGTGTTGTCGTCGTCGATCCTTCTCTATGGACAACCCAACCCACAACTCGGCAGAGTGCTTATACTAGGAGATCACCCTTGGCGCTTCTGGCTCTTGGAGAGGGGCTCAACGTCACACGTTTAGGGGATGCGGCTCCAACACTTAGCCTCGTTGTCACGTGCACACACCCACTCGAGCCGCTGTGACTCCCCCACTCTCTCCTTATGAGATATGATCTCCTCAATCCCCTAGGACTTACTAGTATTACCTCTTACCCTGTCCACAGCAGTGGTTCTTGGCTCTTTCTCTCTCTCTCTCCTTCTTCACTACTTCCTGGGAAGCCTCACTAGGACAAGGGCAAACACCAGCAAATTGTGACACATTTACTGAAACAAAGCACATACACGATACATACACACATATAATAATAATGAATCCTATACTCTATAATATCACAATCAGGTTGCACTCCAATACCATCAGAACTCTATATCAGCTTATCAAGTGGTATCCTATCTCCTGTTCACCACCTGATACTATTAACCTCCTCAAGTTGGTCAAAGCCTACATACACTGTTGCACTATCAGCAAGATAACATATATATAGAAAATCAGCATTTGAATGCAATAACATATACCAGTATAAATGTTCATTGATACTTCAGTATAAAAAAACTCCTTGACATAAGAATGCCAACAGTCACTCACCTCTCACTGCGTCTTGCACGCTAATGACAACCAAACACTATCAACTCCCTATAGTAATCCACCAGAACTTCCCCTTCCACCTCTGGAAGTTCACCTAATATCCTTAGGTCTTCCGGGCTTCACTACCAGGATCCTCTGCAGCTCCTCCAGGCTGCTATCATGAAGTTCCTTGTAACTACGGTGCTTCACCCTTCTGTTAGGTTCTCCACAGCTCTCTTGGCTGCTACACCACCTCTACAGAAGCACGTGACACTCCTCTTCACTGCTGCTTCTCCTCACAGCTCGAGGTCCTCTGCTCCACTACCTTGGAGTCTCATCAGCTACATCATCTGCTGGCTTCGAAGTTCTCAGCAACTTCTTCCCCAAAGACAAACCTGCAACCCATCGACGTTCCAATAAAATGTTCCCCTTTAACACATAAACAAAAATAACCACACAATATGCTTGCCTCAAACCTCTATCTGCTCTACATACAGTGAGAGTGGACTCCCCCGTTTGGGAGGGTCATACTCCACCTCGCCTGGCGGCGGTC